>NC_066841.1:5707027-6041894 GCF_001640805.2 Lates calcarifer | reverse complement strand
TCTTTTGTCTGATTTAAGCGATAAAAGCAAAAGGGAAGAACAATTTTCCTGCCCACTGTTTGAACAAATTGCCCTCTCTGTTGATGTCGGTTTTGCAAAGACAGACATATATGGTCCTTCTATGGTAATGGTTCAATCGTTTTCTATATGTTTTTGATTGACATCACTATATTTTAGAGCCAAAGCAATCTGCTGCCCCTTTGATGGTGAAGTGTCTAAATTGTGAAAGCGCTCTCTCTTGTAACACCTTTTATTATAGTTATTTTTAGTGCGTGCGACTCAGCTTATTGGTTTTTTCGCCAGCCAATAGCAGTCAGAAGGGCTCTTGGGATTGATTATGAGTAGAGAGGTAGTCAAAGACAATATAGGACACGAAAATGCGCAAATTCAGACTTAGAGGCAATGATGGCAATTTTGCAATCAAAGAAAAGCTACATTATATTGTTGAACCTTTATCACAGCTAAACCTAGGCTGCAAGGTCCAGCAGTCAGCAGAGAAATCAGGAAAAAGGGAAAGGAAAAAAATGATGTGACAGAAACACTGAATATCAGCTCAAAAATAATTTCTCCAACAAGTCTACTTCCCTATACACAGTAAATTATGTTTATTTTGGATATATGTTATATATTATTTTATCGCTACAAGTCATTAAAAATATAAGGAGTGAAGGAGGCAAACAGCCATCACCAGTGTGATACTGAAGCAATCAGATTTTGGCTTCACATGAACAGTGGAACACATGGGCAGCCAGGCAGAGGACAGAAAAGGAGTAATTTTCTGCAGAAAGTAGCAGAATTTAAGATGTGAAAATGTATAAAATGTGTACGTGATAAAACTCAAATGCAGTCAGTCTGCATGTTCAGATTTACCTTTGCAATGAAATGATTTTTAGATGGTGGCCCGGTGGTGCAGTGGTTAGCACTGTCGCCTCACAGCAAGAAGGTTCAGTGTGTGTGTGTATGTGTATTGTTGCTTGCACAAATAGTGTTTGAAAAATTGAGCTTTTAAATGTGTTGTTGGGTGAAAGTGAAGGTTTCATTGATTATAGAAAAATAAGAAGCAAAAGCAAAGAGAAACTCAAGGATTGAGATAGAGCTGTGATACAACTTTGTCAGATTGTGTATATTTGTGTGGGTATGCCTTGTACATTGACCTGCCTTTTCTTGTTACTAAGCTGGTGGATTCTGCCTTTAAATAGGTGTTTGCACAAGTCAATTTAGATCCTTAATCGTTGAACTGTACATTAAATAGGGCTGTTCCCATTACAACCTCTGTCATGGATGATTAAATTGATCAAATCAGTATGTATACCCTTAATGTGGTGGTTTGCTGTAGCTCTAACACTTTGAAGCAAAGACAAATTAACATGCAGCAGAAATCACTTCACCAGCACATATCTGTGCTGTTTTTGAAACATCTAGTTGTCAGTAGAGACATGAGGGGAATGCTAAATTGCACTACTGTTCCTCTGTTATTACCATATTAATATTTTCTCTGTATGCCACCATTTTTTAGATTTTAGATGATGATGTAGCAGTAATGTGTTTTGTAATTGTATTGGAGCTTAAACTTCAATCTAACAAAGTGAGAGCACTCTAACATTCATAAGAAAGCTGTCATCAGTGTTATTATATCTGCAAATGCTTCTGTGAGCTTACAGCAAAGAAGCAGTTACATTCTTGTTAAATTTAGATTTTTATCCAGCCTAGTTAACAAAGACAGATGAGAACAATTTTAACTGTTTTATTCAAGGATATCTTAGCAGCCTTTTTGAAATCTTGGGTATTTGGATGAAACCCTGTGTGTTCTGTTATATTAGCCAGTAAAGCTGTAATTACAGCAATGATGAAGCTTTAATTTAAAGGGATGTTGACCCCTCCATAGATGAGATTCCAGATCTCTTCAATTAACATATTGGAGCACAAAAATGGCTGCATACATCAGTGGGTTACCATTAAGGGTTGTGGATGAAGTGGCCAGGGGCAAGAGGCAGTGGAGGGCTGCAAAAAGACAAGAGTGAGCGAGAATAATATTAAAAATCAGTATGGCAGGCATATGTGAGAGGCACACTACCAGGGAGAAAAGGAGGCTGAAAGAGATATTCTGAGAGGTAGAGATAGAGGAACGCATCGAGGCAAATTTGTAGAGAAATAGAAAGACATGGGCTGAGCAGCGCATGTAGGCAGACAGGCAGAGATAGAAGAGAGAGACAAATAGAGATATGAGAGGAGTCAGGCCACCAGATGGTCTAATGACCACAGGAAATATTACAGCTGGCAACCACACACCAACATTAATGACACCAGTCATTTAAGAGCCCTGAGAAGAGCCACTGTGTGCATGTCTTCCTGAGGGCGTATATGTGTGGTACATTTAGCCATACTTGCAAGGTCAAGAAGTCCCCCTAATTATTGTATAATTACCAAAAGGCAAAGTCTGGAGACACTTTAACCTTTTTATCGTGTAATGAAAAAGCTGTGGGTTAGGGTTTGGACAAGGCTATGTTTGCAAATGTATGGGTACGGTAAATGCTGGAGACAGATATAAGTATTCATCAAGATTAATTGATACTGTTTTGGTCCAGGATTAGGCTTGGTCACACCAGCATTTAAAATGGCAAAATGAATTAAATCCAATGGAAACACATTTTTTTCTTGTTGAGTTCAAATTTGTGCCGCTGACCAACATCATGGCATCTTGACAGTATTTCCCTTTGAAGGAATGGGGAGCCACAGAGTTCAAAATGGCAGAAGCTGTCATAGCTTATTAGCTGTGTTGCACCATCCATTTTATCTAACGCTCCTGTTTATCACTTAAGGGCCAGTGATGCATCCCCTCAAGGTCACACAAGTGTATCAGTTACAGTTAGCTCAAATGAAATCTTAACCATAAAATTTAATGTTAACATCAGAATAATGCAGAGAGCCTTAGAACATGATGTTTTGGTTAGATTTTGATATCTAAATGGAAAACAAATGTTTCGTTCACACACACACACACACCACACACACACACACACACACTTAGACATTTTTATGCCAATGTAAGATATATATGTAAATATAATTCATCTTACTTTCATACATACCTCCACATTTTCTCTCTTGCTTTTTCTTTCTCTCTTCCTCTGCTACTCTGTCTCATGGTCGTCCAATATTATTCCTGGACAATATTAACAATAAATGAACCATGTTTATGTACTATATGGTGTGCATTGCTTTTCCTCATCCTCTCTCTGTCTCTCTCCGTTTGTATCGCTGTCTCTCTTTTGCCTCTCTATCATTCCCTCCCTCCTTCATTCCCTCCTGCCTCTCTTATCGCTCTCTCAGGGGTCTATATGAAATATTCGGACCAGGCTCCTACAGTGAACACATAATTAGAAACCACTGAACCATGACTCCAACACGGGGGCTTTTCTCCTATCTGTTTAGGGAAGGTGAGGTTGAAGGAGGGGGGTGAGCCTGTAAAACATCTTCATGGTCAGAATAGTACACCAGCCTGAAATGGTGGTGTCCTACAATACATTTAGATAGATAAGAGAAGAAAGGGAGGGAGAGATGGGAGCGAGTGGATGAAGAAGGATGGATAAATTGATTGATTGATGGGGCAAGGGAAAAGGGAGAAGGGGAGGATGGGAGGCGTCGACAGTGAGATGGAAAGAGAGAATTATGGCTCGTCTCCATTAGCTCTGCTCTCTGCAGCCAGGGCTGACACTGGTAGGGTTCACTCTTTGGTTTTCATCTTGATTAATTAGCCAGCTTCACCATACAGGGCTAGGATTTTAAAATAACAGGACTGGAGAGAATACAGCTAAATAAAAATTAGAGTAGCAGGTGGTAACATTAACAGCACATCAGCTAAAAGTGATGCTTAGATTTTTTTCCATTTCATTTTTTTTTTTTTTTTTTAAATGTTGCAGCGTGGAGCCAGCTGTGGCCATCTCTGGCTTCTTGTGAAATGATAACTCTGCCATTATCTAGTCACCTCTGGCCAGGTGGCATTGAGCCGGATGCACTGAAGCATAACTGAATTGTACTCAGTGCAGACATAAACTTAAAGTGATGGAGATTGAACTAAAGGAAAACTTTCTCTTGATGAGATTGTGACACCTCCACTTTACTTTGGCCACCTAATGCGCAATTATGAAATCTAGAGCGATTCTGTGTTGGTCATTTACAGCTATATTATGATGAATGCCTTGCATTGGTCACAGAGGTGTAATGTGAGTCCATAATGTCATTTTTAATCTTCCTATGTCCTTAACTGCTCTCTGTGACGTCACAGTGTAATTCTCTTGACCTAGTGTTTATATGCTCCTGTAACATGTGGCCATGGTGTGACTTTTACCTGACTTTGTCCTTGCACAGCTTTATTATGTTGTCATGGTGTGACTAGCTAGTTAAGGGTTGTGCTGACGGCTTATTAGGCGTATTAGAAAAGGACAGAGGAGCCTTTGGGACAGTTTTCATCACCGCGTGTCCTTGGAACACACAAACGTTCACACGTTGTCACACATGATGCTGCGCACGCACAGACACTAAACTCACGCACTCTTACACACACATGAGGACTATACATAGTTATGCTCTCACACACACACACGCATGTGAAACACACACATGCACCCTATTTTTTATGAGTCCTCCCTTTTGGCTATAGCAGGAAATGAATGTCCAGCAGCTAGGGCTGTTAATTAACATTTATGGCTGTAGATGACCGACTGGCTCTCATGGCCTTCACGTCAAAGCAACCAGGGTATAAAAATCCAATCTCTGTCTCTGAGTCTCCGCCAAAGTAATGATGGTGCATCGTGATGTTGATTTGTTTTATAATAATGGATCTAAATGGCTCCGATCCCCCTTGGGTATTTGTTATATATTTGTGGTATCTGTTTGTCCCCTTGGACAGTATGCATCTGTGGGTATGTTTGTAAAGCGGATGTGGATGGATTGTGGTGATATTCCATATGGTAATGGCATATGGGATTTCATATGGGTCTATTTATGTGTTCAGTTGATTCCCATGTTTCTGTCCTTCACAACTATTTGCAATGCAGAAGAAAAAAATCCATGTTACTGTTGCCACTCATGTTTACAATATTACTTAATCAAGATTAAGTACATAATCTTGCAATAAACACATAACAACTCTAACCACCGAATGATCAACATTCAATAAATGAGCAGTTACAACTACAGCTGATCATTTTACTGCTGCAGGACAAAATTCAACAGTCAATGTTTCCTAGATACTCTCTCATCTGCTGTTCAATTTAGTTTGTAGTACTTTTTGTAGTAGTTGTAGTGTAAATTATGTCTACAGCACATAATGCCTCAATATTGATATGCAATACAAAAACACTTGGTGTTGCTCTTTTTCTCTTTTATACCTCTCACTCTTAAATTTATCACCTTCTCTCAGCCTGTTTTCTCTCATAATGGTGTAAGTCTATACTCCTGCCACCCCCTGCAGCCCAGCCTGCCTCCCTGAAACATTGATTACATACACGCCATGATGAGAGACAGTGTGTGACTAACAGCACTTAAAACCTGGGCTGAGACTTTGCAGTGGGGAGCAAACGAAACCAGCAACTCGATCGATGTTTGCCGACATGACATCATGACATCTCACACAGATGCAGATAGACAAAGAGAACATCTTCTTGCACACATGCACTGCAAGAATACATAACTGCACAACAGCAAACACATCATGTTGGGCATGGAATATTAGTTCCTTAGTTTGGTTTCAAATATCACAAAATATATAATTCCTGGACCCTCTGCTCTGTTTCAGATTTGTTCCTCCACCCCTGCACAACGTTAAGCACCACTGTTGCATGTACAGTATACACGCACATAAGCACAAAACAACACACAGACAGCCATGCACAAATAACCATCTGAGTCAATTCCAATCACAGCCCCAAACACCTGTCTGCCAATCTTCCAATAGTGGTTTGTCCGTGTCTGCTTTTCCCTGGCCAAAGGAAACTGTGTGTGTGAGAGCAGTGTTTGTGTTCCCATGTCAGTTTGTGTGTATGCATGTGTGTTAGCAGTCTGACGGCCACAGATAAGGTGGCAGTTATCTTATCATGCTGAGCCAACCTACCCTAAACCCTCACAAACCTCAGGTGTCACAGCGTGCTGGCTTTTCCCCAAGCATCCCCTCATTTTCATGTCAATTTCACACCATTTTGCTCTCTCTCAGTCTCTGCCCTCCCTTCGTGCGGTCGCTATCCCCTTGTTCTGCTCCCTCCCCCCTTTTGATCGGCAGTTAAGCCCATTTTAGTCCAGTTTTACTTCTTTGTTCTCCCTACATCCCTCTCTTTTTCTCCCTCTGCCCCTTTTGATCTTTCTTGGTATCCATCCACTTGGCCTTGCGATCAATCTCTCCCCATCTTTGGCCAACTTTGACAGTGCATGCTATCCTGCTTATTCCCACTTTGCCTGTGTTTTTTTTTTAATAATTTCCTCTCACTTTCTCGCTCTTCTCATTTTTTAAATTCTTGTTTTCTCCTTACCTTATCTGTTGGCGGATCATCTCACTCATTTCCAGTGTATTTATCACTTCTCCCTCTCCACTTTCCAACCTTTTACCACCACACCTTTACCCAGCTATTTAGTCACATCCCAGCAGAGTTGACAGTCTTTTTATCAATCTGCCAGGCATTTTGCCCTCTTTTTTTCCAACAACCTCCTCTCATTCTCTGTATCGCTTCATTCTCCTCTATTGCCTAGGGATGCTGTCACTCTTTAGCCTGCCAAGCTGAACAGTGTGGCACACTGTTCATTGTATTTAATTTCAGTTGGGCGGTGATTTACATCTCTCAGCTGCTAACCTTTACGAACAAGTTCTTGAACCATGCATTTTAGATGAAGGGCCGTATTTTAATCGCACAAGGACAAGTGCAGAGCTAGCAGGTCTTGGGCATTGGGTGAAAGTGAATAGAAACTGGAGGGTGTGCTGATTAATGAGTACTTTTAGCTCATCACGTCACCGGTCTCATTTCTCTGAAACAGCTGTGCCAATCACAGAAGTTTCAGCTTTTTCAGGAAATCATGTTGTCTGGAAGGCGGACAGTGACACAGTATGAACGCAGAACCACAAAGTTTTTCTTAAATGGTTAATTTGTACAATGATGATAGAAGCAAATAATAATAATATTTTGGCAGTTTATCTGATTGCATCAATCCATGTGCCACAACAGCGTTTGCACTTCAATGCCTTTCAAGAATAAAACATGAAACACCACTTTTGCTAAAGAGAATGTTGGAAAGCAGGCAGTGATTGATGAGTTGCTGTAATCTGTCATCTCCCGCATAAACAACAGAATACAGAGTTGTTACCGGCCAGTCTGATGTGTGTAGAGGAGTGTGTGGTTATTTTGTGGCAGCTGTCGCTTGCTTGTGATTTAATCAAGCAGATGTGGTTCATACTATGTATTCTCAGACACATTTACCACATAATATCAACAGCTTGCTTTGCAGTGCCTTCTTTGGATGAAACTTCCACCTGTTTGTGCCTCTGCTTCCCCCTCTGCGTTGTGCACTTGGGACCAAAATACCACTTTGGCAGAGCTGAGCAAATTCCAAGGTCAAGAAAATCCAAAATGGCCACAAAAATAAGGCCCCTAAAATTATAATGATGCAAAACCTTTGTCTCATGTCAGGAACAGATTTTTTTTTAGAAGAACTTTAAAATGTCATGTTTCTATAAGTTACAAAACATGGAGCAAACCCAGGAGCCAGTGGCACATTATTTAGAAATCGGGTGTAAGAAGGGTTCATGTTGATGTGTTAGCAGAACTAACCACTTCTCAGTCATGTAATGGATGGTTAAAAGGCTAATCGAATCACCTGCATTTGTTTGTTTACCCTCACCACACCACAATGAGCAATGTGTTATTTGTTGTCTGGTTTTGAGAGAACACCTTCCTTATTCTTTTTTTCCTTTTATTATTAGGTTTTATTATTGTGAATTCCTGGAAATCACATCAGAAACAATTTACCTCCCTTCCTCAGTCCTCCTCATTAGCTTTCATTTCAAACCAAACAGTCATTGTCAGATAGCCACCTTGCTCTATCTCCCACACTCAGAACAGAGCAACATTTAGCCCTTCCGAGCTCTCCCAGTACACCTCCCCTCATCCTCTGTCTTCATATCCCTCCAAATATGACCATCTTTGTCAAACTGTCAGCTGCCCTCCCTCTCTCATCTATTAAATAAAGCTTTTCAATTCATTTTGCCTTATATCACTCCTCCCTTTCCTCCCTCTGTCCTTGCATTCCCATCTCAAGACAGTTGTTATCAATCTGCCAGAGGAGAGAACACAATCAAAATTTTCTTTTTTGCCCCCCTCCCTCATTTTTCCTTCATCATTTCTTTTTTCTTGCCTCTGTCTTCCTCCCTCCCTCATTCCTGCTTTGACTGCCTTTACATCTCATGGTGCAGAGGTGATTACAGTGATGAGAGGAGCGACAATCTCCTGTACATCCCTCTGGGGTTTCTCTCTCCTCTCTTTGTCCTTCTCACTGGCTCCAGGGTTCATTATTTTTCCCGTTTTTTGCTATTCTTTGTTTGCCTCTCTCTGAGCTTTTATGATGAAACCTTTTTTAGCACTTTGGACATTTTGCAGCTAGTTTGCTCCACTTCATTTGCAGTAAAAAAAAAGAAAAAGAAAAAAAGCTTTCAATCACCACGTTGTCACAAAAATAGGGCTTATGTAGAAAACTTTAATCCCTTAAAAGTACATATCAGGACCATGCATAAAGGCTAAATAAGTAAATAAACGTGGCATATGAGAAAGAAAAGTTATCAGCACTAGTCAAGTTTTTGAAGGGTCTGTGTTGTATCTCGAGTTGAGCCATCTGATTTCTTCACACCATGGTTTTTGATTCTGACAGAAATGTAGTGTTACAGGGTAAAATGTAATATACCTTGAATTTGTCCCAGTAAGACGCAAACTGCAGCTGTACTCTACATTGTCCCTTGACCTCCAAAGCAGAAGAATAGCTTCCTCATTCTACTCCTGCTCCGTCAGAGGCTGATATTAAATGAACTCTTTCAGAGTCAAAACTGAAAGTTGATTGGTGAAGTTTGATCTTTGCTAAAATGACCTTTTTAACACTTATAATACACTTATTAACACTTTGTACTTTCATAATGACAATGTAAATAATCTCAAAGCACAACTCTGAGTCAACTCTGACAATACTATACAAAGCTCTATTTTAAGACTGACATTAACAATTGATCACTTCCTGTCATTATTTTGTAATCTTGCCTTGCTGTATAATTTAAGCACAGTTTCAACTCCCGATTTGATTGTTTTAATGTCACTCAGTTGTGAGGAAGGGTGCATTATGGGAAAAATTATGAGTTAGTGCCTGCTGTCTTCTGCGCTGGTGTGAAATTAAAGGTTGTTCTCATTACACAATCACCTTGTAAGATGCTGAAATGTAGGATTTTCCCAACGCAGCGCTCTCTCTTCTTGCTCTGCAGTGGGACTCACTACCTTTAGTATCTCCACTCTTGCTACTAGAAAAGGTCATTTATCTTAAGTGTGTATGGCAGCTTGCCTCCATTCAATCATGTGTTTCTGTGTATGTGTGTGTGTAAATAAATTAAGTGTAGCAAGTATATCTTGTGTGAGGCTGACAGGTGGTTGGTTAAGGCCTTGACCAATTGTTGAACCTTCCTTGCTGATCTTTTTTTACAGAGCGTCGTACTGGACAGGATCTGTAAAGCCTCATAATAATTACACAGTACAAAAAGAATGGGATAACACTAACATTAGTCGTAGATAGTTTCTACACTTTAATCTAAAATATCTCTTTGCTCTGTATTCTTTAATCATATACATCTTCCTGAATAACACATGCAGACAGAAAAGACAGAAAGTAAGATAGCCAAAAATAAAAAATAAAAATCTCCACTAACAAAAGATAATAAATAAAATCAGTGTAATATGTAAAGCAGTGCGTCACTGTTTAACTTGTCTCTGGTTCCTATGAATGCTGACATAATGAACAAATGTAAAATAACTTTTTGTGGACAACAACTGAGCCTGAAAGAAACATGAAACTGCTCTCACAGACTTCCAAATGCACAAATATGACCAAGTAAACAAGTTTATACATAACACGCTGTTATTTGTACACTGAGGTGAGACGAAACTTCTGATCCCCACATTCTCACTTTTTTGCAGCTCCATATGAGGAACATTCCCTGCATGGGCTCCAAATGTGGCCACTGGATATGAATTGCCAGTGTAAAGTATTGCTAATGGATGTCATTCAGTGAATGTGTTTTGACATGCTGTGTGACAGATGAAAGTACAAACAGTTTTATGTGTGTATGATCTAACTACTACTCAATGCAAATCTGTCTCTTTATTATTATTATTTTTAGATTATATAATTTCTGTTTGTCCCTCTGGAGAACTGTTGTATACCAATTGCCAGTAGAGGATTTGCACATGTATGAAAATGTAGTAGATTTTTACTTTAGACCTCTCTCTCAGGTGGCTCATTCCCATTTGACAACTTAATTAGAGCCAGGTTACTCACTGCACAGGTGGTCCCACTGTAAACAAGGCAAACCTTCAAATGTATGCAAACTACATGTGGCCATAAACATAAAATCAACACGTTATATATTCACTTCATGGTGCATTTACATAAGAAACTAAGTAGTGTCACTTTTAATAGCTGTATACAAACTGCTCAGCTAGCTGCATAAAAACACATATGTGACATACATACCCAAACACCCCTTTTTCTCTCCGGTCTGTCCCTGTCTCCATTCATATCATAGCTGAGTATACTTCTCAGCCCCCCACTCTTACATAGTGGAAAATGTCTGTACTAAACCATCTCTCTCTGTATCTCTCTCCCCCTGACCTCTCCTCTGTTTTCATTATATTACAGTATGACAGAGAGACCCCCACCCATTGCATTAGAATAGACAGAGAGAGCAGGATCCAAGATAAAGCATCTGCTGCAGTGATGTCAGATGACAGTTATGAAGCAGATTATGAGGCTTATAGTCTGAACTCTCTGCCTCCAGTTTGCTCTCTTAACCTCTGACATCTTAACTGAGCAGTCTTCGTGTTGTTGTTGTTTTTTTCACAGTTACATTTTACATTATTTTTTCCACCTTTATTATATTTTTCTCGTGTTTGTTGCCACTTTTCTTTTTCAAATTTTGTTCAGGATTTGGAATGTTCTCCCATTGCTCAAAAAAAGCAGTCTTTTTTGACGTTATTTATTTATGGATTTGAAACAGCAGACTGGCTGTGTGCCTCTTCAGTTGCTTTTGTGTTACAGATGTGGGTTCAGCCCTTATCTAGATGCTATTTCAAGGTAGATGGCAATTCACTTGAACAATTAAATGGGGTCAGGATGATATACGTGTACTTACTGTCTCCAGCAGTTACTTTGCTACTTATACTTTTCATGATTGCTGACACTTTTATTTGAATTTACCTGATACCCATCTCACCTTTCCCTGCTTCCCTTTAGCATCTTTCTACTTTGTTCTCTTTGTTCTTTTTTAGGTGTCAGCATCATTACTGCACCATAATAGTCTCTTTTATCTGATTAAAGACAGAAGTGAGACAAACAAAAACTTTTAAAACATTTAGCATTATCTTCATCACCAGACTTCCTTTCTACCAGTAGACTCATGTTGTGCTGTGATGCATGTAATTAATTTAGTTTCATGTGGTTATTGTGAATGCATTCTGCAAATAAACTGGCAGGTTAACCTGCTTTCAGTGGGTTTTACCCCCCTCACTATGCCCATAGTTAAATTCTCTGTCTCTTCATGCTCTTTTAGCCTTCATCTTCTTAACCTGATCCCTGTGCTTGCTAATAATAGCCCTGGCTTCAACAGAACAGGCAGGGAAACAGAGCAGAAGGGGAGAATTGGGGGACTGTTGGCTGGATTCACATTGGATTTTGTGCAATGTGCAGTTCAGTGGCTCCTAGGTCTCCTTTTAGCCCATTGATTTATGGTAGTAACTCTGCAAGGGTAACCTTTTAATTCTCTATCTTTATCTTTTGTTTGTGCAAGGTGAAGCTAAATGTGTGAATGTTTGACAAAGAAATCTTACTGCAGGTGCTTTTCTGTAGAAATCCAAAAAAAAAAAAAAAGTAAAAAATCAGTAAAAAAATCACTCAAGTCACTAAGCTTTAATCATGACATACAAGGCCCTGTAAGAACAATAGGCTAGTATGGCTTGTCCTGGCAGTGCTGGTAAAAGTAAAATGAAAACTGGAAGAAATTTGTCAAAGATGATGTGTGACATTATGTTATAGGAAAGTGAAGAATACAATTTGACCTCATTCCTAAAAGCTCACTGGTGCTGAAGTGACAGGCTAACAGAAACAGACAAATGAATAACTGCAATCCTAGCTTTTGGCTGGTGGCTGCTGTGAATCCCCCCTTTTTGCTGTAATCCCTTATCCCTGCAATAAACTCACAATGCAGCGAAGACATCTGTTTGTAAAGTGCTTTATGTATGGCCAGTAGACATGGCAAACTGCCACTTCTCTGTCACTTAAGCTTGATGACAAAAACACTGGGATATAGTAATTAAAACTGAGGAAAAAAAGAAATCTAATTAGCATTTATTTCCAGTACATGTACTTCGGTTACAAAAGTAATCCAGTATTTGTCACAAAACCCAGTTTTCCTTTGCTTTGTACAAATTAAACACCCTCCAGGTTGCCTTGTTTAGCATTAGTTGCTCAAAGATCAAAATGGTGGCATTGAGACAAACATGTTTCAAATCATTTGACAAAATGATTTGAGTAATTGTCTTAGTCTTGGTTTCTGAGGGACCATGGAGACCAACTCATGAGTTGCAACCAAAGATTACATTTTACTAATGTAATCTTGACTGCAAGCAAAATGTTTTGTTGTCAGGGCTCTTGTCTTGTCTGTGTACATCCCCTGAATCAGGATGTACAGCCATGGTTGTAAGATTTTACCAGGCTTTAGCTGCCCACTGAAGTGAAAACCCACCCACGCTGTGGTGCTATAGTTCTGTGATTGAAAATTTTTTTAGAGATACGTATAGAGTTTGGATATCTGTGGCTGCGGAACTGGGGTGATCTGCTGTTATGTTGGTGTTGAAAAGACACATGCTGAGTGTGTAATTATCTCCAAGAGTCTTCTCTCACTGTTCGTATACACATCTCATCTATTTTAATCCACCTCTCTGTAGTAGCTTCTGTATATTTAGCTCTCCCTCTTATTCTCTTTTGGTCTTTCTTTCTTTCTTACATAATCATGTTTTCACTCTCCACATAAATAATTTTAGCCCGGCCTGCTAATACTGTCAAGCTCCCTATCTGGAACTGCACAAGGGCCTGTGGGATTTGTTTTTGCTGATTTGCTTGGTTTTGTTTTGGGTTATTTTGTTGTTGTTGTTTTTTTTTCTTTTCTTTTTTTTGGTTTTGCGACGTTATTATTTGTGTGTTCTCAGCTTGTGTGAAATCCCGTTGTGTCATCTGGAGAGTTCAAGAACTGCTGAGTTGGAAATGTACAGCTGGTGTCAAGGTCTGGAAGAAGGAGAAAATGGGAGAAAACTAAGGGTGTGTGTCTGTGGAGAGGCACAGAGAGAGCAAGGCAAAGAGACAAAAAGAGCAAGGAAGACTGAGATGGATGGGGGGGTGGGGGGGTGGTTGTGGGGGCAGACAGAGGAGGAACAAACAAGAAGAGGGAGAGCGAGAGAGATGGAGAGAAAGTGTGTACTTGTCTAAAAGGTGATGTTTCACATGATAGCACGTTCGGCAATGTTACTGCACGGCAGCATCAGCAAATCTCCCCCACCTTCAACTTTTCTCTCTCTCTCTCCCTCCCTCTCTCTCTCCTTCTCCTCCAGCTGAGCAGGCAGGCAGGCAGGCAGGCAGTGTCTCTGGAAATAAATAAATAGCCTTTCAGCCACTGATGGCTCTAGAGAAACTGAGATGGGCTGCCTTGACTCTACGTAAAAACAGCAACAAAATAGAAAACAAGCAAAATGTCCTAACTGTGATACTAAGGTCAGATTCATCTGTGGTAGAAAATATAAGGGGACATGATATCTGAAAACTCTGTCCATTCAACTGAGTTTCTATAGGATAAAGCGAGGAGGCAAAATATAGCTGAAAAAGTTACCCTATGCAATTCATGTTTTGTTTTCAATATTGCAAAGTGCAGAAGTGAATCCTGGCCAAAACAGGATTACTACAATTGATTGCAGTGATTACAACAGGATTTAAATTACGAGGCCATAACGTGTTTTCCTCTCATCTATATTAAGGAACACTATTTAGATCCTTTCTGGCTTTAATGCTCTTGCCTACAGTAATGCTGTAGGGATGAGCTGTCAGCTGGTGCACCGATCATCACCTTTTAAGCCAAGTACATAATCGTTTTCTCCTTGGCTTCCAACAGCAGAAGGCCGGCAGACTGTTACAAATACATCTAGTATAATGTTGTTCAGTCACAAATAACCATTGAATATGGTTTCTGTTTTTATTTTGAGAGACAAAATCATACTGTGAAGTTTCATGTATAATGTGAAGGTTTTAGTCAGTTAAGCAGATATATCTTTGTCAGTGCTTAAGCCTCAAAAACTACAGTGTATTTATTTTTTTGTTTGTTTAAATGCTTATTTCCTATCACAGCAGTAATGAGAGACTGACTGTTCCCTTGTCTGTTAAATTGGACTGTGAAGGAAAGAGGGACATGAAAGCTTGTGCTTAGAGTGACATCTGTAATCTGGAGAGTGTGGAGAAGTAAATGTTTACTCACCGGTATTGATCAGCAACCGTCTAAACCCCTGAACAGATAAATTACTGTCACTTAGACGTAATGCTGTATAGAGCAAGTATCTGTACAGTATCTTTTCTGTAAATTCTGTTTGACTGTACACACACTCACATTGGTTCAGTTGCTGCCTTACAAGATGTTCGACAATGAAACCCCTACATACTTAGTTCAGCTCATTTTAAGTCCGTAAGAATGATTGAAATGTAACTCCTTTGTTTTCTGATTCCGTCCCATTAAGATTCAGTTCCCCTTTGGTGTTAAGTTGACTCAATTACATTTAATATTTCAGTTTTTTGTTAAATTTGACTCTTGGCTTTCAAAGCTCAAAAGTCCAATTTCAGGGCTCAACCTATTTAATTCTGTTATATGCATTCTGTTCTATATTCTTCTATTCTCCAGTAATGGCATTTCTTGCAGCTTTTATATTCGACACTAGACCACTTCATCAGGAGCGTGACGTGGCTGTGGTAACAGCCGTTTTACGGCGCAGCAGATTTGGCTGATGTGCGTGGCACGCTAAGTTACCATGAAGTGGAGCTAGTGTGGTTTTGTGTGTGTGTGTGTGCTTATGAGTGTGTGTAGCAGACTAGTGTGAGAAGCGTGTAATAGGCTCACCTGTCCCTGGCTGCAGACTGATGGGCAGGTGGAGAGAATGGAAACCAGATGGAAAGGAGTGACGGAGGAAGGGGGGGAATGAATGCACAGAGTAGATAAGACTTCACTGAACTCCCTGTGGGCTGGATACATGTACATTTTGACTGTTTGCATACTGTTTAAATACTGCCTCATTAAATGAACACCATTAAATTAAGTATTGCTCAGAGGATGGACAGTAGTGGGAAAGGGCAGAACTGTAGATGAACTGAACACCTGTGATTTTATGAACACATTCATGCTGTTCCCTCCAAAATTCAAGTACTGTAATTTATTGAAAATATTTCGCAGCATGTTGCCATTTTACATTAGACTCTACATGCTTGGAGTCCAGTAAAATTTATGAAAGCTATTAATGCAATTTATTCAATTTTACAGTCCTTTGGGGGCATTCTAAGTATCTTTGCTTTTCCATTTTGTTGAAAAGAAGAATCAGATTAATAAGTCTGTTGTTTTTGACAGGGTGAAGAGGAGGATCTTAGTGACGTTTCGTCCTGTCCAAGGTAAGTTCTTTTTTGTTTTTTCCCTGTGGATGTACTGTATATGTCTTTGCTGTATCTTGAGCATACCCAAACTCAATAGTTTTGCTCCTATTCAGTTTTTATCTGGTTAAATTTAGACTTTATGTGGTGCTTTTGCTATTTGTGCTGAATAAGTTTCATGAACCAGGGGTCCGTGAAACTCATTTTATTCTCCTTATAAATAGACAAAAGTGATGCTCTCATTCGTTGTTTTCCCGCTCAACTATATCAGCAGTGAATCTGCATCATCTTGTAAATTTGCTCTACCGTCACATGAAATTTCCCTATCAACACTTTGAAGATGATAGTTTTAAGTGCTGAGCGCACTGTATGAAATCAGATCAACAATGGGAGCCACATGTGTGAAAAGCCCCAGAAATACCAGGAACCTGTTTAACATATGTGAGAACAAGGCACTGTATATGAGACTAAAACTGCGGTCTCTTCAATCAGTGCTAAGATTCCCAGTGAACTGCTTTTAGTTGTTGTGTTTGATTCCAAGGATATTGTTGGAAAATTTATACGTCTGGATTCAACAGTGCGATCGCAGCAGCTGTCCAATCCCCATGTGGTCTCTGCTTCTCTGTCAGTAGCATGTCTCGGGCTGTATCTGGTTGCCGTGGTGACATGCGTGTGTCAGCAGTAGGATGTGTGATGAGTGTTTGTGTGTGCGTGTGTGGCAGCGGGCGTTGAAAGGACTCCATGGAGGCGGATAGAGTTCCTCTGTCCAGAAATGCCAGCGACACACACACACACACACACACGTGTTGACGGTCAGATACGGAAACTTTCAGAAATGTGGGCATGCAGACGTTACACATGGTCACACAGGCAAACACAGGCATGCACGTACACACACTTGGACAGGAAATACGCAGACAGAGTGGACACACACGTAGACAGAAATTCAGATTCCATGAAGGCCACTGCCATGCATTCATACTGACAGCTCAGGACTATAAGGTTACGTACAGGGGAGTCCATGCCTGCCGCAATGCTTTGAACACTAATAGTATGTGTACACACTTTTACTCACAGAGACCTGAAGCTAAAGTTTAGTGTCACTCGTATAAAACTTAAAAAAGAAAAATCTGCTGCAGACCCTGACAGATTTATTTTTAGACATGAATGACAGATGATGTTTGCATACAGAATGAGCAAATTCAAATTGTTGCTCGCTCTGCAGCTGCAGCAGAGAAATTGGGGGGTTAAGGGCCTTGCTTAAGGCGAGTATGACTGCAGTCAATGAGAGAGGGAAAAGTATTATTCATTCGCTTTCCCCGGCCAGATTTTCCCCCACGCCGGTCCAGGGATTTGAACCGAGGACACGAGCCTGCAGACACTTCAGGCTACTGCTGACAACCAGGTGCAATGCAATGTAATAACCCCGTGATTCTGTTTTCGCCTTAACCGTAACTGAGTTCAAGTTCAAGAATTTATTCCTCCCCATCGGGACGTTTGGCTTGCAGCAAGGCATATGTCATGTTGCATAATCACGATAAACAAAGAGCTGAGATTCAAAAACATTCAAAAACAGACGCATTAAATGAATTGGAAAGAGGGGAGACTCAGGAGAGTAGAGGGTCTGCCAGTCTGTCACAGGTAAGACTGTTAATGGAATTGGAAATAAATTATTACTAAAGTCGGATAGCTCCAATCATGATATATAATCCATTATTCTCACATTTGTTATGAAGCTGTTGGCTTCTAATTATACAACTGTGAAAACATTGCTAAGTAAATGTATTTATTTAATTCAGCTGTCCGTGAAGAGGACATCATGGGTAACAACATAACTGGCACCGGTGGAACCATATTTCAGAACTTTAAAACTGAGTTAGTTCTCAGTTGGGAGGCAGCAAAGTTCCAAAGAGCTCTGCATAAAAGAGCTGGGTTTCTTGACATTTTTCCCACTAAATGCATTTGATTCAGTATTTTTAACTTGGCCACAATACTAAACAGTTTTGTAGCTCTGAATTCAGCATGAACAAAACCTGTCACCTCATGCTGCCTTCTCTACTCTTACTGTATGGTAGAGGCCAGAGTGGCTAACTGCAACTACATAGATTTAACCTCTTAGCTATGCTGCAGTCAAAAAAGCCTCTGTGAAGTGGTGTACATGAGACAGTCAATCTCTCTCTCTCTTCTCTCTTTCTCTCTTTCTCTCTCTCTCTCGCTCTCTCTCTCTCTCAGACTGCTAATGCTCTCATAGGCATGCAGGTCAGCAAATTGCTTTGTAGACACCGCCATGTCATCTACACTCGTATCAGCGCATGCATCTTCTGCCTGCGAGAGTGTCTGTGTGTGGGGTCGTCAGTAATGTGAGAGTGTGTGTTTTGATCCCTCCGGGTCGCCTTGTCGCCAGAATCACCTCTACACACACACATAGTCCGTCTCTTTCCCTCTCTCCCTCTTTCAAAGTACACACACAGACACACACACTTGGTTATTTTAGATCAGATCAACATTGATTTGTCCACAGTGTGCCCTGTACCGATGCCTGATTTTGCACATTCAGTTTGATGCAAATTGACTTTCAAATTGAGTTTTACTTTTTACAGTTATGACATTTCTTTTTCCTTTTCTGTTTGTGTATGCATGTTTGCGTCAGTCATTCTGGACCTGCACTGTCTCTGTCTTACTCCCAACAAGAGCCTGTACTGCCCTAATGGATTCAAAATTACCTGAGCATTTCTAAGTTCAGTCATTGTGTCAGGCATCAGGATGTGTTTTTGTTCCTTTTTGGAATATTAAATATTCTCTCATTTTGCCCACAGCAGCTCAGTTCATTAGTTATCAATGAACGTGATGTTCCACTTTTTACATATCTCACTTTGAAAAAGAATGAGAGGAGGGAGGCTCCAGAAATCATACAGTGGCTAAGATATTAATCTCAGAGTGACTGGAAACAAGTGGAAACATTTCAGTGTAGTAAATCATTATAGGAATACAACAAAATGTAATTATTTTAGGAATTAATGAGAAATTTAGAGGAATGGGCTTTGAGTACCTCAAGCTTTTGTGTAATTAACTTCCAATCAGAGGTGTTTGTTTTCTTTAAGGCCATCTCTGCTTTATATATTTGACACACAAGATAATACCGTATAATGTTTGAGGCTAAAGGAACATTTTTGCTCTTGTGACTCCAGACTAAGGACAAGGCAGCACTATTAGTATCACCGGTTACCATCTCTGTTCTAGCATTGTTGACATGGGAGTGATAAGGCAAGGAATATTACAACACCACTGTTGTTCTGACATTGCAGACAAGGCATCATTTCATTCCCTTTCTCTCTCTCTCCTGCATGATTCCAGGCTTTGTTGACAGTCCAAATGTAGCCTATGCGCATTGACAAGGCAATATTAAGATCAGCGCCAGTTGCCATCTCTGTGACCTAGAATTGCTGACAAGCGAATGATAAGCCAAGGAATTGTATTAACCCAGCCATGTCCTGCCCGTGCTGACAAGACGTTATTTTCTAGCCCTGCTGCTGCTGCTGTTCTGAAGACATTGGATTCTAATGCTACCAAGAGTAGTGTGTCTGCATTGTAAGATCCCATTGCTGACAAGCCAGGGTACTTCGGTTGTAAGCCCTTTTGACCAGGGGGATGGTAAGGCAAGGAGCAGAATTAAAGCTAGCTATTATCATCTGTACATGTTGACAAGGCATGAGCAAGCGAGTGCTGCGCCAGCCTGCCCGGTTTCGAGTCGGTGACTGGACACTGAATGCTTGGTGACAAGCTGCTTGCTATTCCACACCCATGTTAGCATGGCTAGGGTCATGTTGACATCTGCAGTCAGGGGAAACTTGAGCCTATCTTTCCAGCAAACATTGTGAGTGTGTACATGTGTGTGCCCATTGATAGGGATTAGCAAAGATGTGTGGGCCCGGCTCCCCAGGATGGCCCTGGTTGCTGCTGGAGGTCAATGCATGTGTACTCGAATGTCCATGCATGTTTGTGAGTGTGTGTGTGTGTATTTTCCAGGCGGTGGGGGGTTAGGCCCGGATTGCAATGACAATGGAGAGGAATTTAAATGAGAGAAAAAAAGGGATCAGGGACGTTTGCAAGGAGGATGGAAGAGGCTTTGGCACCATTGTTATTCTTCCCCTTTGTCATTCTGCCTCTCTATCTCTCTATTACAAATCCCTTGCTCTCTGTCTCTCTCTTGGCTGCTACATTTCTCACAAAACTCACTCTGTCTTCCTCTTCTGATTTTATCCCAACTTATCCCCTACCTCTGTTTTCTCTGTGTGTGTCTTCCCATCCTTGTTAATATTTCTCTTATTGTCAGGGATTTTTCCCCTTCTTGCTCTCAAGAATCATAAGCACTTCACTCTATGCCAAGTTCGGATGTCCCAGTCAAGTTTTTTTTTTTTTTTTAACCACCATTCCTGACTCAGGTCCTGGCTAGTTTTCTTATTTTCCTTCACATTATAGCTACAGCGGCTAACTATTAATGTCAGAATTGTTGGACAGGTTCCCTTTTCCCAGTCCCTGTTGTAATATCTTTCATTCAGTGCCACTTAATTCTCTCCCATCAGTAGTCTGTTTTGTTTTTTCAACTTCCTGTGAGTCACTGTCTCTTTATGTCTATCGTTGTCTGTCTCCCTGTCACTCCCCATGTCTCTTGTGTTATTACCTCAGCAGGCTGTGGTCAAATGTAGTCCAGTTGCTAATATAACCACTTTCAAAACAGACTCATTGATTTTAATCTCTCTCTCTCTCTCTCTCTCTCTCTCTCTCCGTCATACGCACACACATGCATACACATGCATATACGCTTTCTCTCCCTATCTCCGTTTGTCTGCCCCCCCCCCACCTTTTTGCTCTGTAGCGGCTCTAATTGCGATCAATTAGGAAACTTCAGAAGGCTGAAATAGGAGCTGTGACAAGGGGCATCCGCTGAGCTGGCAGGGAGGGAGGGAGGGAGGGAGCGAGAGAGAGAGAGAGAGAGAGAGGTGGAGGAGGAGGAGGAGAGGGAAACCGGTGACATAGGAGTGGAGAGGGGATGGGAGGGGCAGCAGAGAGAAGTCCAAGTTTATGTCGAGAGATGAGCTAATGGTAATAGAGTGATTGATGTGGCCACAGCAGCTGAAAGTCACATCGTTTTTCATGCCAGGTATCGATTCCTCACAACCTCTTGTTAGCTTTTGGGCCCAGCGGATGGGGCATGGCACTAACACTGCCACGGTTAGGGGTTGTATTCCCATCTGAAATGTATGCAGTTACTTTGCTGAAAGGTACTGTGAACAAAAGCATCATACTCTAAATTCTGAGCATGCCAGCTGGAAAAAGAGACAGGCTTGCAAACTGATTTTAGGCGACAGTTGCATTGTAACATGAGCACAGAATTCGTTTTGCTTTTATATATTGATTTTATTTTATTTGTTTCTTTTTTGTGGTTGTTGTGGTTGCAACTTCACTCATTGTCTCTTAAGTGCCAGCAAGATGTAAGTGTGAAATCTTTAATAAACTGCATGCAGGTCACTGTAGCAGGTGTTTGATGCTTTATGACAAAAAAAGACAACAGCAGTACATGTGGAAGCTAAAAAGATCTACCTTTATTTGTAGAGCTGGCATTGTAGCGACGGTTCTTGTGTTTAAGCATTGTGGCAGAGACCCAAGATAAGCTTTAGAGACACAGTTTTTAGTTTGCATATTTACCACAAAAGAATGTAGTCTATCTACATTACTATTTTCCTTTGTTTCTTTTTTGGACCCTTCATCCATCTCCTCTTTGAACTAATACAGTCTTGATAGAACTACCCTCTTTTACTCTCAAAGCAACCTGAGTGACATTAAAAAAAAAGAAAGAAAAAAATGAAAAATGATCATGACCAGTTAATTAACTTACAGTTAAAATAAAACTTCAAAACAACAAAAATTGGAGCCCTCGAAAAAGAAAATAAAAGAAAAATCTAGTAGTAACACTCATCACCTGCAGGTGGCACAAGCAGCAGTTATTACTTTCCTTACCTGTAGATGGTGCACATGAGTTTGTTTACGCCTCTGTGGCTGAATGATATTGGCCTGGCCTCACATCAGTGATTTTAATGAAAAATGTGATTCTTACTACACTGCGTTTGCCTAGCATCCACATATGGAGAAAGTGAAGTGGCTGTTTGCAACTTAAGCCCTTCAGAGCTACATTCCCAGCGAACATAATGGGGAAAAATGCAACTGATCAAATAGGGACCTATGTCTCAACTTTCTCTTTTTCTCATTTTCTGTTTGTTTACATATGTATTACAGACTGGCCCCTAAACGCAATCTTCAAGACAGCTTGCTTGAACAGTCTTTTACAGAAAAACAAGGAACTTCTTCCAGTTAGAGTCAAGTATTCCCCCCCAAGGCGAAGATTATAAATAGTATTATTATCCGGAAATTTCTCTTCAAGGAGACTAGAGCGTGCTGGTTGCCTTCAGCTTTCTGAGGCAACAGCCGAAGAATGTTTTGACTGCAGTGGTTCTACGGGATTCACGTTATTTCATGCCGAGCTTAACCTTGCTGATAAAAATAAGCTTGTTGTAAATAAATCGAAATGTAATTTTTGAGAAAAAATTCCAGATAGAGATATGGGAGTGTGTTAGCAGCCTTGGGTTTGTTAAATGGTTCTGTTCTTGATACATATACTAGAAGCTGAGAGCCTCTGGTCTCATGTTTAGCTGCCTTTGCCTTGGGGCATACAAACCCTTTTATCTTGTCACCCTAATGCATGTGTGTGTGCATGTGTGTGCGTGAGAGAGTGAGAGAGAGCGAGAGAGAGAGAGAGAGAGAGAGAGAGAGAGCGCGATAGCAAGGGAGAGAGATAGCAAGAGACAGAGATGGGAGGATCAATACTAAGCCGTCAGGAGGTCTGCTACTCCCAGAGAGAGAGGGAACAGGACACCCATCAGAGAGTGGAGAGGGAGAAAATAATAGAGAGAGACACAAAGAAAGAAACGAGTGAAGAGGAAGAGAAGAAGGAAGGAAGAGAGGGACACAGGAAAAGAGTGGGTAGAGATGAATGGGCAGTGGAAAAGTAGCAGGTAAGAGAGATGGATGAAGATGGAGATGGGGAGGGACAGTAGATGTGGCCAGTGATAAATGAAGAGATAGAAGGGACAGGAAGTACAGGGAGGAAAAGAATAATGCAGATGAAAAACTGTACTAAATGAAAGAAGAGGTGAGAAGAAGGGCAAGTGCAGCGCTGCAGTGAGAGGACTGGAAATGGCCAAAGTCGTAACAGGTGAAAATGCAACAAAGCTAACACTTTGGCCCATTCAGAGGAAGCTGAAGTTTTAGGTATGCAATACAGCATAATAAAAACATCGACAACAGCCTCGAAAATGACTAATTATCAAGTTAAGACAAAACAAAATACCATGTAGATATTCATTAATCTTCAGAGAGGACTGCATGACATTGGACAATTACATTTCATAAGTCTTGTCAACCATACTGCAACACTAAAGTAGCCAATAGTAAGCGAAGTGAAACAATGAAAAAGTTATATTTCAAACCTTTCCTATTCAGCCTTAATCTGAATTTATTTTTTCTCATTATTGATCCCTTAATCTTGAGCGCTTACCTTACTTCAGCAGTTATTTTGCTTTCCTAAAATTAAACATTTTCAATTTTGACCACATGACACTTCCATTGTCACCTCCATTATTCTAAAACATCACAAAACAGCCAGTGTAATCTCTGAATCAAGTTTAAGTGTCTTTGAGCAGGACAATAAACCTCTACCTGCTGATCTATGCAAATAAGAGTTTAAACCCCTTGAATGTGAATGTTAAATCTAAGAGAAAAGTCAGTCTATTACTGGAAGATCTCAGATTCGATCCCTAAAATGGACGATGCGTCCATCAAAATCCAGTTAAAGTGCCATCGTTGTATTATGTGGCAGCTAAATGCCTCAGATATAAATGTCAACCAGCACTTCTTTGTATTTCCTGTCTCTCCCTCTTGTGCAGTATCTAACACAGCATGAATGTACTGTATCTGCTGTTCAGTGGATGTTTCTTCCCACTGTGCCTCACAGTGACCCGAGTCCATGCACTTTTACAAAGATTGACTCTGCTGGGACTATATCCTTGTACTCAGGCAGTGCCATTGCCACACAGGAGCTCCTGCTTATGGAAACAACAAAAAAACACTAAGTGTATTTATAACTTTCATTTTTGATGCATAATTCAGCAAACATAAACATCAAATGAGGAGGGGAGCGAAACTGCATCCCACAAGATCTAAAAGCTTAGACTTGACACCCATAATGAATATTTAAACCCTGATGACCTTACCCTGCATATGTATGTAAATGATTTATTGTTCTGCTTCCCACACGTCTATTTTTATACCTTTTGTCTTTTTTTCATTCCCGTTTCACCTCTTTTCATCTTCTCCTCTTTCTTCTTCTGACACATTTTTTTGTTCGTGTTGCCGGTGCGCTTCTTTAAAATCCTTAACTAAGACAGATCGCAGTGCAGTGTGAGTCTGATAGCTGCAGAGGAAGCAGCAGAAAGCTAAAGTAAGAGAAAGAAAAAGAAAAAGAAAAGAATCATGTGATCATCTGTGAATTATCTGTGAATATCATCAACTGTAATTATCTCTCCGCAGTGTATTTCAGCCCCAGATGATTAAGTTTCTTAATAGGCTCTGGGAATAGTATTATTTAATGTAGGGGAATAAGATGGGGAATAATACCCCATTATTATTAAATGTATTCAAGATGAAGAATTTCAATTGTGAGTTTCGTTATACTTGGGCCAATAATGACCCAGGTTCTTTAATGAAAGAAATGACTCTGAGGCATAACACAGTTTTTCACAATGAAGCAAAAGGATGTAATGAAATGTCTCTTCCCCATTAATGCTTTATCTGGTTTGTAGCGTGACAGGAAAAGGAGGATTTTATGCTCTAATACAGAGCTTCACTTAATGATTTTCTGATGTTAATCAGTGCAGGAGATTAAAGTCAAAGATAAATTTTGAAAATACTCTATTATTCTTAATATGGGGCGAGTCATTAAATTGTCCTGCAGTGGTAGTCTCTTGTGTCTTATCACGTACTGTAAATGATGCTGGTATTGATATACATAATGGCAATTGATGTGTGTTGACATCCCAAATCTTAAAAGTGAAACGGCTTAGCTGGATTAGTAGAAGGGTATATGTGATGATATTTTACACATAATATGATGAACATTTGTGTCGGAAAGTCAAAAAGGGTTTGAGGTTTGAGGTCTTGCTGGGCCTGACTCAAGTATCAAAAATTGTTAAGTAACCACACCTGGTATCAAATATCTGGTCACATTTATAATCTAGTTTTCTTATCACTTGGTCAAGTAATTCCTAATTGGACTGTTTAACATTAACAACATTTAACATTTGAGAAGTTTGGCTGCTTTTGTTAAATTTATAAAATATGTATTCATAGAAAAACACACTCACACGTTTATTAAAAAAGGTATCACAAAGTGTTGTTTTGATATTGATACTGAAACTCAGGTATCATATTGGCACAAGTTTATTATTATAAGAAATTATTAACAAAGAAGATGAATTAAAGCAAGCATAAAATTAGGTAATGTCTTTAAATCTCAAGTCTAAAATCCACCACAAAAAACAATATGTTCTCACAAATTGACTCCTGACACTAAGCTGTAAGCATAATGGATCCCTAACAATCTCACTTACTCAGGATAGGTGATCTAATATTAGACAGATTCTGTGATGAAGACCAACAGCCTCATTTATAACTGAATATGGCTTTCCAACCTGCATCTCTCTGTCTGTCTCAAGGTTAGGGCTCACAGGGGAGGAGTGGGATCAGGTTACACTAATGCATCATGGCTGCTGGAGGACACACATGCACACGCCTCGTCACACACTGTCTTACCCTATCTCTCTCTCCCTTTCTCTTTCCCACACACACACACACACACACACACACACACACACACACACACACAGACGCCCTTGTGAGCTGATACCCTTGTACAGGTCTAAGGCACAGTTGTGGCCTTGTGTTATTGTGCCCTTGCAACCTGCAAGCAGTCTGCTGTCTGTCTCTGGGCAAATCACTTGTCTCCAGAAATAAACTGAAACCATGTACAATCGCTAAAGGCCTGACTGAGGTTAAAAAGTGGCAGAGCAGTAAATTTCAATTTAAGCTCTGTGCTATGAGATATCCAGCATAAAATTGTGACAAAATTGATTGGTAGCAGAAAGGTTAATTTGGGGGATTTAATATTATTGAATATTCAGTGATACTCTAAGCATACTATATTATTATTTTGAGCCTTTCACTTTGCTTTTGAAACCCTTTTACTGACACAACCTGTGTGTTTTCAGAATACATAACCCAAAATAGTTAAGGACTTGCATTGACAGCAGTGTTTAAATCCATTTTTAAACCTTGATGATGGTGCTGACATTAATAGTTATATCTACTTTCTATAAAAATCTGCATGAATTTTGTGTTTTGTCCAGAAAAGGGAAGTGATAAATGCCCATCACAGTTTTCCAGCTAGACTAAAACCCAAATACATTCAATTTACATTGATTTAAAATAGATAAAAGCAGGAAGGCCTCAAATCTGAGAAGAACCAGAGAATAGACATTTTTTTGACAAATGGATTTAGTTGGTAATTAACTTGCTGCTAATTGTCTCAGCAGTCATAGTGTTTGCTTAACTGCTGCAGTATGAAAGACTGGTGGAACAAGGAGCTAAAAAATTGTGATTGTTTCCTGTAATTGTTGGAATTGTGTTGCAGGGGCTTATCTCACCAAATTTGCAACATGCAAGCTGTGATTTGAAACACAAGACAAATTCCTCTCATGTAAATTTTGACATTTACACTAATCTAAACAAATGACATACTTGTGACGCAACCACATGTGAGAATCCTGTAGGACCCTCGAATTTCCCTGCGGTTTGATGAGTGACCAGTCAAGTCGGGTCGAGCATTCGTGAAACAGGATGCCACTAATTGCACTATGCATGTAAACAATGCATATAAAGCAACTGCAAGATTTGAAATGGTAAACAGAGGGTTAGCAACACTCACAAGTCAAACAGCAGTTAAATGGGAGAGAGGAGGATGAGAGGTGCTGATGTGTCATTATTAAGGCCCACCCGAATTCTACCTGCTGATGTTGCATTCCTCCCGCTAAGAATGTATTCATCCTGCTCCATCCTCTCCTCCAGTGTTTGTCACAATGTGCAGAGATTGCAGTTGCTCATCAGATCATCCAAATTGCCACAAGTATGTGCTTGCAATTGTGCTTACAGCCAGTCTCTGAAAAGTAGAAGCCCTCATCTCCATCTGTGCATCCATCATCCATCCATTTAGCAATCTATCCATTAGTACTGAAATGGTTAGTCAATTAACACAGTTGTTGATTCTCTATCTTTGCATTTTGGACTGTTAGTCAGACTAAAGTAATATGAAAACATCCCCTTGGACTCAGGGAAATCGTTGTGGGGACTTTCCACAATGTTTGACATCCTGTAGCTAAATGAGTAATTGATTAATTTGAAAATAATGATCCCATCATCCGTCCATCTGTTTTACATATCCGGTTATTCCCGTTCAGTGTCCTGTGAGAGCTAAAACCTATCCCACAAAGGAGGGAGGTAAAAGGCAAGGAAGCACAGTCTGTAGTCAATATCACAGGGCTAACACACAGACAAAACACTTTCACACAAACATCTAGCAGATAAAAACCTATGGACATTCACACAGAGATAAAGGCCTCCCTGTACAGATTAGATTCACTTCCATGGAGCCCTGTGAGAGGCTACAGATTGATATTTCCATCGGAAGACCGACCGGTGACCTCTCAATATTAAGGAATGACCAGAGTGCAAGGGGGTCATTTTCACTCTGAATGACATTCTCTCCCTTGCACACATGCACAAACATGCACACGTATATACACTCTCTCTCACACACACTCTCTCCACGGTGTAGTGAGAGGGCCTTATTGTGTGAGCCAGAGGAAATGCAGACACAGCAGAGGACAGGCCATCCATTGATCTGAGTACAGACTCCTCTCATTCTCAGCCTCTCTTCTCCTTTCTCTCTCGCTGCTATCCCACACTGTCTCTGCCTTTTTTTCCCCCCTTCCTCAACCCCTTGCTTTCTCTGCTCTTTGTGCTATCTGGACTTCACTCTCCTACATATAGTTTTTGTCTCCCTGTGATCTACCACCCCCCACCCCCCAATTTCTGCTACTTCTCTCACTTTCTCTACTTGTATCTGGTAATCCTGCTTTCTCCCACTCTCCTGTCTGCATTTCTGGTCCCAAATCTATTAATTCTATCTACCAAACATCTTTCACCCCTCCTCTTTCTCTTTCCCTTCACTTGTTTTTCACTTAGTCTTTCTCTCAAATTACTTACATGTTTTACTTCCCATTCTCTCTATCTGCCAAACAGAAAAAATAAAAGCAGAGTAAGATGGGGGCAAAAAGCGACAAAAATAGACATGAAAGACAGCATGTGGGGAAAGGAAGAAGGAGCTGTAGGAATGGGAAAAGGAAGCAACAAAGGAAAGAGGAGTATAGAAAGAATGAAAAAAGGGGAAATGAAAATGGGCTGAAAAGACTCAAGGAGGGAAAATCTGAGGAAAATGAGAAATGAGCAAGTGAAGGTAGTGAGGAGGAAAAATAAAAAAAATGAAGGGATGACATGTGGACTAAAGGATGGAAGGATGGCAGAAAATGTAGGAGAGTCAGAGGGAAGGGAGGAAAGGAGGAAGGAAAGCACTACAGAGAGCAGTGATGGAAAGCCATGACAGGTAGTTTGTATGTTAAAAGGGGTTGGAGCTGTGCCAGTAAAAGCAGGCACAGAGCTGAGCAGGAGGAAGTGATTTAGTGAGAGCACACACACACACACACACACACACACACACACACACACACACACACACACACAGACAGCAGCTTCAGTGATGGTCAAAGCAACACTCTGGTGACTGGTAATCCTCAGAATTCACCTTCTGTGTACATCCCTCCTCATCTCTGTCACTCCCTTCCTCACTGCTTCAGCAATTCCCTCTTCACCTCCCTCCTTTACCTTCTCCCTCCCCTCTTCTTTCTTTGCTCTGACACTTTCTCCTTGCTTCCTCCCTCCCTCCTTCCTCTGTGCCCCACTCCCTTCCTGCTGGACAAGCTTTTATATGAGCCATGTGGACCTCCCTAATGACATGGGGACGTGTGTGTGTGTGTCTGTGCGTGTGTTGAAGGTGCTGACATGTGCACGTGAGTCTGTATGTCTGCGTGTGTGTGTGTCTATTTAAAGTGCTGACGTGTGTGTGTATGATGGAGGTGCTGACATGTCTGATCGTGGTGTGGTTCTCCTACTGAAGTTGTGCCGACGGCCTCTTACCTTTGAAGAGACCAGTGAAGAGAGGAGAGCAGGGGAGGGCAGGAGAGGAGAGAAAGAGGAGGGTGAAAAATTAGAGGAGCGGAGGACCAAAAGGAATGAAGAAAAAAGGGAAAAGAGGAAGAGGAGAGTAGTCAGGGGTGGGAGGTAATGAGGATCACAGAGCACTGAAAAGTGAAAGGGAGTCACTGTATCTGTAGTTCATCTTAGCTTGCTCTTGTTATCTCATTTGCTGCTTACTATTCTAGTAATAGAGTTATTCCAGGAATCAAGGCACACACAGCAGGATGGAATGAGATGAGGATGAGAGAGGAACAGGAGGAAAGTAAAAAAAAAAAAAGGGGGGGGGGGGGGGGGGCGTGGCGTGGCACACACAAGGTAGTGGGGATATCATGTTTCAACCTTTCAAGCCGTCACTGAGAAGAGATGACACGGAGAGAGAGAGAGAGACAGGGTTGACACAGTGAAATGAGCCTTCTTGGAAGATGACAAGTTTTAAAGAGCACTGGTTTGGGCTTCAAGTGTTTCCTGAGGACTCTCCTTCACTGAACAGGAAAGTAGAAAGCATCTTTCTCAGGGGAGCATTCAGCCTGCTGCTGGTGGTAGCATGTTGGCATTTCATGTATTAGCAAAGTCTGTGTTGCATTTTCCAAAAACATATGGATCCCATATTAGTATATTTGTATATCGAGTGAAGACTAGCAAGTAGTTGCAAAATGAGAGGTGTACCAAAGCTAAAAGCCAACTCTAGCTTCCCTCTAGAAACCAAAATGGAGTAAAATCACTTTATAATTTTTCAAGTTTCATTCATAATCGATACAGCAGTCCCATGCTACTTTATCTCAGCCACAAAAGAGTCATGAATATCCTCAGTAATTAGCAAAAGATAAAGCATCGTTAACAGGCCTACACAAAGCTTGTCTGGTCAAGGTTAAGTAGATCCTCTTGATGGTTTCAGAAAAACACACACTCTTGCTGTAGTTTTCACTTTGTAGAAAAACCTGCAGAATAAATTAAACAGGTTCTAAAGCTAAGGCCTTTGATAGATGTTGTTGGACAGATTATCTTTTTTTCAACAAAAGAAGGGTCCTTGTAAAAGAAACACATCAAACATGCAGGTTCTGTTTGGCTGCGATCTTTTCAGTCAGTGTTATTGAAATGAGCGGAAGAAAAGTAAATGAAAGACTGCATTGAATGGTTTTAGGCTAGAATGTATCAAATGATGTAGAGGACGTGAACTTGAGTAGGCGGTTAGAGAAGAGGCACAGTGGCAAGTTCCTTCTTTGTCCATTGACTCCTCACGATACCTATCATCGGTTTGTTGATTTACGCTATGCGTGTGAGGTATTTTAATTTCCTAGGAGGTTGTTGACATCTGTAAAGCTCTCTCAGTGGTCTAATTTCTTATGGATTTCTCCCATATGTTTATCAGTTACAACATCTGCTTTTGTACTAGACTATATTCTCTTGAGGGCAACACACATTGGTGGCATCATGTTGATGCTACCAATTAAAGTGTGGCGTGGAAGTAATAAAATGGAATAAGAATACAGTAAGTAAGTCAGTCTAGTTTATCTGTATCGAAGTGTTGTATTTTTCCCTCTCCATGTGTCAGACAAAGGTGTTTGTCTGAAGTCATCTGAACACAGTTGGAAATTTGGTTTGCTATGTGTACCTTGAAGAGAAAGATGGCTCCCCAAAACACAATACACTTTGGTGAAAGGATCATGTTGGCATTCTAAACTTTTATTTTTTTCCAAGGATTGTATATTTCCAAGAACTTTCAGCGGTCTGATGAATCAGGCTTTGTGGTATTGAAGCACCATAGCAGCTCTTTGAAGTGCTGTAGTCACGTTTGAAAGATGAAAGGAAAGAAGGAAAAAAGAGACAGATTGTCTACTGTAACAGACTCTAAGACAACAAAATATAATATAGAGTGTGCATGTACACTCACACTCATATATAGTGTACATAGATCAAGGATAGCCAATGGTAAATAATGCTATCTGCAAAGGAGAAAAATTAAAGTGTATGTGAAGTGAGTGTATATACTTATGTTCATTACATGTTAAAAGAACACCATGCAATTTTTGCTGTGCAGCAGCATGTGAAGCCATGAGTGGTAAGCGCAGGATGTTGGTGCACTAAATTCTGTAGGGATCTGAGTCAGAGTCCTTAAAGCAAGGAAGCAGTGAAGCTCTAGCAGCCCACATCTCATGTACAGAAAACATAGCCTATCAATTAATCAAAGGGATTGATAAATGAAAGAGAGAATTATTGAGCTAGCTACTTCTGCGTGTGACATAGGGCAGTAAAACATTGCACTTTACGCAAGTGTTACACACTTCTTGTGGAAGATTGTGCCCACTCAGTCTGACTTACATAATGCAAAAACAGGCGTTTGGGGCGCAGAGAGGGAATGAAGAGGCGCTATTGTTCCTATTACAAGTCAGTTTAACGTCAAAATGATTTTGAAGCAGTTGTTTTAAGCTAAAATAGTTGCATAAAGTCGCTTCAACCAGTCATTTTGAAGACAGTCATCTGTTCACACAACACAATATTGTGGAGTCTCACCTCTTCTCTGGGGACAAAAGCTGCCCCCCACAAGGTTAACCATTTATTAATGCTTTGTTTAAGTACACAAAGTATAATTAACCCATTCACAGCAAATCATGCGTACATAACTGGCACACACAAGATATTCCATAGTTGTGCTTATGACATTTTTCTCATTTTCAGGCAATCTCAGGCAGAAAATTTTGTGCTTTCCAAAACCATTTATTTCCAAAACAAAAGCTTACTGAGTGAGGATTTTGGAATGAAATTTTGAAATGTATATCTTGATGAAAGCTAAATGATTTGTGCCACATAGTAAACATGGAGATCAGATCCTGGCAGTGTCAAGTCCCACTTGGTCCTGTTGCACGTACAGTAAGTGGGTGTGGGGTCCCAGAAGTTGGTGTAGGAAATGTTTGACAGTGCGGCTAGTTAAGAGTGATTGATGCCTGCAGCCCTCTCAGCTGTTAAGGAGAGATGAGGGGAAACAAGTGATGCAAATCGGATTGGAAACTGCCTGCTGGCATCTGACTTCAGGAATGGTGATTAAAAACACATTATGACAAAGACAACATCTGGTGGTGCATTCAGAGTGTCAGTCGAACAGTAGTGTAGTGGCATATTAACCCGCCAGAACATGCACAGAAGATGAAAGGTGTGCCGCAAATCTCCAATCTCCATTCCAAATGCTGCAAAATGAAAAACAAAAGTTTAGAATTAAAATCACATTTTCACTGCTTGATTATGCTTTGAGGAAACAGTCACCAAGTAATTAGATTCATTGTCATGATATTTTGTAATCTTCTGAAAATTGGCTTTGAATTCAGTATAATATGTGCTCTCTTTTCCTGATTTACACTGAATCTTTCCTTTGGTTTTTTTTGTTCCCAAGATATGGATTTGTGTCACCTACCAGTTACTTAAAAGGTAATTAAAAACAAAATAAACAATGACAAATGGGGACAATTTTCTTTGATGGCAGACCACAAAAGACAACATCTGTTCTGGCGCCGATACTGTAGGGCTGTTAGCTCAGTGCAGCGCCATCCTATCAAAGCATGTATGGCTGCTTGTCAGGATGAGTTTTACTCTGGACCAGATGACTTGTCGTCAAGGTCAGTCAACTTACTGCCTCTGAGGATAGATGACAGTGTCAGTTCTGATTGGCCATGGCATACATGAACGCAATAATGTCGACATGAATTAAATTTTGGAGGTTTGGATTTATGATTGAATTGTTACACATGTTTCTCCCTTATTAATGTTTATCCTGGCAGTTTCTACTTTGTTGCTAATAGCATAAAGAATAACGGAATCAGACTCTGAACATTATATTTAAGTTTTTTTGTATTATACTTGTGTTTGCATCAGTGTTCATCAGAGATCAACAGTCTGAAGCATTTGTTGTTCCATACTTGTGACATTTGCCACTGGTTTTAATGAGTTTTACAACCTTTGAGATGAAGTAAATTACTCACTTTGTGAGAACCACAAAACAGAAAAATACCAAAGTCAGTGGCGTATAGGACTGTCTCACTGTTGGAATTCAACACATGTAATTCTGTTGTTGTGCGTCAGCAGCTTGACATTAAAGCCAGGCAGACTGTGAGTTTCACTGTAGCAGAATTAACACATTAATAAACAGCTTATACATTTACACAGTCCGATGACTTTGAAGGTGACCCTTTTTCCCATGTTGTCACTAACTAGGAGTTTTCACATCATAGCCACATGTATGTATGTCTATATTGTATGTGACATGAAAGTGTGTAGTTACAAACCTTGCTTCATGCTTTCATGCTATTTCTTGATGTTTCAACTTCACACCTCTGGCCTTAATGAGGCCGATATCAAACCAAGAGCATCAAAGGTTTTCTGAGGCTTCAATCTCTTAGCTACTGCTAGAGACAGAAACAGAGAGACGAGAGGAGAGAAAATTACAGATAAAGATACAGAGAACGTAATGTCAATTCAGCTAATGAGCTTAATTTGTAGCATCAACAATTTAGAGCGAGATTCTGAGCCTCCACATGCTCAGTCACAATAAGTCACTCTGAACAAACAAATGTGTTCGAAAACTATTTATCTAAGCAGCAGTGGCATTATAAAATAGGATGGAGAGCAACAGTCATTTGTTGTACGAAAAAATAGTTTGAAGGAATGAAACACTGTCACTCAACAAGAGGAACACATCATGCCACCCTGCTATTAAATTGACATTTCATTCACAGTGTATCTAAGAACTGGGAGAAATACAGACACTTTTGTCAGTGCAACTCAAACAAGAGGAGGCTAGTAAAAAGTGACATTTCTTTCCTCTAAAGCTTGAAATATTGTGACTTGTCAGTGGGTGACTGTCACTCCCCACTGAGTTAAATTAAAATGGGGTTACTTGAAACCTTATAATCCTTTTTCCAAATGCAATAAAAAACCCAGTGAGATAAATTTTTCGAAGGCATACCTCTTCATATTGAACTGACCACAGTGACTCCCTGACTTTGCGGTGAAGTTGTAAATCTTTAAGATAGTTGGTAATCAGATGTGTTTGATGATGCAAGCTTCAGAAACACTTCAAAGACATTCTATATAGAGACATGCAGGGGGCAAATTAATTCCTGTGCTCATGAACTACGGGAATTGATGTGATTCAGAGATAATTTATGGTTCACATTAAATGTTATCTGTTCCAGTAAAAGGAGACTTGGAAATCAACACAAATTGCACTGCAAAAAAGACTTTAAGAACCTGTAAAAGTTTTAGTCAGGGGATTCAGGCTTTGGGTTTATCCAACTTAGAATTTTTATTTCTGTCAACTTATTCCAAGTTAGAGTAACATAAGAAGAATTTTTACTTGTGTCAACTCACTCATTGTTAAAATTTTTTGAAAATTTTGAAAATGAGTTCAGATTCCTTTTCTCTTTTGTCCTGCCAGCAGTTACAGTAAAACCTTGGGACAATGTTTCTCATCATGACCCCTGTGGTTTGAGTGCCTTACATAAGAGGGTGCAGGAAGTGTCTGAAGTGCATGCCTATATTCATCATGGTTTGCATTGTTTTAATTTTGGTCAAAGAGAAGACCTTTGACTCCTTTGAGACACTCTAAAATGCATAATAGCCCCCAGCAATTGTTAATTGTTAAATGCTGATAATTTAAGTTCCTCAGACCTAACAGCTACCAAGATCATGTTGATAGATTGTAACTTGAGATTTTCAGGGATCTTAGTCGCTAGCAGACACTAAATGTAGGTGTATAACTTATTAAAAAAGTTAAATGTTTGGGAAGTATACCTGATATACTTTATATGTCATAAAATTCTTGTGTTGACGCTACTGCAAACTGAGCTTAGCTGACATCTATTGTCCAGTCGCCATGATGAATCTGCTTTTACCATTTAAACAGTAACACGTCATAAAAACGTGGCGTTACTTTGCTGGGAAAATGGTTGCAACTGATCTGAATAGTTAGAATAAAATGTAAGGATTAATGTAGGAAGACTTGGGCTTAAGGTTATAGTTTGCATTTATAAACAACCATCCATCCCGGGTTAGAATGGACAAATGTCTGGCTCAGGCTTCCGCCCACAGCTTCTCCAATGTGACAACTTGGTGCTTTTTTCTGTTTTGCATAATTTGTTCATTGAATACTTGGGCTATAGACTAGTGGTTGGACAACACAAGCAATTTGAAAATGTCCCTTTGGACCTGGGAAACTGTGATGGTAAAGCATGTAATGAATGTTTCAGTCAGCTTTGAGATAAAGGGCAGACTGATATGCAAATTAGAAAAAAAAGAGGGAAAAAAAAGTAGATTGTTTGTCTTGCTAATGTTCAATTTGTCATGGTCTTACATACACATATACGCACACAGACACAGCTGCACACAGTTGCAGCCATAAAGACATAAGGATATGGATTTTTGCAGACCCACACACAGACAGAAGTGCGCACACACACACACACACACACACACCTCTGAGACCTGGCCTGGGTCTCCATTGTAAATGCTGCAGTTCATCTGTGTGAGCTGTAGTTGAGTTAGTAGCTAATTAGTTTGGCACAGCAGCGTTCTTCCCAGGCCCTGAATGTGTCTGTGAGTGTGTGTGTGTGGTGTGTGTTGGGGGTGCAGTGGAGGGGTTAATCCTTGCTACTTGTTGTTCTACACCACTGCCACCCCCCATTCTAAAAACCTCTTCAACTTTCTGCCTGTCTTCTCTCCCCTTCTGTTTCCCTCCCTCTTTTTAGCCATGGCTTCCGAGCTGATTATTTCTGTTTTCTCTGTCTATCACCTCTCATTTTTTACCACTTACTCTATGTATGTGTTTTGTCTCCATTCTGGCCAGTTCTCTGTTTTATCCCCTTTTACATCATCTCTTTGCTCCTTATTCACTTCCTCTCTAACTCCTACATATCCCTCCCTCCCATGCGTACATATTTATTTTAATTCTCACTCTTTCTCCTCATCCCTCACTCCCCAACTCTCCTATTTTCCCTCTCCATCCATCCATCTCTCTCTATCCCATTTAATGAAAGCCCCTGGTATTGGACTAATCCAGTGGTGGAGTGTTCTCAGTGTCTCCCTTGCTTCATTTCTCAGTATCTCACCGCTCATCCTCCATCTTCACGTTCCTCCCTCTCCCTCGACTCATGAAAGTCCCCCCCCACTATCTTTGTAATCCGGTGTCTCTCTCCCTCCACCTTTCTGTTGCTCTTTCTTTTCCTCTTCCTCTCTGTAGACTAATGAAAGTCTGTGGTGTTGGTCTAATCCCCTGGCTGTGTGCTCGCAGCCTCTTTGTTGGTCAAATCTGACTAATGCCCTCCGTCTCACTCCACAGCACAGGAGCCTCTTACCTCAGCCCTCACGGACGGACGGACACACACACACACACACACACACACACACACACACACACACACACACTCTCTCTCTTTCACACATCACAGATGCCTTAGGAAATAATATGATTTTGCTGAAAATTTATGTGTCTGTCTCTGGTTTGTAAATGTCTTTTGAACAAAACTGACACACACACACTTACACACACACAATGACAAACCATATGACCTCAGATTTATTGTTTCTTGTGTATTGTTCTTTAAATGTTTCTGTTTGTATATTAACACTCAAGCATATTAATATTAACAAGTGAAGAACAGTTAAGTTTTATTTCTTTTTCTATTTCTGTTTTGCATTTCTCAATTCACCAACACTGCAGAATGTATGAGAATGACAATCATTGAGCTATCTGTGGCTTTTAAAGGTCTAATCCCTGCTGTAGCAACCAGTTTTTGCTCCTAATTCTCAGAATTTCATCACATCTTAACTTGTGATGTTGTGAAACTCAACTTTTCTGTGAGGGAGAATGCAAGATACGTATATTTAGGGTGAAACTCTTGGGTACAGCATACCACAGATGACAACGGGAAGCCATAAAATCTCAGGCTAACTACAGAGGACAAGACCCACTTTAAAACATGCTCAACAGCAGCATTAATGATTTACTGCTGAGTTTCTGTGTCCAGATTTTATATCTCTGGTGCCTGATATGGATTTATGGATGTTTGTTAAGTTAGCCTCAGGCTGCACATTTTAAATGTCGACAGTTCATCAAGATGAGTAACATTTAGGGATGTCCCTAAGTCAGAACTTAACTATTTGAATATTTTTTTCCCCATCTCCCACAAATATGTCACTGCACCAATATGGACAAATTCTTATATTCTTAACAGTCACGACTCTTAAGCGCATATAGAGAAACAACCACAAAAAACTGCTGTTTATTCTGACTTATTGCAGTAGTTATATTTAAAATTCCACTTAAACTTTATAATAAATGACATCAGAATTCAAGGTCTTTGCTAGTAACACAAACCCACTGAATCTCATCTGCTTTTATGGTTTGTGCTTAAAGATAAAAAGCTGCATATTATATCTTTTAAGGGTTGCTAAGAGGTAAAACAGTTGTCCTTGTTTTTTTTTTTTTTTTGTTTTTTTTTTTTGTTGGATTGAAAACTGACTGAGCCACACAAATGAGGGCTTGAAAAACCCTGGTTTTAACCATAAAGGCCCAGAAAGCAGCAAATCATGGAGGTCACCATAAATGTTTGGTTAAATTAGACCTCCAGCTTCTTCACTAGGCTCAACAGTAAATCTTTGCATCCGTGAACTGCTGTCAGCATTGATCTGACCTCAACTCACCTACGTTGTAGCAACGCTGCTCCCGGGCAGCAGACTGCCCCTGACACCTACGCAAAGGCCAAAGCAGATCATTTTCAACCTCATTGTCATCAGTCATAGAGATAACTTCATCCAGGCTGTAAACAGCTTGATCCTCAAATGGCTGCTCCATTATAGGGCAGACAGTGACCTCATGTGACCCCAGCCATCTTCTGGTACAAGCCCGCAACATTAATGGCTTATATTGACGCACTGATACTCTATGTCCCAATAACACACATGCAAATCCTTTAGTCAATGTTCCTTGGTAATGTCGAGTGGCCTGTCAGAAATATATGCACGATAAATACAGTATGTGGTGCATTGTGTTTCATATATTGATTTTTTTTTTTTTTTCTACCATCTTCCTGTGCTCGCTGCCAGCAGCACAGCATCATTGGCTTTAGATCATGATGTGATCCTGTGTGTTTGGAAGGAGAATGTACTGTATGTTATGTGTGTGTGTGTCTGTGAAGGAGTGAATGCACATGGGAGCGTCCATTTTGCTTGTCTGGGTGCGGGTGTGTGTATGCCCTCATCTGTGCTTGAGAGTTGGATCTTACACAATTCTGACAGTGTTTGTAATATTTTGCAGTCATTAGCTTGCCTGTTTATGGAGAATGTGCAATAAATCATGACAAAACATAACCAAACACAAGTGTGTGTTTATCAACAAGGGAAAGCTGTTTCGGGCCTTGCACATTTTCAGCTGTGAATGTGACACAGAGGTTAAATTGTTTCAATCGTGCAGAAACTACATGAAAATTGAGTTGTAGCATGTTCTACAACCAAAGCACTCATATAGTATAAAAATTTTTATATGTGGCTGACTTATGTTTTGGGAAAGAAAGTAATTGGATTTGTAAAGGAGCAGGCAGGTCTTCCCAATGGGAGCAGCAAGGTTCATACACATCCTAATCCTCTGATAGAAGAACATAGCTACTGGCACAAACGAGTGAAGTCTACTTGCTAATAAAAGACAGGTTACAATAAAAAATTAATAAATAAATAAAGTAAAAACATTGGAATAGTATTGCCTATACAATAATGGTTCACATGCTGGATTCCACAGCCTAAAACCATCATTGCAATAACAACACAAATGCTGTTTTCAATCACAAATCCGCTCTTATTTTGCAGTTTTTCTGATCAGAACTACGATACTTGTCGATGACACTCACTCAAGACATTGTGCAAATGTTTCACAATAAAGCCTTATACCAGGAAAAAGTGGAGCAAATGAATGTTTGTAATGTGAAGCATCTGTACAGGAGGACTAGATTTTTTATCGACTGTAGCGAACAGTGATGAAGAAAATGGCGAAATACCAACACAGCGTTAATATGGCATTGCTGTTTTGTTGGTCTAATAGCAATAGTGCTGTGAAGTATACAGTATTCAGAATGTATCAAGATAAGAGGTAAACATGGAGGATGAATGATGAATGTTGAATTTGCATTAACAGCAAATTAAAAAGGTAGCATATTAGAATGGGAATGCTACTTAACACAATATAATAAAATACACAAGGTCTTGTTTGCTCACTGTTGACTTATTATTTTTGGACCTACATTGTATTTTGCGATTGTAAAGATGGGAATTATATTCTTAATTCTGCTTTTACATCAGGCACACAAAGAATTTGAGCAGGTTTATTAGCACATTTACAGACGGACAGAGATTTACAGTTACTGACTGAACTGGGGCGAGACGAGATGGTGATATAAAAACAGCCTCTAAGTGATGAATAAGATGTTCTCCATATTGTCCTAATTAAACTGTTCAGTTTTTTTTTCTTGTGACATTGGTGCAGACATATATCAAGTTTATATGAGAGAAATTGCAGTTTTGAAGTGCATACACAAACTGTAGATCTCGTAATATGTCCCCAGGTGCTGAAATGCAGGCACAAAACAAGACAAATGCTTGACAGTTTAGTTTTTCTCCTCAAATCGTTTTTCTTGAAAATTAGATATCATTTGAAAAAAAAAGTGACATCTACTCACTTTTGAAAGCACAGAAAGAAAATAAATTATACATGGCACATTTTAAAGAACAGCCACAATTGAAGTCACTTGTCAGCATCAATGATGTTTACAGCCTCGCCCTAGATCCACTAGCAATACAAAATTAGCCACTTTAGGTAATGGTTTCCTTTCCAAGAATGAATGTAAAACATCAAGGGATTAAACCCATAGTTTAGCTAGGCCTTCAGTATGGTATTTATGCACTGTATGCTTTATATATAAGAATTTCACATCAGCTCTTTTGTTTCAAACTTCTCTGTTCTGACCCATTACTCTTCTTTGTGCTCCCTGTAAATGTGGAAGACCATATTTCAAACCAGATTCTCTCTTGTGGGAAGTTAAACGTGTACAAGTCAGCCAAAGGTGAAATCCAGCCCTGCCAAGGGAGATTTTCAGCTTACAAGGTCTCAGGCAAGACTCCTCTGATTCATAAAGGGTGTGTAGAGGGAGCGAATAAATGTCTGTGCATGTGTGTGAGCCTGTGTGTGATCACCAGATATACAAGGCTTCAAACTGTCTCATCCTTTGAGGCATCTAAGGATCCTTCTGTTTTCCCAACACTCAAAGACTACAGAGAGAAAATCACTGCAACTTATTTTGTGTTGAAAGTTTAAAAATGTAATTTTATCTCATGCATGGCTGACACATGCTGAGAAATTGATTAGTAAGAAAGTTAGACATAACATCGTATTTAATATTCCTGAAAACTTGAAAATTTGAGCTCACAAGAGTTGGAACTCTTGGGTCGTACAGCTTCAGCAAGAGAGCACAGCTCTCCGACAGAGAGAGGAAATCATGAGAGGGATGCACAGAGACAATCAGAGTCAGCTGAGGCAAAAAGGGTGGAACAGACGCAAATAGAAAGCAGTAAGAGACACAAGCCCACAGACATGGAGAGCGTAAACACCAGGGATGGTAAGAAGGAAAGGGGTGAAAGGTGTCCCCACCTCTCTTGGCACCCCTCTTCAGCTTCCTGTCTAATCCGACAGAAGCTGCCATGAAATCAGCTCCCCTGCTCCTTGCCTCCTGCCTCAAGTGTAAAACCATGGTAGAATCAAACAGAGAGAATAACGGAAGAGCAGGGGCGCTAATCCACCCGTCGGCCTGCAGGCTCTGGGATTTGGGACTAACTCCTATCACTTACCATGAAGGAGGAGGAGGAGAAGGAGGTGGAGGAATATGAGTGGGGGCCAAAGAAATGTCTATGTTCTCCCCTGTGGATCACATTGCTTGCCTCTTTTCTGTCAGTCAAGCCATTGCTTTCACCTTCTCCGCTTCCCACTATTACAACATGGCAATTTATTCTATTTCTTCGTTATCTCTGGCGCACACTCACTTTCTGTCTTTCTTTCAATCACTGCACACTCAGTTTCTTCACACCCTGCTCTGTTTTTCCTCTGGTTTCCTTCATCTTCATCTGCCTCTTTTTGCACACTCTTTCCTACCATCCATCTTTCTCAGCAAGCTTTGTTAATAACCCTCTATCTCTAACCACACTGTGTGCCAGTCAAGCCCCTCCAGCAAAGCTGTGAACTTCATTACTGCTGCCAATTCACAAAGACAGAAGAGACATATAGATATGTCAGTTAGCAGCCTATCCATGGGGAGAGGTTTCATAAGAGAGTAGGAGTTTATTTCTCAGATATGAATAAAATTAGTGCACTAATTAAATAATTTATTCATTTTCAATTTCTGTAATGTCTCTTTTATTAGATAGTCTCCAATGGAGAAGGTCTGAAATAACATGCAAGAATGGTCCTCTGCTAGTGTTAAGCCAATCACATAGACCAATTACCAACCAATAGAGATTTTCATGTACTGAAAAACCCACAAACCCAATAAACATGGCTACTGTATGATGTATGGTAATACCAGCAAAACATACTGGAACTGGTAGCTAGTGTGCTAAACAAAAAGTCAAACATTTCGAGAAATACATGGGAGCTCATATTTGTAAGCTAAATATGAAGATACTGCTAGCAGCTGGCTAACTTGGCTCAGCATTAAGACTGAAAACAGGAGGAAACAGCCTGGCTCTGTCCAAAGGTAACAAATTCTGTCTAGCAGCTCCTCTAAAGCTCACTTCTCTTAACAATATGTCTTTATTATCTAACTTGAGCAAAAATAAGACAATGAAGGGATATCCCAAAATTGAACTAGTCCTTTGATGCAAGTTTTTTTTTTTTTTTTTTTTTTTTTTTTTCAGTTTCTTCCTGCAATACAAAAACATTCGTGTTAGTCAAACTAGGAACTCTAACTTGTCCACAAACATGAATCTTTCAGCATGGGGACCTGGCCAGGTGTGCTTTGATAGGCTTGAATCCAATTACTGACTAATTCATGACAAAAAAGAAAAACAAAACAAAACAAAACAAAAAAACAAAAACAAAAAAAAACAAACAAAACAAAACTTGTTGATGAGGCATGTGGTAGATCAGGTCCATCTGGAGTCAATCCTGGATTACTGGGATGAACCCTATAATTGCTCAGTAACATAACCCCCAGTTTGGCCTGTCTTGCTGCTGATTCTGGATAGAGTCTTTATGCTGGCAGTGGCTGTGGCAGGGAGTTAAATGTTGGCATCAGTGTTAGGAGCTGGAAGCAGATTGTTACAGAAGCAGCTGATTGGATTAATAAAGAGCACACTGATTAGTGATTGGCTGCTACACGGGTAGTCACAAGCCGGGTAGGAGATGCCCCCTGAATGTTAAAGTGAGCATGTAATGGAGCAGTGGTGGAGAAAAGGAGGCGTAAACTAGTCCTTGTGATTGAAAAATTTCTGAGATTGGCAGTCCAAAATGAGACTATCTCTCTGATCCATCCTCATGCTCTGGGAAAACCACATCAGGCCTTCCCTCTGCTCAGCTCTGTGTAAAAGTTGGAGACTGAGGTTGAAGCTGTTAAGGCAAAGAGTTCTACTCACCCAGAAGAGATTGAACTTATCACTTTGACCCAGAGTAATATTGTCAGTTGAAAAGAAGCAGCTACACCTGACTGAGTAAGAGGGTAGAACAAGATGTGGCTACTAACATCAAGAACTGAATAATAGGTCACAATGCAGAGCCACAACTTTGCTCTAAAGGCTACAAGGCAACTACAACAAACACAATTTATCCTGTGATACACTGTATTCTCCTGTTATGTTTTTACTGTAGTTTCTGTGCTCTTTTGTATGTTATGTAAGTAAGTTATGCTGTTCCACCAGGCATGTTGAGGCTAATCGACCTTGGAGAAGTGAATATGTGCATTGGATCCAGCATATTGTGAATTAGCAGAACCCAGTGGTGCACTTTAGATCTCACCCAGTAGCTAATTATTATCAGCCATCTGCTAAGTATGAGCACTGTGCCATCAGCCATATTGCTGTGTTGTGACATTGTCTCTTTCTATATGTGCTTTTGTGCATTTTTATCCGTGCTGTTTGTCAACTTTCGTTACCTTTTGTGTCATTATATCTCTGTTTCTCTTTCCCTGTTTGTCTTTGTTGCTCCTGCACCTGTTTCTGCTTCTGTCTATCAATCTACCTGTCTGTCTTAGTTCATTCCTATTTTTCTGCTTTACATTCTGTACTGTTGTCATTTTGTATTGTTCCCCAGTATCCTCACTGAAGTGTTTTTCTGTACTAGGGATAGAGGCAGAAATCCAAGACATCTAAAAACCTGTGCATAAACATGGCATGAATTCAGAACTATCTGTGTGGCTATTGACAGATGATTACTTTTTGTAATGAGGGGAACTGACTGTTTAAATGTTTTATTTTCTCCTCTTCTAATGAAACAGGACTCTGTCAGAATTATGAATGTCATGCCTTTAAAATGCATTATACATAATGCTTTCTTTTCCACATAAACACACAAACTCAGCACACACATGTAAAATGGTTCCATTTATCGAGTAGATCCGAACATATGGTTATGGTGACGTGTAGCAACAATATCGGTGAGCTATGACATCCATTATTCCACCTTTATGGAGCAGCTAAGCAGTTATATTGATCACAGAGAGGTTGTTGCAGGATGGGGGTGATGCAGTGAGGGACTTGTGAGAGGAGATGCAGGGAAACTGAACAGCAAAGAAGAAAAATGGATGAATGGAGTTACTGAGACAGAAAACGTCACATGTAATTTGTTTATGATAGGAGTTATAATGAAGGGGTAGGGAGAGAATCGAATGAGATGAACAAAGAAAAAGTCAAACTAAGGAAGAAAATAATAGAAAACTAGAGAAAATAAGAGGGCCATGAGAGTTAACTCGAGCTGTACTCACCAGAGAGCAGAAAGACAGTCAGCCAAGATGGTCGCTATCAGGCCCTTGACAGAAAACATCAGGGCTTCTTTGATTGCCTGCGATTACAGAAGTGCAGTATTTTCACAAAGACCCATTTGTTTTGATAAAGACTTATCCACCTCCCCAAGAGAGATGTGAAAAGAGGATGAGAAGAGAAGGAAAAAATGGAGGGGATGAGGGAGGGCTCTCATTGGTATTAGATCTGTTGATGCAAATTCCAAATTATTTCTTATCTCGTGTCTATGACATTTCTCTCTCTGCCATTTTATCTCTCCTCTTTTTTCATTTCTTTCAACTCAAAGCTCTACTTTCTGTCTTTTTTTCCACCTTTTTCACTTTTCTTCTCCATCGACCTCATCTCATTTTCTCTATCATCCCTTTGTCACTTTCCTTCTATTCATCAACTCAAAACTAAATCAGACTCTTGGCAGGAATAGAGGTAGCTGTCTCGTAGACTGTGATGACATGCTTGCGGTGTGGTTCTTTGCTTTGCCTGCAATCACTGCTTTCATTGTTGATCATGTTCTTTTTCTATATCTACTATTTAGCTCAATAAGGAGTTAACTACATCAGTGGTTTTCAAAGAAGGTATGGACCCAGACAGACTCCAATCTCAAAGCTAGACTAAAGCTGTACCAGGCAAGGTTTGTTTGTAAAACCCCCCCTTATCAGCCTAATAGCAGGTTTTCAGCAACGTTTTCTATCCTTCCTTTTTCATTCAGCCCATTTTCCCAAAGGTAATCTTGCATAGGCAGACCTCTTTCTCGTCAAGCTCACTGACGACTAGAGGAACATCTCATCAAAATGTGACTTTCAGAAATTTTGAAGCAGTGGTGGAGAGTTTTAGAAACACTGGCCTTAAGAAACAGTCCTTACATAATGAGACAGAGTTTTGCACTTGTATTTTGTGCTGAACCCAAATCAAAATGTAGACACCCCCCCCCCCCCCCCCCACACACACCACCACACAAGTCTTCTGAATGAATTGTTCATTAAGAAGTTAAACACCTGGATTTATAGTATTGTCATACAGTGAGAGCACTGTTGAATATACATTCCATCATTTGAGTTGTCATCATGCACTTGACTTGTTGAACCAGGTAAGTGAAAGGATTGAATGCAAATGAGTGACATCACAATTGTATGGTCCATGTAATTAATAATAATAAGTTCACTAAACTGCAGCCTAGCACTGGATTTCTCCATAAATTATAAATTTAAAAAGTAATGAATTAATAAATAAAATTAATCCCTGGTTGATGGTGCAGAATAATGCCCCGTCATCCATCTGAGCCATTACATAAAAGCAACATGATGGCTAATTATCATTGACGATAACCTGCATTAGTCTCCAGTCACTGAGCCACTTGCTTTCACTGGAATGGCTTTCTTTGTCCCCTCGGGACATCCCATTTAAACCGAATCATTTATAGCCAGCCCACTGGCTTAGCCCTAGACAGACTTCCCTGAGCCACTCCTCTGAGAGGACTCAGAGTGATTGTTAATGGGCTGTTACAGACTCGACATCGCCTGGTCAGAGGATGAACCCAGGGTTCATAAGGTCATGTCAGAATTTAGGCTGATGGTGGAAATTTCAAGTGAAAACTGCTGCTGCTGCTAATATGACGTTTTCTCCCCGAATGACTCCCTTGTGCACATCATCATGAGGTCCTTAATGTAAATTTGCCCTGTCATAAAAGTGCAGTGGTCACTCTGTGTCCTTTAAAGTGAACAGCTGTCAGACCATTCCCCTGTGACTTTCTGGTGGCTGAGAACAGGACAAAATCTGAATTCTAAATAATTCCCTTCAGGGAATGGAGCAACTACTAACTTTCAGAGTGAAAGATTGAAAACAGGAATTGCTGCCAGGGGATTTACTTGGTGTAGCTCTGTAACTGCAGATGGTCTACACGTCAATTTACAAAGTAAACTTTTTTTTTTCTCCTTACAATGATCTCTTCTTCTTTAGAAAGCCAGTGTGGGTTGAAATACATTGAGGTACTGATGTCCTTTCAACACTTGTTTTCAGCCATAGAACCAAAGCTTGACTCTGTGGTGACATCACTAGATACTTTGTGGACTCAAGGAATGACTTTGTGGTCTCACTTCACTGAGGAACTTTGGTAATCAATAACTTAGGATTATTGCAGCAATATATCATCAAGGTGATTTAGAACATATCAGGAGCATCAGTTAAGTAAGGTTAAGCCCTATTTTGACGCTATATCCTGCTTTCCCCAGTTTACTGGTTGCTGGACATGGTTAAGTGCTGCACATTAGCTTGAATCATAGCTTTGCCAGTCCCCTTTCAAGTACCAAAGCTCTGAGCAAATTCCAAAATGCAGTGCCAGTCAGCCACATAGTTTGGCTTCCGTTCCTTTTTTCAGACTCTTCACAGAGTCTGTGGGAAGAGGAAAACAAACATGTGAGGTGTGGAAAGAGGAGAGGGTAGGATGGCAGGGGAGGTCTGTGGAGCACTTTGCAGTTTTGCTCATCACATATCACCCTCTTTAGAAAAAAAAAACAAAACAGATGTTTCCATCGATGAGTAAAGCAGGGAGAGCCCCTTTCACCTTGAAATGTGCTGCGTTTCTGTCTAATCTTCTTTCCTCCTTAAAAAAATTACCTTTCTGAAGGGCGCTGGGGTTCAGGGAATCAATAGATCACTCAGGCTGCAAATGTATTATCTTACAAAGGAAGGGGGGTGGGGGTGGAGGAGACAGAGGGGAGTGGATGGAGAGGGGATATAGAAGTGGGGGAGAGGAGGTGAAGATGATGGAGGGAGGGTGCTGGAGAGAGGAAGGAAAGATGAAGGGAGGGTGGGGAAAGCAAAGGAAGTGAAGAATAAGTAGGGTGAGAGAGCTGATGGATGCTGGTCAGATCAAGCAAGGGAATTATGAAATTCTGGAAAAATGAGGTCGGGAGAGGAGAGAAAGGAAGGCAGAGACAAGCAAGACAAGAGCTTAAAAAACAATGGCATGGCCATTCAGGATGGTTAAAAAAGAGAATTAGGTAAGAGAAAATTAAATGAGAAAGTAAGGGTGCTAAATGAATTGAAAGGTGCCTGGGAAAGATTGTAGGAATGAAATTAAGAGACACAAGCAGTAGCTGAATGGGAGCTACAGTATGACTGAGTAAAACATGTAGCAAAAACAAGTCAGTAATCAGGATGTTTCCCCATTTATTATTTTTTTTACTGCAACTGATCCTCTAATGCCTTAAAAGAAAATTAAATCTGAAGGTTTAATAATGCTTTTCAGTGGGGGTGGGTATTACAGTGTGGCTAATACTGTATATGGAAGTAAAATTGTGACATTCAAGCTAACAGACTGTACAGGGGATTTGTCACAGTTCACTAATGCTAGCAACAAGAGCTGGGGCCCAAATGTAGATACACAGCAGAGGCAAGCAGAGGAGGAAAGTTCTTAAGGTAGTTCACTGAGGGTTATGTACTGAGAAGATAAGCAGGCAGAGATGGCAGGAATGCAAAACTTGCAACAAGAATGATTTGGCTAACAGACTGGGTGAGTGATTAAAGTATGCCCAGCCCATCAGGAAGGTGGCAAATATTTACTTCATTCATGATTTATCACTCTGACTATTCTTGACTATTCTTAGGCTGGAAACTGCACTTCTTTGGCGGCTAGATAGTAAAATGTGTGGTCTGGTGTTGAGTATCATTGCCTCAGGAGAGATCAGAAGGAGACATTTCTACTTAGCTGCCTCTTTGATGCCATTTCTTACTGTAGTATTTGTCTTCTTTGCCTTATATCACATTTCTAAGGCAGTGCCATCATATTAATTCATTTTAATAAGGTTGAGTGGATTCTCTTCCAGTTTAGAAAAGATTAGAATGAATCAACAGACCCACACTTGCATGGCAGAAATCTTCATGCCTTTGGACTTTCAATAAATACAATTACACAGTTACACACATTCACTCACTGTAGTATATGACATCATGGTGAATAAGGCTACAGTGTAAATGGGAGCTACACGTCTGCAAGAGAATGTTATGTGTGAGAGATCTCCACTTAGTAATGATGCCATTATCTTACCCATTTTGGTTGTGTGTGCACGCTGCACATGCACTCTAACAAGATGAAAAACCGACTTAGCTGAAGATGACACGGAGCAGCTCTCTCTGTTTCTCTCTCTCACTCTGTCACACACACACACTCATAAACACACATACAAATGCACATCCACACAGGCAGACAGATCAATACAGTCTCATTTCACACCTTGTGCAACCAAAGTTTTCCACTGCAGGTCAGCAAAACACAGACAGACAACAGACACAGATAGTCAGACATAAAAAGGCAGATAGATAGACAGATAGAGAGACACAGAGGGGCAACGTAGGGCATCAGATACGAGGTATGAATGGAGAGCTGAAGCAATAAAGGTGGAAAAAGCTGGCTAAATGGCTGCATGTGTGTGGTATGTGAGTGTGAATGATCAGACAAGTGTTTTGAGTTCAAAACACACTCATCTGTTGTTTCTTATATTGACATTGATCTGGTTCTCAGTTGCCTGTCCTACATTTTTTTTTTCTCATCCTCTCCGCAACAGCAGGTTAAGCTTCAATTCATACTGTAGATCACCAACAATACAACCAACAAAAACAGGAAACACAAAAGTCAGAGTGCTCTTACAGCAATCCTTTGACTCAACAGAATAATAATGAGCCAATAATAAACTGAATCTTAGTCTATGGAAGTTTAATAGAATGATTCCTCTCCTCTCCTTGTTGCACCTCTCAAGTGACAAATGAGACGACAGCAGGCAGGTGGAATTGCCTTTAGTTTAATCTCTGACGTGTATGTCTGTCAGTGAGAAACAGATGCTTAAAATTTGTCCTTGCACAGCCCCTTCATTCCCCAGTGTGTTTATCTGTTTGTGTGTTTGTATGTGCATATACCTCCTCCCTCGCTCACCCACTTCACATTGGCTCCACTCCACAGGCTGCAGACTTCAGTAATCAATATATGTGCATGTCTGAGTGTGCGCGCGAGTAATGGAGTGGAATCTGACAGTGACTGTCAGTCATCTTGCACAGGCCGCGAAACAGAATCTAAAATGGAGCTCCAAAAAGCAGCGCATATGCCTCCACTCCTTTATATGTATGTGTGCGGGAGCTAGAAAGCGTTTGATTAACATCCATCTCTGCATCACCTCTCTCTGAGCCACCTCCAAACAATAAAAACCATTATAGCCACTTTGCTGTACACCATTGAACGTTTGTCATCCCATTGTGCTGGATAACAACACTGCGAGATTACTTTTGTTCAGTCATTATTCATCCTTTTATGTTTCCATTCTTACTGAAGAATTGCCTTGTAACTCATCTTTCATGAACTAGAATCCTATTTGTGTTTGTTTCATGCTACTTTTAAAGCCCAATTTGCAGGTTTGTTGTCTTGTGTGGTTTACTGAGCCGAGGAGGATGTAAAGCGCAACACTAATGTAATTTAGAGCCTCGGCTTCTTTACTTGAATACCCTTATGCCTTGTATACCTGTATTACAGGTCACCAGTCATTGTGCTATGTGTAGCTTTTGTCATTATGGTTTTAAACATTTAATCGTTTCATATAAAGAACAAACTTTTTAATGTCAAGCCCTAACTTGGCTTTTAATTAACTGTTGTCACTAACTGCTTACCTTAATGCGAGACCTTAATGCGAGATGATTATTCAGTTTTAAATGTGTGTTTGAGGGATTATTCTTTGGCAGAAATGTTTTTCCTAAGTGCAAGGAGATTAAAAGGAAAGAAATTAAGGGTGTCTTATTTATTTGGCAAAACTTTACTACATCAAATGGTCATTGACATGTGCGAACTTTGGCTTTGCTTATCAAATCAGGGAGCCAGAATCATCCTGTGGAGCAATGAGATGTATATAAAACCATCACTCAACATTTGTATTGTTTACTGTGATGGATCATCAAGCGTGGGTAATTTTCCAGTCTGTAGAAGTTGCTTTTCATCATTTACAGGAAAATTACAGCAAATTACAGCTTATTTCAAGAAAGAAAAACAAGCTCTTTTGAAGCAAATTTTAAAGCAGCTAGCTGTGTGCAGATACCAGTAGGGAGTATCTAATGAAGAGGACAACCTGTAGTCATGATTGGTTGTGACCCATCTTTGCGTGTTGTTATGGTGATCCAGACAACATGTTTGCATCAAATTTGATTCATTCAAAGTCCCACTGACATTTGTAACAGCACCAATAACAAAAACTTCTCAACAGTATGCCAAACAAAAACAATTTCCCATAAACCCTAGAACTTTGTGGGCTAGGGTTAGGGTATGGCTCAACATCATAAATCTTTATGGCAAATGCTCACATCAAGAATGTCTTCATCTTCAACCAGGCCTGGCTATATCTTGAGACAAATATATTTGAATGCATCTACATTTGAAACTACATCACAAGTTAGATAAATGGAAGTAGCAGGTTTTAGCCTGGGACTGCAGAGTTACAGGTTCACCTCCTTATCAGTGGGTAAATAAAGGAACCAGTAGATTAAATTTCCACTTGCACTGAAACCCTAAAATATATGTTCCCTTGTGTAGACTGATGGTGATGGTAGAGTCTGAAACTGGGTTGATTTCTTCAGTTATACCCATGTCTTTCTGTTTGTCAACAATGCATATCATCATTTTGGCTGTTTTCCAGAGTCATTAAGCAACCCCCCCCCCCTCCTCCAAGATCCCAATAATATATTTTTTTTCATTTCTTGTTTTGACATTTTCATGCAAATAATACCCACCCACAGATGTTAAAATTCCTGCTCTGAAGAGATAAAATACCACTTCCATGATCACTGTTCAGAGTTCAAGTATATTTCACTCTCTTAAAGTTTATTCTTTCAGTCAGTTTAGTTAAGGGACTTCTTTCAGCCTGGGTGGTTAGATAGTTGGCTGAGCAACGCGGGAGACCAGAGTTTCCAAATCTCGTGTGAGAAAAATGATTTTGAATGTTGAATGTCTAAGCGCTGTTGCATAAGAGTCTTAAATGAGTTCATGATAATCGGTAGACAAACACAGTTACATAAACTGCGCACAAGCATCCATCTGTGTGTTTTTTGTGTGTGTGTTTGGCTATTCATATGTATTTGCGCGTGCAGCAGCACTTGTGAATATGCTTTGTCCGTTGTGTGTGTACTCATAGCAGCGTGTGTAGAGTCAGGAGTGAGGAGATGGGATTTTTCATCTCGCTCTCTCTCTCTCTCCACTTTTCTTTTTATCATGCTGCTTTTCTCTCTCCTTCAGTCATTCAGTTCGTCTCCCTCCTACTCTTCTCGCTCCTGTTGTCTTAGCAATTCTTCACGTCCTCCTCATTCTTCATCATGTTTTTTCAGCCTATTCCCTCATCTTCTTTTTGTCCAACTTCATCTATGTCCTCATTTCCCTTTAATAGTACTACCTTTTTGTTTTCTCTCCCTCCGACGCCCCTCTTTTTGCTGTTATGTTTTGGGATTTATTTCGTTCTGACGACCGTGACCACAGCCTCTGAAACAGCGCTGATGGGTTATTTCCCCACAGCAGGTCATTTAGATGCAGCTGGGGTGGACTCAAGGTGTGCGCGTGGGGGGATCGAGTGGCGTCGACTCCCGGCCAAATCTGTATAACGGATTGCCTCGCTAATAAACAATGAAAGGGCAGGAGCAAAGTGTAAGGTGTGTGTGTGTGTGTGTGTGTGTGAATGTGTGTGGGATGGGACAAATGGGAAGAGAATGCTAATACTTCTGTCAAGACCTTGATGAGTCAAATGTTTACTTAAAGCAACAAGCGTTCAAGTGCTCACCTAGGCATGGACACACACACAAACACTGTATGTCTGCTTCAATCAGATCCATACCTCATGGTGGTGATGTTAGATTTTCTTTACCTTTGATATCCACTCTTCTGCTGTGTGTTTGTTCCCATAATTCACTTTTTCTTTGAATTCTAATCTCCTCTCTTTGCATGAGTAATGACCTGTGTGAAAATAGCCACCTTTTTGAAATTACACAGCCACTTACCTTGCACTCGCATTAAATAAAAAAATAAATTTGTTGCTTTCTATAATCGTATAACTAATTTCAGCAGTATTGTAAGAATTCAGATGATTACTCAGAAACCACCCCAGGCTGAGGGAACTTTAAATATATATTTTAACCTTTACATATGCAGGTAATGTTGACTGAGCGTGTTATGTTTCTTTCGGCAATGCTCTGATTCACATTCATGCCGCTATGCATAGTAACAACAGGGAATTGCCTCTTGAATACAGCTTTCTGTTGTTGGCCACTGGAGCAGATGGGGGTTCGATGCCTTGCTCAAGGGCATCTTAGGAGTAGTTTGCTGTGGGAGGAGGAGCTGTTACCCATTTGTGTTTTCCACCCACATCTGAGGGCTTGCAATTGTCTAAAAGCCTCCATTTTCTTTCTCAGTAAAAACCCAAATAATCATCCTTCATAGGAATTTGAATTTTTGGCTCTTTGAAATCCACACCAAAGCTCATATCTGCTGAAGGCCAAGCTAAGTCAGTCAATATGAAGACGAATGAAGTGTTGCATTATACGCTGGAACAGATTTACATTCTGAGGTTGTCACCGTTCCTGCTTACTCATTGGTGTATCATCGTCATCACAATTCCTCCGGGAAGTTCAGGGCTCTCTGCTGTGTGAAAATAGGAAATGCTGTCATCAGCGTTTACTGGAGGACATGAGAGAGAGAGAGAAAGAGAGAGAGGAAAAAAGATAGATGGGAGAGGTAGAAAGGGAGATGGAAAGACTAGAAAGAAAAATAGTGAATGACAGAGGTGAGAGCACACACGAAAGGTGAATAGAGAAGGGCAGAGAAAAGGTGGAGAAGATGACAGATAGGAGAGCAGCAGGTGGAAATAGAAAGGGAGGAACGAAGGAAGTGGATTGAGGGAGAAAGAGACAGACAGCTCGAGTTAAAATGTTGAATTATAGCATCACTGGGAGAGACAGGAAGTAAGAGAATGGCTGACAGAATGTGTGCCTATAGGGCCTGTGGTGAACAGAGAGTTGACTGAGATAATGAATGACTCCCTCGCTCTCTGTGACCCACACACACAAACACACGAACACACACAGGGTGAGCTAAGATAATGACATCAGTGTTAAGTCAGCAGTGACTAAGTGTAGTCCTCCAGAATAGTGCTGTTCAGCAAGAGATGACTCTTCCTGGAGATCCAAAGTGCACAAGTGTGATGTAAGATCAGCAGGTTTAGGTGCATGAAATCCACTCTTTACATCCTGGGGTGCAAATCTAGTTCATTACTTTATGATATGTCACACCTTTTTTCTTTCCTTAATTTTTGTCACATGATCTCTTCTAAACAGGATTATGCACTGAGGAAAGACTGAAACCAACGTGCCAAGACACATTACACAGTAATCCCCCAAAATATAGAGTTATACGCATATTAAGATAACGGGATTTTGATGTGCATAACAGGAAACGATAGTCTTTGTATATTTACACTGACATGCACTGAATTGTCCAACAAAAAGGAGAGATTTTTTTGTATATTCAGTATGGAGTAAAGTACATTTCTCTAAAATATAGTCATTGGCTGATTATGGTCTAGATTATATCTATTATTATAACATGAAGCAACCAAAACTAAAATTTTCTTTCGTGCACTGACCACTCAGCAAAACAAGTTATGTTTTAAGAATATTTTAATATTAATGTACTGACTTAAGTTACTTTTAGTTGATTTCAAATCAATGCACTTTGTAAGTTCCTGGTAGAATATCATAATGAATTTTATTTATTGTATATTTACAGAGGGAATAAAAAACCCGAATTGCATAAACAAGCACCATATTCATCTCTCATTTTCTTGAGCACTTATGTATCCAGCGAGCGAGGCAAGGATGCAAATGTCCTTGAGCGCGTGCACACACAAAACTATTTCAGTCATGTATTTGCTTAGAGAAAAGCAACAGACACTTAACTGTGCTTAAGTGAATGCTCCAATATATTTAGTGTGTTTATCTGGTAATAGAGGTTCTTGGCCACCCAACATACAGTGCATTTTGTGTGTGGATGTGTGTGTGTATTTCATGTGCATGAAATTGTGTATGTGGAATGAATGCGTACTACTTTATCCATAACTTGTGTTATATTTGCCCTTATAATGCATGTGAGCGTTCTTGTGTGTGTCTATCTCTAACCTGTTGTGTAAGTGTGCTGTATATTGTATGTCTACGCGTGTGTGAAAGGCCACCCAACTAATAGACAGACCTACATGACAGCCATAGGAATCAACTCTACAAATAGCTTCCTGTGGTAAAGGCCATTGGACAGATGAACACACAGTATTTGTGTGGTGGATGTGTGTGTGTGCGTGTGTGTGTGTGTGTGTGTGTTTGTTAAAGTGTGTGTAAGCCCAGTCTATGCTGCTACTGTATCCGCTATATTTACTAAAGAGGCTTGGCAAACAGGTTGAGTAAACATACTGTTTTTAGTTTCCAACACATGCAGGGAAACACTCAGACTTGCCTTCACACACAACCACACAAAGTCTCATACACATGCTCACAGACACACACACACACACATCACTGCAATGAGACAGAAAGAAAAATTGTTGTTCGTCTCTTGGTTTCTTGCTCTTCATTCATCTCATGCTCTGTCTTTCTTTTCCATTTATTTTTCACAACTGTCATTTCTGTCTCTCTATACTTCACAGTCTTCTTTCTCTATTGTCCTCTCTTTGTGTTCAATTCTCACATTCTCTCTCCCAACTTAAGGCCTTATCCACAGTTAAAGCTTAAATCTGAGAGCTCAATAACCTCTAGTTTTCAGATATTCAATTCAAACAATATAGTTTCTCAGTTCAGTCTGATACTTTTATCAGAGTGAAGTCCTGAACCAACCATCCCCAACTATGCATACAAAGTAAAGGCAGTGGACTGCTAGGCAGAACAGATGGAATACTAAGACACAGTTATTCAAAAAGTCTCTTTTTGTTTGCATTCTTGCAAATCTGAACCTTAAAAAAATACTGCATTGCAATAAGGTATAGCAGGGGAAATGATGGTTTTTTCATCTCAATTTTTGAAGTTTGGGCTTTGAGTTGTTCCAGTTTAGAATTTTTACTTCTGTGAACTTATTAGGAGTTACAATGACATGCTATTTTACATAATTACAACTCACTTAATCAACTGATCTCATGGTTTTACGATCTACATGCTCCAACTAAAGAATACCAGTTAACAGAACTTTCTGGCATTGTTATTAGGACTCCTACTTGTGTTGAAACAAAAGACTAGCTTCATTTTTTGGCACTATTTCAATTTTAAGTTGTAATTTTCACAGTGTTATTTGTTGTTGCATGCTCTCTCACTGTGGTTCTCTGATTTTAGAACCTCTTCTTCAGTGGACCCTTTGCAAAAGACCTAGGATATTAAAAAGCATTTCCAAAGATCTAAATAGCATTGCATTTGTGAGCTATGTTGCCGAAAAACCCTAAAGACAGCCACTAGGCATGCAGGGGCACTTCTAAAATAATCATAATACATGCATTTAAAATGCTCATTTTCACCAGCTGAATTTTAAATCTAAGTTTCATTTACTATGAGGCAGCAGTGCTAGCCACTAAGACTCTGTTCAAACTCCAACAAACTGTCTTTCAACCATAAACACACCCTGACTAGGGGACCTGCTTGGGTTAAAGCCAGAAACCTGTTGGACCCTGATGGATACTTCACATTTCTTTCTCAAGAAACAAGAAATTCTTCTGTATTTTCGGGTCATGTCAAAAAGAAGCTGGCCTGCACACTGGTCAGAGGAATAGGCAATTATTCCTTATATAACATCAGCTGGTTTTGGAAGGGACAAACCCTTCATCACACTGGCCATAAGGAATGCTTGAACTTGACTTGAGCTCATTATTCAGCTTCTCACAGGCATCTTTGTGGATGTTGAATATCAGTGCTGGACCACTGAGTCAATTCCGCACTGGTGAATGAAATAGAAATAGATATAGACTATAGCTTTCTTGTTACATTGAAGTAGTGACATCTTTATATGGTCATTTAATGTATGAGGATCTTTTTTTTTTTTTTTTTCCCCAGAGATACTGACTTGTCAGCCAGGAACCCATGACGCCCATTAAAAGGGGAACTCTGCCAATTTCACACATAAAAACCTGTTAACATGTCTTGGGTTGTACAGCTGCATATATGAAAAAGAAGCTGTATACAACTTTTTATGACTCCAGAGGAAGCTGCTTAAAGTTAAGACTACAATTTTGAAAATGAAAAAAATTCTGGGGGTTTGGAGTTTAAAGATGTGAACTTCTTAGACCTCTGTAGCCTCTCTTATCTTTGCTTGAGGCTAACGGCTTGAGGCTACATTAGCTGCTGCTAGCATAACACACCTGAATCTGGTACTGAATTGTCAGCAGCTGAGTTGCAATGTGGGTAACTGTTTTTTTTTTTTGTTTTGTTTTGTTTTGTTTTGTTTTTTTACTGTCCATCATGAGCTCGAAATTAATATAGGAATGCAAACACACCAAATTGGTGGAATTGTGAAGGCAAAGGGTGCTTAATTGTTGGTTATTTTTTTATTGCGCATCTGTTGACAAAAACCTGTACTATAACTTTAATCTGTTTTACTTTGATTGTAAGTTAGCTACTGTATGATTGGGTTTTTGGACTGTTGGCCTGACAAAGCAAGCAATTTGAAACTGACATGTTTTTTTAAGAAAATGATTAATGGATTAATTGAAGAGATTAATTGGTTATGAAAATTATCAGTGGTTGCAGCCCTATCCACATTTACTTGTTCCATTTCAGCATATACATAAATTGTCAGGGAAAGCAACAGCATCAACGTCTGGCAGCAACATCCTTTAAAGCATTACTTTGAAATGTTCATTAATATGGATATGACAGAGACTGAGGCAGTTAACTGCAGGTTAGTAGTATTGAAATTGGGAAAGGTAGGTGACTGTGTGTGTGTGTGTGTGTGTGTGTGTGTGTGTGTGTGCATGCGCGCACATTTCATCAACAGTGGACAAGGCTTTAGCTCTGTTTCTGATTAACTCCCTGTAAAAACACCTCTGTTCAGAACATCACAGCCCGTACATCACACACACTCTCATAAACACACACACACACACACACACACACACACATACACACACATGCTGCGCAGCTCCTGGAGGCTCCCTGTTCACAAAGGGGAGTCTACACCCATCATTCAAAGCCTTATAGGCCTTAAGAATGCTGACACACACACGCTCAATCACACGCACAAACGCACGCACTCATAGACACACAAAGTGCTCTGTTTTCTTAGCTTTGATACACTTATAGAGTTCAGAGGTGAGAGGGCTGGAGGTAACACCATGTTTTTCCAGAGCTTTCTAACCACCTAAATCTGCTTCTACACACACAAGGAGGTCCAGATGGCTGGGTGGAGACAAAAAACACTCACAATCACACACACACCCACATACATATACACACACTCATGCATCCCACATGAGAAGCACTTATACATGCACATTAGAGATCTTTTATCTGACCACAAGCTCTTGGCTATTTATTCACATACAGCCCCAAGTTCCAGCCTACCATGTTTGTTAATATGAGGCTTTGATGATAATTCAACAAATACATAAATAGATTATCAGAGATAGCAACCGCCCAGGATGAGCTCATACCACTGCCCTGTGAGGTGTGCAGTTTTTGTACTATGAACCACAGTTACTAGCTGCTTGTGTTAAACTAACACATCAGATACTGCAGGTATGTATGTGATATGGGACATCCACCAGCACCGCCACAGCAGCAGCAGTGCTGTAGGATACATGATACATAGTAGCTGACGTGTTCAGGTCCTCTAAATCTCAGCCAGCTGAGAGCAGTCACATGTGATCAATGGCCAAATTTATCACTCAGACCGTCATCCGCATTCGCATTCTCAAGGGTGTGTGTTTGCATGCGTGCACATGTGTGTTCTTGGGGTCGACCACTGCTACCTCTTGAGACACAATTGACGTTGTCTTTAGTGAGCAATTATAGCCAGAATGACTGTGAAAAAGGTCACAGCCGTCCGACTATCAACACTCTGTACCAAATGCCAGCAGTGCACATCAGTGAATGTGTAATTGTGTGTGTATTTGTGTGTGTGTGCTGTACCCAAAATGCCAGCAGCCACACTATCAGGTTGGACCCCAACCCAACCCCCCACCCCCCCAGTGGTGCTTGTGGGTAATCTGCAGCAATCCTGCATGATTGATGACAGAATTAGTGAAAGCAAAGCATCATGGGAAGGAGGAAGTTGTATTATTGGATATGGAGCATGACATTAAAGGTCACACTGGCAACAGTTAGGTGTGATTATGTGTTTGTGTATGTGTGTAAACATGTGCGTTTGGTCAGAAAGGATCATCTGCAGGACAGTTATTGATGGATGAGGGGCCATACATCCATTTTCCCTGCTACTATGGTCGCCAGAGTCACAGGCACAGTAAACTCATTAACATTTGAGCTAATTAACGCTTGAGTCCTATGTGGGTAAACACCTGTCACTTAGTTTGCAGTCACTGTTGAGGCTCAGATAAATGTTAATTCTGTCCTTAAGCGCTGTAGGAAAAAGACCGTTAAGGTATTTTTTTCTGAGAAGGCTTGAGGTCTTTTTTAAAATTATTAAAACAAAACATTTCACTTAAAATAAGAGGGGGGAAACTTGCACTGACTACTGGTATATATATATATATATATATACTTTTTTCCCGCAGTTATCAATTTTTGGAGAAGCCCTCTGATCATTTGAAAGAAATGAGAAAAGATATAAACTTCACTTTTTTTTTCTTTTTTGTGCAATTTTGGTGGTTGTTTACAACTTATGTAACTTTTGGATATTCACAATACAAATCTTATGGCAAAAGGACAATTTTTTTGATTCTGCTATTAATGCAGGTAAATATGCAGTATTTTGGGATTTTATATACCCACCATGCAACTTAACTTCAGGCTGCTGTCTTAGACCAAACTTTTGAGCAGCAGTTATCCTTTATTTTGTGGAGACATCTCTGTGAACAGAAAAAAAAAAAAAAGAAATACCACATTGCCTTGGAAAAACTGTTGCTTGTCTATCATTGCCCCAGGGTAGGACAAACGTGTCAAAAGTAACTTGGTTAGTCAGTTCATTGAGTGGTGCACAGAACAGAGGTCTTATTTCTACACTGAGGATCCTTTTGATGTACAAGTGTATCCCCTGGACAGGATGCCTTACCTCTGAGTTTCAAGGTTTTATTTTTCATGATGATGAAATTAAAATATTCACCCAGAAAGTATCAGGAGTTGTTTGCCCTTTCTCCTTGTCCTAGGCAAGTTCTTCTGGAGAGTCAGTATTTATTAAAACATCACCATGACTCTGTGTATCCTTTAAAAACTTTTGGATTTAAAGGCTCTATGTTTTACTGTAGCTCTAAGACATGTTGTGTGGCTGCCTGTGTCTGGTTGCTATATTAGGCAGGCTTTCCAGTTAATATGTGCAGCCCATTCCTCCAGATGGCGAGTTGCGTTGTTGTGACTCAGTATAAAAGGTGTGATTTTACAGACTTTTAATGTGCTCTGTGGTGCCAGACACACCAGTTTCAGCTGACCACCAGCTATGTCCCTTGTGGATAATGCACCTCTGTCTCAGCATCATATGTGTTTTATCTGTCTGAATGGTACATAAATCTAGGTTCAGCTAATACCTTTTATAAGTGAAATCATTTGTTTTGACTCTGCTATTAACATTTTGTGAGATCACGTTATTTTTCTCACATGATGGATATCTCACTTCGAAAGAAATCTCTCCACCTGCAGTCTCCCGCTGATGGTCTCTGACCAACAATTCAAGTCATCAATTGTTAGCTTCTCCTGTACATTTGATAGCTATAGTTGATGTTCCTGAGGGCTGTAAATGCAACACTCTTGCTATAAATCAGAGAGCTCATTTATTACCCAGGAGAACGCTTCTCTTTATTTTCTTGGCAGACACATTCGTAATGAACTATTCTATTTCTGACAGTTTGCTGACAGGGGGAATTTGGCTGTCTTGTTTTTGAGAGAAAGAGACGCAGACTAAAATTATACTGTATGCAGTTAATTGTGATGTAGTGAAATGTGGATTTATAATTAATTAGCAAGAGGAAGCAGCTGAATTTACTGACTGTACACATAGTATGAGTGTTGGGGGACACAGAGTTGTTTTTTTTAAGGGACAAACCTCCAACTTTCCCATTACAGGATGTTCTATGGTGTCATTTGGCCAACCAGTGTACCTGTGTGATTTTCACATTGTGAATGAAAAAAGAGCAAAGAAAGAAAGAGAGAGAGTACCTATGTGCATTTCTTTAAGAGAAGGATGCCGTCTATCTTCACACACACACACACACACACACACACACCCTGGCCTGCCTAGTGTATTTCCCTCCTGGCTTTCCAATTTAAATGCAAATGTTCCCAAATCGGACTCCACAAAGACGCAGAGGCAAAAATCATTTGACGCAGCGATGAATTATATATTTTAATTAAGCAGCCAAAAGAATCACGCCTATTCAGCCCTTTCCCCTCCAATAAGAAATGAATAAATAAATATGGAAGACAGGAAGAAGAAGGGAATAAATGGGAAGGTCAGGAGAGGGAAGGATGGATGGATAAAGGGAGGAGGGTTTGTATTGAGTTTGTGTGATTGCAGCGCTAACCGCCCGTGGGCTATCATTATGTGAGCGATCTGAAGCTGTCAGATTTCAAAACTGTATTGTTTGCTGATAGACGGGCTAAATACCCCCACAGTTTCAAGCATGCACGCATGCTCACACACACACATACACATACTAGAGCACCCAGAGAGTCCCAAATGCGCACGCACACACCATTTGGGTTTTGATGGGCAAACCAGCACTTACAAAATGAAGAGCAGAGATGGGGATTGTGATGCTCTGACAAGGGATGCAATTTTAATTTCACCCCCTGTCACTCTCCTCAATATCTGCTCAGATGAAATACATATGAACTGCCAATCACTCACACATACAAATAGACACACAGGCGCACACACACAAAAACACAAATCTTTTCCCCAGTCTTCATGCATGTGTGCAAACTTTCACTCACCACTTCTGTCTTTTAAAGTCACAGGTGCAGATGCACAAAGGCTCATCTTTTAATGTACTGAAAGTCAAAAGCAGACTTCTCCCTTTTTTAAGGCAAATGCTTTCACTATACTGCAAATCATTTCAAGCTGGTTCAACTTCAAAATTCAAATTCCCCAGCTGCCCTGAAAATGAGAGAACTGAACTTAGGTTGACTCATTAGTTCAAAGTCATCTTATGAGTTTTTGAAATGTAAAACAAACTGAGTTAACTTTAGAGAAGTTCAACAGATATAAGATACTAAGGTGAATCATTTCAGTCATACTTACAACTGACAGGATTTGTTGTCCTTTCAAATTTTCTCAATTTAAAGAGTCGGCTCTCCATTTGAAGAACTTATAACTACAGCAACACTTTGTACCTAGGTGTGTACAAAGGCAACATTCAAGGCTGCTCCCAGTGATTTTGTTAAATTATACATTTAGGAATGAATTTAACACTAACTATTGTCATGGTTTGCACTGTTTACATTATTATGGGAAGAAATAACCATGACTTATCTTCACATGCATTAAAGATACACATCAAGTTTCCAGCATGTCTATTTTCTTCAGACTACAAAAAAGATGAGTCTCTGGAGAGGTCTTAGTCTTGAAAAATTAATGCTGGGAAGTCTAATTGGCTAATGTGTCTATAGAAACTCGAGTGAACTCTCAGCAGTTTATTTATTCAACTCATAAAACACATGTCAATCATCTAGTATTTATAAATTCTGAAGAAAAAGAATGCAGAATCAACTTGTAATTAATAAAGCCTATGGGTTTACATGAAGTTAATGAGAAAATGCTAGTTGCAAAACAATTAGTTTTGTAGACAATTAGTTTTAGTGTAAGTAAACCTTTACTTCACTATAATAAGCTGTTTGACAGTGAAAACTTTTCTTTTCAAACACAATTCTGTGTTTAATGTCTTTGACTGTTTTATTGCCTTTTGACATTTTAGTCTGACTGTAAAAGCTTTTTTATGTTCTTAAACGTCACTCAACGATGCTAGCAGATAAGTTTCTTTTTTCTGAGATGCTCAAACATGGTGTAATGGTGTTCATGTTCAGCCTTAACAAAGAGAGATGAAGAGGGTGAGGGATATGGTATGATGGAAGGAATGTGATAGTTGCATAGAGTGAAGTGGGTGAGAAAGACTGAGAGTGAGATGATTTGAGAAAAGAAGAGGAAAAGAGAAGAGTAAAAGGAAAAAAACAGCTGAAGCTAAACAAAGAGCAAGAGGTAATGGGAGATGACAGTGGTTTGTAACAGCTGGAGTCTTGCATTAGAAGAACAAGGAAATTCACTTTCCTTTCTTTTCCTCTGTTCAGAGTGTTCACTCTGTTCTTTACACACAGACACACACACCTTACTCACAGCAAGTCTCAGCAGCAAGCAGACCCTTAGACAACCTCTGTCTGTAAGAGAGCCAACTATCTCTCCTCTCTCTGAGCAGAGGAGAGGGGGGATGGGAAAGAGAGAAGAGGGAGGTCACATTTTAATGGGAGGATCTGGGTTCAAGCCCCCTTGTTGGCAGACATCCGCCCTGCTCAAGTGTCCTTGAACAGGGTGGTGAATTCATACAAGCTCTAGTGGTGTAGTTTTGTTGTGGCTGACCCTGACCTCTGACCTCATATCTTGACTGTTTAAGTCATACAGAGGCAGAAATGGAAAGATTTCTGGGGAAGTTTTGTGATTACACTATTTCTTTAACAAAGGCAGGGCACCATGCCAGTTGTCACCACGAGGTTACCTGTACCTATACAGATGTACTGGACAGGTGCAAATAACTGATTTATTTAAAAAAAAAACCTACTCCTAATATCCCAGATTGATATTATTATTTTCTCTTAATGATAAATATGAAATCTACTGCAACTGGTTCAGACCAAGAAATAATCTTGCACAAGGGCTGTCATTTTTTTCACCCTTGAATTTTTGAAATTTGGAAAGTTGGGTGGATTATGTTAAGAGGGAGTCACGCTAGCTCTTTCCCCGTCTCCAGTCTTTATGCTAAGCTAGTTAGCCAGCTGTTGACAGAAGCTTCCTATTTAGTGTGCAGACATTAGAGACAGTAGAGAAAGGAGTGAGAGACTGAAAGATAAGGAAAGAAAACAGAAAGAGACTAAAGAATGAAAGTATGAGAAAGTAAAGGAGAAGAACACTCTGCCACTCCTCCACCCTACCTCACCTTCTATAAACAGTAAATACTTAAATGTTAAAATTGAGGTTATAAATGTTTTATGCGAAGCAACAACAAGGCAATGGGATGCCCATGAAGTCTTGTTGTTTTCCATAAGAGCTGTGTGTTTGTTTATGGTGTGCTATACCTTTAAGAGCTGCTGGCCATAGCCCATCCCAGAGAGGATGGACCCATTAGGCTGATGAACAGAAAGAGGGGGAGAGAGAGAGAGCGAGAGAGAGAGCAAGCAAGGGGGGGCGGAGGGGGTAGTGGGTGGAGGGGGGTGTCATACAGTGTAAAGGATAACAACAGTGAGAGAAGTAAAGAAAGGAAATCCCTTTTAATATAAGGTAGTTTGATGAGTAAGAAACAATAAAGGATAGAAAGAAAAAAGCCACTCCAGGGACTGCAATAGTAAAAGGAGACAGTGAGAAACTGAGAGGTTGAGAGAAAGGACAGGAAGCAGCTATCTCTCCATCTCTTACATGGTGTTGTAGGTGTCTATGGGTCTGTCGGTCAATCAGGACGACAGGAGGACACACTCACTCTCTGGCTCTCTGTCTCCCGCACGCGCTCACGCTGATGACTTTGCTGTATGTGTGTCTACAGATGGCAAACCTTGTGACATCGTTGTGCTGTGTAGTTCTGGCTGCGGTGGTGGTAGCCTACGCTCAGAGACGCAGCCAGCTTGGTGAGTATGCACTTTATCTTCATTACACTGTTCCTCCTCTGTGAGCAGAGGCCCCTCTCTGCTTCTCCTTATTTTGTTTTGTCTGGTCAAGCCAAGTGGGACTGTTTGACTTTAATTTATTCCACTGTGCTCCTCTCTCCCTCTCAACTTCACTGTGTTCCACAGTGTTGTTCTTTGCTCCACTCTAGCGTATTATTTCTGCTTCTTCTCCCCTAGTCTTCGGTACATGGCTCTCTTAGGTGCTGCTGATGCTCTTCAACATTTTGCTGTACTATGCTCTTCTTTTTTCAACTTTTCAACTCTGTTTTACTCTACATGAATTGCTTAATCTCTTGTATACTGAGATAGCTTTCTTTCTGCTGTAATTGAATGGTTTGTGCACATTCATTTTTTGAAACTCGGTTTGTTTATGTGTCTTAAAATGCTGAGCATACTTTCATTTTCCTTTGGTGGTTTTTATTGTGATTTACTTGACCACATGTGGGGTTAGGGTAAAAATGACTGTATGGTTCTGGACGTTAGCTATGATTTCGGTGTTTGTGTGATTGGCCAGTTACACAGCTACAGTAGCTATTCATCCACTGTAAAGTCAAAGATGCACAAGTGTAAAGCAATGTACATGTGAGAAAGCTTAGGTGGATTTCACTGTTCCTCACTCACAAACAGAGAAACAATAGCTGACCCAATCAGCTTGTCATTCCTTACTGCGTGGTGCTAATATTTTGGCCACATTGCCAAGGTTACCTCCATAACAAATAAAGATTTAACAAAGACGCCAGTCAGGTCAACTGATGATCATGAGCATGTTTCAAATGATTTGTGTGCTGAGGTTTTGGAGGAGAAAAGAGAAGCTGAAAAGACCAACATAATGCAGCTCTTCTGAGAGTTCACATAGGATGCATGACCATAAATTAGACCATGTGTGTGTGTAAATGGTGTGTGTATGAGTGTTTAACAGGGGTGAAGAGTGGCCTTGGCTTATTAGCCAATGAGGCTGGGCTGTCAGCCGACCTCAGCTCATCCAAAGAAAGAGTCTAAGGAAGTCAATAAGTCCCCAGTGACGCACATCACTGTGTCACGAGGGTCACACACACACACACACACATATTAACTGAGCAGAAATGCTTTAAGAAATAGGAATGTTGTCTTAGGGGATTAGGCAAAAGCAGCAAAGAAGGTAAGTGAAAGAGGGAGATGGAAAGAAAAACAAAACAGGAGAATAGATAGAGAATGAAAGAATTTAGAAAATAGAGAAACGATGGGAGGAAAATAGAAACCGTCAGATTGAAAATGAAACTCAGGAGGAATAACAATTGATGTTTGATGAGGAAGAGTTGAGGTAAAAGCACTGACAAAATGACAGTTGGGCCCAACACAGTGCTGTATGTGTGAAAGATGAAAACCCTACCTTTTCTTTTCTCCTTATTTTATTTTAATACAACTTATTTTTTAAATCATCTTTTAAATCAAAAATCATTGGAAATCAAGTTAAACTTTTTATACAAAATTGACTTCATTGTATTTCTTTCCAGTATAAAATAGATTTGGCTGTATTTTACAGATCAATCACATTTTCTTTTCTTTTTTTCTTTTCTTTTTTGTGCTATTCAAAAGCAGAAAGAAAGTAAGACAGAGAGAGCAAGCAAAGTAAAGAGAGAAAAAGGTGAAAAGGCAGCACTTCAGGGAATAACAGATATGGATAGAAGGAGGAATGAATAACATTAATAGAAGAAAGAGAGCTGTCAGTTCTGTCTTTGGGAAGAACTGTGAGTGAGTGAGCACTGCAGTATAGCTGCCACTGTCTATCACTTGCCTTTGTTTTTTGTTCTACATAGAATCAGCTGCCATATGCACACACACACACACACACACACACGTATGCACGTACTGTTCCTATACATGCTCACAAATACTGTATAAGTCACAAATACGTATATGTAAAGCCATCATAACACAAATGCATAACCACATACCAGGCGAAACCAGATGTACCTTTGCCCTCAATATTGTATGCACATACACGCATACACACACACACACACACACACCCTTATACTCACACAGAAACACACATATACACATCTGTCTATCTTGGAAAGTGCCTTGTTTCTCTGACAAATTGCGAGCCAGTTTGATTGACAGGAATCTCTGGGGTATGCCCCACTTTGCAGAGTGTGTACCACACACACACACACATGCACACAGAGACTAATGCACACAAATATACATATTCAGTACAAAGGGGTAAAATAGGGAAGAGCTCTCTTGTTAGGTCTTACTCAGTTTGTACAAAATGCCCATAGAGAGAAAGGGAAACACTGTCTTTGTGTATACCAATGTGTGTGTGTGTGTGTGCGTGTGTGTGTGTGTTTGTGACATGGAGTGTATAGGAAATCCATTTGAGACTTCATAATTAATGACAGCAGTGTGTTGCTGAACAAAGACAATAAGAAACAGTGGTAGAAAACATCCACAGACTGAGTCAAACAAATAAATACAAGAGCCACGTAATATAGGAGTCAATGTTGTCTGAATGATGAAGAGTAGGTAGTAAAAGAGAGGCAGACGGGGGAGAGAAAGACACATAGACATGTCAGAAAAACAGAGAAAGAATAATAGGGGATGGAGCAAGATGTGACAGAGAAGCAAACATGGCAAGAACTCACTTTTTAAGGAAAGAAAATTGCGTGTGCAAAACAGCTGGAAGATGGAAAACATGCATGAAAAAATGCCCTTTGATGAAGATTTGATTAATATTATGAAAGCTGTTATCATCCCTTTGTGTCAAGTAAATGTTGGCCAGATCCCATGCTTTCATTCAAGGATTCATTTAAATATTTTTAAAAACCAAATGTAATTATGAATTCGGCAATAATCAGCGTAAGTGGCTGTGATGAGACTAAAGAGTGTCTTGAAATATTTTTGTGCAGCTGCTGTTCTTTATCAAAACAATATGTGAACAAAAACCCAGGAAAAGAAACTGATGAAAATAGATTTACCTCTTATTCAAATGAGATTCTTATATGCGACCAAAGTTTTTCCTTTTAAAATCATAGAATAGATAAAATAAATAGATCTATGGCATGAACTGATTAGCATTAGTTATTAAAATCAGAACCATGCCTCAAAACCTACATCATATTAATAGCCAGGTATTTTGTGGGCTTGCCACATTGTGTCACTTACAGTATGTTTCCACCAATATATTACATAATTTCTACAGCAACAACCTCCTACCCCCCTTTCCAAATATAAAAACTTTGGATAGTGAGAAAAGTTCAAGTGTGCTATTTCCATTCAACTTTTGTAATGTGATTCATGATGACAGAGGAAATGGCAGTCCCTTAAAGTAACATCGCTTGAATCAACAAAGGAAGAGGAGAATAATTGAAAGCTGTAAACCCGCAGAGAGTAAAAAAAAAGTGAGACTCAGAGGTCATGCCAATTAAGCTTCCTTGAACATGAATTTGATTTTTGATTGCCAGTGAAAAATACATGATGAAACGCTCGGAGGGGGACGGGACAGATACCGCGTGGGTGGAAAAGACACACAAGGCAGATATGGGTAAAGACATGAGAGAATACAGAACAGATGACAGATGATGAGACAGGACTGAGAACGTGGGAGACGCAGAGTCAGAGAGGGGCAATGCTGATAACAGTCAGTTCAGACTGTTCTATGGTATATCACTTATACACATATATCCCTGTTATTCATATGAAACTGTAAAGCGTTACTTTAGCCTGAGGCAAGAGATTGCACTACCAGCAGAACAAAAGAAAATTGGCATGTTTTGAGATGAGATACATCAGTATTTCCTAATTGTCATGATAATGACAGTGACATTGTACTGTCAACACCAAATCTGCTCTACTATATTAGTATGCTCTTAACTGTCCTTCAACATCATGTTAGATCTGTAGCAATAATGTTTCAGTATCAGTAAAGTCTCAAATATAACCATTACACAACACACCATATGTATCTTACAGCTGCTCTCAAGGGAATGACAAAAGAACAAAAAAAATACATTATCAAAAAAAGGGAATAGTTAGAAAGTTTCAGATGCTCTGTCTCTGCTGGTGGATTATAAATCGAACATCTGTTGCTTTAAATTAGTCCATCCATCTACCCATCCATCTTTCCATGCATGCATTCATCCATCTATTTTCCCATTTCACCCTGTATTGGGAAACACATACAGAAAAACAAACACATACACATCAGGTCCAACACTCTGGACTTGCAACAACCTCTGAAAACATTATTACAAACCTCAAAATTAGGCAACCAAGCAATACCAAGGAGGTGAGGGAATGCATTATTTGGTGTAACTGACTGATAACCTGGGCTATAAAAAAAATGTTTCCCTGGTCATGGTATATCTTCACACATTGACACAGTTAAAAACTGAATTTTCAAATGAAACAAAACACATTACTCATGGGTGCTCTGGGTGTCTTTGTTGCTTCCAGATTTTTTATTTTTTATTTTTTTCCCAGCAGTGATACCATCATTCACATTAGGTACAAAGTAAGTCCTCTTATGCATGGAGAACCTGAAGATTGATCACTTACATGGCTAAAACGAGCCTCATTCTCTGTCGCTGTTTGTCTTAATCTCCTTATGTCTCTTCATTTTTGACAATTCCTTCTTCACCTTTCTCTATCCGTCTTTCCATCTTATTTTAATCCTGAGATATGCCAGAAAGTCTCCAGTCAAAGCAATACAATACCATTAGTATCCCAGTGTGTATTCCATACACAATAAATGCTGAGAGCAAGCACAACAGGAATATCAATGAGCAACGTACAAGAACACTTTGTAGAAAGTGGAGGAGAGGAGCAAATTAAATTAAGAAAATTAAATCCAGGATGAGGGAAAATATGGTGCAATTTAGATAGTTTACTCTGAGTTTGAGTGAATTTTGTATTTTTTTGTTTTGTTTTATGACCGCAACAGTGCAGTTACATCTGCTCCACCACCACAGTCTCTGCCTTGTAATGTGTGTGTGTGTGTGTGTAAGAGAGAGAAAGACAGAGTGAATGTGTGTGAATGTGGTGACATCATGCTGTTGACTGAGAGCATGTTATTTATTGGCGTCCATATCCTGATTGAGAGACGAACGTTTCCACTCATAATCATTCCCTCCATCTCTCCCTCTCCCTCCCTCTGTCTTTATGCCTCTCCATTTCCCCTCCCTTCTCCTGCTCTTGCACTCGCTCAGTTCTTCACCCTCTTCCTCCTCATCATCCACTCTTGTCGCCCTCTATTTTTTCTTCATTTTTGCTATCCTTCTTTCCTTGTCTGTCTAAATTCTTTCCATTACTTCCTCTCACACAACCTTTTTCCCCCTTTAACTCCATTTCTATCTCCACCTCCTCATCTCCCATCCCTCAATCCACCACCCAAATGGTGAACAGCAGATTTATCGGCCATGACATCATTTGCCGATGACGCTACACCACCGTCACTAAACGTTTTTGTGTGTTTCCTCTCTGCTCTTTGCTGAGCTTCCTTACCTCACATTGATTCTATCTAATTACTATGGACAGAGGAGAGAGAGCAGAAGAGAGACAGAGATCAGACAACAGAGTGGCAGAGGGAAAGGAAGCGAATGAGAGACAGCAGGATAGTAAGTGGTTAACTTTCACACTAATTCCATGGCATTACAGCTGTCAAAGCTGTATTTATTTCTTGAGGATTCGACACGTGCTGCAATGACTTTCCAACATGCCTGGGCGTACGCCGTGCTACACCACAGCCTTATTTATCCACACCCTTGTGAATGGATCATGTTAAATGTTCAAATTAAATTAATCCAGGCAGTTTTTAACCCCCCTATCATGCATGACAGGCAAATCTAATCTAATTCATGTGCATGTGCACATGCTCATGGGCGGACATAATTGGCACTAATAGCTAGGACTCCAAAAGCGAGATGTCAGATGGAAAATACACAGTGTTAGATCTGTTTCAGGGATAAGTAAGTATATTCAAAGATAATTATTTCTCTTCTCACCCAACAAACACAGTTTATACATGTCAGTCACGTAAATATTTTTAGTTACTCTAGCTTATAAATATGAATGTTGGTTATCAGTAGGGAAAAAACTGAAATTGCAGGTACTCTGCTTACTGTAATTATGTAGCTTTTTCATGCAAATGCAATAATTGGCTTGCCATTTGGCTTTTTTGGCTCAGGAGGTTCAGGAGGATTTTTCATTGACATTCAAGTGATTTTCATTGTAAAATACAAGAAATAGCAAAAAAGGAAAACAAAATAATCATGTTGCAAGGCCTGACCATGCATAAGTATGGAGTATAGAGTAAGAAAAGTCAGCACAAGGAAAGCAAATCATTGGGTTTTAATGACAACACAATGAAAAAGGCTGGACTGTTCACAGATGTAATTTGCAACATGTCAGCCAAACTAAAAGCCCTCATGATGAAAGCACTTGAAATATTAGCTGCTGTTTGTCATTTGTGTGTCTGTGCACTTTCAGAAGTACAAAAGACAAATCTAGACAACTAAATGTGATCCATTATTCATGAGTTTCAACCAAACTCAGATGTGTCATCAGAGGAAAACAGACAGCTGCTGTAACTAAGTAAATAAGTGCAGAAATTGATGTCTGTGTGTAGTGTGTCTGTTTGCCGGTATGTCTGAGCCATGTATGTGCTGGCAGGGAACCTTGTTCTTGCTCATTATCCTGAGTAGCACTCAGTGTAATCAGTGTTCCCTGTTTGGCACACCGTTTGTATTAAATTCAAGATGGAGCTCAACCAATTGATTGACTGACTGGATTGGCAGATGGATTACTGACTGGATGACTGGCAGGGAGGCGAAGTAAGGTAATACTAATCTCATTCAGTCATGGCTTTGAAATGCAGAAAATAAAGAAAACATGTCAATGATGTTGCCAAAAGGAAGAAGCAAAAGCAAAAGCACAAAACCCCCAAAAATAATAAGACTTTTAAAGTGAAAGCAAAAATCACATTTACACAAATTTGTGTATATGCAAATGTGAAGCAGTACAAATATCCTGAGCTTTGCATACCTTGTTTTGTTCAGTACTCTTTGCCTCACATCATTTCAGTATTCTATCAGAATACTATCAGAATACTGAAATTGTGTGAAAATCTCTTGTATGACACGTTTTGTTCACTTTTGACCATGGTACTACTATCCCTAATTTAATATGCTGCATATATAAGCACCCAAGTGTGTGTGCAGCGTAACACCATTATCGAAACCACTACAACCTCCAGATAATTTATTTTATCCTTGATCCAGGGGATTCACCAACTGCCCAGTTGATTAGATGGGTGGCTGGTTTGATGGCTAAAAAAGAAGGAAAAAAAACAAAACAAATTAGACCGCTAGTTGGCTGACAAATTCTTGCACAATGTAACAGTATTGCATCCTTGCTGGAGGACAAGCAGGCAGACTAGCTGGCCAACTGAGAGCCTGTCTGATTAGAGAGACTGAGAAGATAAAGCAGCAGATAGAGTGGTTGATTGACACTGATACGGATGTTGTTGCCTTTTGATCAGCTGGCTAGATTACGGTACTGGATGTTTGACAGAAGAGTGGTTTGATGTATTTGAATGGGGAAAGAAAGGATAACTATATATATATATATATATATATATATATAAGCGCTAATGCTATATATATATATAAGCGGTAATACAATACACTGTAAGTGACATGTTCGAGACTGGCAGCTTTATGAAGAGAAGACAGTTCTCAGTTGAAACAAGAACAAATACTGAGTGGCAGAGAAAGGAGAAGCTGACTCTAACATTACAGTTGGTGAGTTTGTATGTACATTGTACATTGGGATATGTGCTGACACCAGGGCCTCCCTTAAGACTTGAGAAAGCTAGTTGCGTGAAATGTTATACTGTTTCATCATTTACAATCATAAACACATACCTACACATGTTTTGTACTGAGTCCAAGTTCCATCTGTGCGTCATAAACTTATGTTAACACGGTTGAACTCTTTGCTGAGTAGGCAAACACTTATACTTGCTTATATGAGGTCAGGTTGCTGTGGCAGCGGGCTATGCAAGGTAGTCCAGACAACCCATTCCCAAACAGCTTTTTGCAGATCCTCCTTGCGGATCCTGAGGTGTTCCCTGGTAAGATGAGATATGATCTCTCCAGCGTGTTCTGAGTCTACACGCAGGTCTCATACCAGTTGGACATGCCCGGAAAACCTTCAATGGAAGGCGCCTAGGAGGCATCCTGATCAGATGGCCAGACAACCATAACTGGCTCATTTTGACATGGAGGAGCAGCGACTGTACTCAAAGCTGCTACTAGATGTCTAAGCTCCTTACCTTGTCTCTCAGGTTGAGCTCAGCCACCTTGTGGAGGAGATCGACTGGTAAATCGAAAGCTTTGCCTTCCGGCTCAGCTCCCTCTTCACCGCAACGGTACAGTATAATCCCCGCATCACTACTGATGCCATACGAATCCACCTGTCAATCTCATGCTCCATTTTACCCTCACTTGTGGACAAGACCCTGAGACACTTAAACTCTCTCACTTAAGGCAGCAACTCACTCCCAACCTGGAAGAAGCAATCCACCATTTTCTATCAGACATTTTCTTGCATCCCAGCTGCTTCACTACTGTATATTTTATTATTAACAGCAAAATTACACAGTCCACTTGTGATTTTAGAGTGATTATTATCTTCATCATCATTGGGTTACAGTACTCATATAATTATTGTGAATTTGGTGCCACAGGAAGCAAATATTTTATCAACCTCATAGTGGATCCAAAACGGAAATGGCTATCGGAACACAACCCTTCTAAGGATGCCCCTGTCAAACCCATGGAAACCCAATCATCCACTTTGTTGACCAGCTTGTATTTTCCCTCCTAAATGTGTGTCATATGCCATGAATTTGAGTGAGAGACAAAAGACAAATGTGAGATTCGAGAAAACAAATATTCGTAGAATCCATTACTGTTTAGTAGTGAATGGTCTGTAATTGGTCAAGTATAGACACAGAGTTCCCGACCGTCTGATACAATCTGTCTGGTAATGGACCATTTCCAACCAATCACAGTCCTTTATGCTAGGATATGGAATCTCAGAATCTCACTGTCTGAGCTGTGTGTTTGCACGACATCTGTGTGTGTGTGTGTGTGTGTGTCTTGTCCACCTCCTTTAACTCATTAATCTTTTAGAAGGGATTCCCAGTAAAGGCCTTTGATCAAGGCTCTCTCTCCCTGATGGCTCCTTCCCAAAAGTCTGAAGCAGTTAAAAACATTGTGCATTCACATTAACATTTCAGTTTGTTCCATCTCTCTCACAAAACTGTTAAATAAGTGTGGAGGCTGAATGACAATAATAACACCTTTTGATCTGGTGCTCTTAATGAAATAAAGTAGGTGGCACCCATTATCTTCAGTCGTCCTTACACTGTGTTTCTTCCTCCTGATCCTGGTCTATTTTTTTACTGGTAACACTGTCAGTTTAGATGATTCTTTTTTATCAAGATGCTTGTTTACTTTAAAAAAAAAAAAAAAACATATTGCAGCTTGAAGATAAATGCAGTCAGGATTTTAATGGTGAAAATGGCTCTGAAAGAAGTTTGAAAGGTGTTAAGTTAAACAAAACTAGGAGAACCTGCCAATATTGACAAGTTGCCAAATGGAGCTTTAAGGTCACTTTATCTGGTTTTACTTGCTCTCGTTTATAAGTCCAAGTTAAGTCAATTGGCTTCAGTTTGGTACAGATCCGTCAGCAGCGGTATTCCAAAATCACAGACGGATGGCCCAAAAGTCTGTCTCCACTACAAAGATATTAGTTCACTGAACGCTGTATATAAATCATACTCCCTCATCCTCAATGAGAGAATAATGACCCTCCTTGAGAAAGCAATATATTGTCTGAGTCACAGTTTTAGAAAAGTCAGGGCCTGTATTGACCACATTTATACAATTCTCTCTTTGAGCAACTGATTGACTCGTTTTTGTTTCTTTTTAAATATTAAAAATGATTTTGAAAGTTGGTTTCCTTGGGCAAGACAACCAAAGTAGAACACAGTTCTATAAAACTGACTCTAACCTCTGACCTCCCTAGTGGTGCAGGGAGCAAAACAGAATTCAAACCGTTAGATTTCTAATCAACCCCTCAAAGGCCAGGACAAATCTAGATTCCCCAACAAATCCTCCCACTCTCATTTTATCAGCATCTTTCTGATATGGCCTTCCAAAGTTGAAAAGGAACACAATTTTGGAGATGTGCACACAAGCCCTGAGCAGCAAGTTTTCTTTGCTCCGTCTTCACTCTGCCTTGTTTTATCTGTCAACACTGCTATCTGTGTCTTCCATCATGTCTCCGTCCTCCTGCCTCTCCACCTCTCTTAGAATCACTTTAATTAACAACACTCAACAGAGAAAAACAACTTTCTTGATGTTTGACATTCAGCAACTGAAAGTGGAAGTGCCAGAGTTCGCCTTTTTTGTCATTTTCTTCATATTTCTCTCTGCCTGTGCCTCTCTCTTTCAAATGCACTCTCAGGATGAAAGTGGGACAAGGAGGACACACAGGTGAAACTGTTCTTGAGCAGCATTGTCCTGCATCAGCCAATGTATACGCTCTCATCTTGGCTTGCACGATTCATTAAAAGAACCAAATAATATGAGTGTGCTGGCGTTTGTGTGTGTGTGTGCTGCCTAATGTGAGTCATTTATGGAAGTGTATTCTAATGAGGCTTACAGCAGGTCACAGCCAGCCAGTGTTTAATGACAAATAAATAGTGAACAGAGTGCTGCGATGGCTTTAGGGTCAGACAGCATTTAGCATTTTGGAGCTGTAGCAATAAATTTTGTTACTTAGTATTTTATTCTGAATCATGAACAAACACACACCTATAAACATAAAAATGCACACATATGCAGCTAAAACACACAGGAATGCTTTCAATGTGTATGATAATTGTGACAAATTTTACTTAAAGGATGGGAATGATGTATATGAATGTGTGTGTGTGTGTGTGTGTGTGTGTGTGTGTGTGTCTGTCTGTCTGTCTGTCTGTCTCTCTCTCTCTCTCCGTTTGCCCACCTATTATAAGCTGCAGTTGAGGCTAACTCTTTGTAATCCTGTCAGGAATTTTCAACCACTGCTTCAGTGACCTGACACCATATTGTGTGTGTGAGTAAGTGTGGGTAGATAACACATGTGATTCCTGACATACAGGTGTTCCTATTTCTTTCTGTGTGTGCCAGTGTTAATGTGTGGAAGAGATTCTGTGAACATGAATATGTGTCTGAATGAGCACACGCTCTGCTACGTGTGTGTGTGTGTGCTTCAACAACTTTTTACATGTGGTTATTGTAATGCCCTGATTAACTTTCCACTAACCTGTTGTGCAGCTAATGAGTGTGTGGGTGTCGGGTTTGTTTGCATCTGAGTTTGAGCATAATCGTATTGCAGGAAAATGTAAGTAGAAGTAAAGTAGATGTAAATATTTGGAAAGATTAGGAATTAAAAGTTTCAAGTTATTAACCTTACTTCGGGGCAAGGAAGCAGAAGTTCTAACATTCTGTGATTGGCTCCTAGGCGTTTCAATGTATTTCCAATTACTGCACCATGCAAATAGAAACCTCAGCACTTTTGCTTCCCATGCTGTATATCACACTGTGTGAAAGGCTTCTTAATATACATAGTGATACATTTTTGGATGGTTTATTTATACTTAATTTATTGTTCTGCTCTTTCGCTTTCACGGTGCAGTTAATTTTAAATTTAAGATTATACCTCAGTGTTTTAAATGTGAAAGTGCTGCTTATGAGATGAAGTCCATATCTTGCAGTGTGAAAGCCAAGGTATCTGTGTGACTGTGACTGTTGTCCCTTGTTTGATAACGACAGTAAGATAGATGTGTTTAAAATGGTTTAAAGGGTTCAGATAAGCTGGTGTTTCTTTTTTCCATGAAATAAAAATCTTACACTCCTGGTGTTTGAGAGAGACCGCTTAAGCAGAGTCAATATCGGAAACAAAAGAGCCACCTGCGCTTCAACTTAACAAATCAATTTATTTTAGTCATTAAAAAAGGCATTTCATTTGTAGATGAACAGAATGTCCCCTTTATTGATTTGGGTGACCATTTGCAAGATAGATCTTCTGTTTCCAGAGCCATTTTGTTGATTCCAACCCATTAAATCTCAAGTTGTGTTTTCCCGTGCCATTAAAATCACAGAGCCCCCAATAGTTCCCCCAATTCCTCCTGATAGACTGTTCAATAAGTTAATGTTGCCAGGAACCTAATGTAATTCCAGCCAGTATGAGCTGAGTTTTGGCTAATGTTGCTTTGCAATAAAACTTTGTTCCAAGACATTGGAAGTGAATCACCAGCGGCTTAAAAGGGGTCTCAGACCCCTCAGTGGTGCAACACTTATACTTATAAATATACACATTTAATTTGATCTATTGTGAACAGAAAAGCCTTCAGTGTGACGCATTGTGGGGAGAAAGTAGGAGAGTGGCAGGGGGAAAAGATTGCCATTTATCACATTGAACTTCAGTTTAATTTAATTCAGCTCAACTTTATTGTCATTCCTCTCAACTCAAGTCATTCCGCTTAACTCAAGTGCATGGAGAAACAAGAAGAAAACTTTCTGAGTGCAATGAAGCAAAGAGCAAGAGTGGAATGAAAACAGAACAATGCGTGCCAAGACAGAAACTTGAAAGGGAGACAAAACAATGGAACCCAATACCAACAGTAGACTGAAAGTAACTGGTGCATAGGATTTAATAATAACTAATACCACATCCAGGATGTACCTATTAAGGGGCTAGGGAATGTATATAATTGAAGTGGTGCATTTAATTCAAACAATACTTATACTAAAATAAGTCAAAGTCGAAAAAAAAAAAAAATACAACCCCCTAACCCTAACTCCACTGGCGACCAGGTGGGTGCTAAGAGATTAGAATATAAACTGATGACATGCTCCAGTGTATTCTGATGAGGAAATTAAAAATGGGGCAGATAACTGTGTGTATGACAGATTACAGCCTCAGGAAACCCATTTGACATATTAAAAAAGCAAAATTTACACTGCCTTAACCTCTTTTAGTCTGGGACCCTTACACAGTTTTATATACCCCAACCACAATTTAGCTTTTCTGCTTCCCACAGCAACAGAGAGTTTTTCACTTGTCACTTGTCCTTACAAAGTAGGACACATGACTTTTACACAAGTAATAAAACCATAACTGGTCACATTATGAGATAGGAGCATCAGTCAAGTGTCTTTGATACATTATTTTAGTTTTGATTACTTTGGGTGCTTGTTTTCTGTTTGGAAAAGGTTAATTAATTTATTTTTGCAGTCTTGTACTGTCACTTGGTGCTTGTGTTGCTTTCATTTTGTATTTCTTTAGAAAACTTTTTTGAAAAGAAAATGTCTAACTGTATGGCAGCGCTATAAGCCAATATCTGTGTAGCAAAAAAAAAGAAAACCACATTGACTGAACTTTAAAAAAAAAAAAAAAAACATTACAACAATCCTGAAAGAGCTGTTTGTCCTTGTAGAGGAGACACAACAAAAGAAAGTAAAGCAGAGGAACAGTGTGCACATATTTGTGTACATGTCCATCTTCAAGTGTGTGTGTGTGTGTGTGTGTGTGTGTTTGTGTGTTTATTTCCCATGACTTTGTGCAAGGACAGTGCTCTCTTCCTCAGTTGAAGTGTGATTTTCTGTGGAGGAATGGATACATACAGAAAACCATTCACTTCCCAAACCCTCATATTGTATTATCTAGGGACAATAGCCTTTCTGCTCTCCTTTCAAATTCAAATTCCCAAAGCTTTCTTGTCCATCATGCTGACAAAACACTGACTATAGCTCTGAGATATTGAAAGTCTGCAGAGGCTTTAAGAATTGTGGTGGTGACAAGAAACACTTTCTTCACATGAGAGAAAATAAGCACAAACAGAAAACAATACCAACTTATACACATACATACACAGAGTTTGTCTTCTGGAATTAATTGCTATACGAGCTGTTACATTGGCCTTGGTCCATTGGGGAGCTTTTTAATCATTGGATGAGGAGTATTTGCATTGCAGAACAGCTTCCTCGATGCATCACCTTGTGTAAGACTTGGTGAATTTGTATCTTTGGAGGTCAGTCCAGTGGTAAAGCGGAGTTAGAGTTGATGTCCTTCAATGTACTTTTAATGTTTTGTTAAAATTAGAAAAAATTAGAAAGAAATGCCTCATTGTTCTTAACAGTAGACTGCTCCGCATTGCTGGCAAAATAAAACTAGAAAATCAGTCAATGTAACAGGTGTACTACTTCACACTCATGATGGGATTTTGTACATAAGTGGTTGTTGAGTTTTCTGTGAATGTTTTTGCCTCAAGTTCTTGCAAGTGGTGCGATGGTCTAATGGTTTGGGATATTGTTCCATTATTAATAGATAACAGGCTGGCTCTGTACAATAACCACATGCCCTTAGGCAAGACACTGAAGCCTGGCTTGCTCCATCATTGTCAGACATGCAACCGAGGCACTGCCTAGGGACACCGCATTGCATAATCCACCAGGACTAACAGGTCATTATGCCATGTAATGTGCCGTCATAGCCTGGGTGGCCTGCCGTGGCATCGTGATGAGGTATCTCATTTAGACGCCAGAAACTGGGTGATATTGTCTGCAGATAAAGTGCTAGGAATTTCCCACCAAAACAAAGTGTGGGGAGGTTAGTTTTAGGTCAGGGAAAAGTGTACATGCTAACAACCAACTAGTGAGAATTACAGTAATCCCAATAAATAACAGGTACCAAAGGTACCAAATAATATGGTTTGTGTAAGGGTCATAATAACATAATAAACAACCCATCAAACTGTAAGGGTCTATGTGGCATTTAATACAAAGAAGATAAAGTATGACTCTATATTTAAGATGAAAAATAGGACAGTTTCACTAAACAAATGCATAAAGAACAAAATCCAAGTAAGAACTATATACCATGTTGATGCAACATCAAATTTTAAACTCCTGCACATAGTGAGTATGTGTCTGGCATATTTCTTTAGCAGGATAACATGAAGTCTGATCTGTCAAATCGATAACACCCCATATTTATCACAGCAGCTTACACACACACACACACACTCACAGCTCAGGTAATCTAGTAGAGGTAGCATTAACCTTCTGGCTGAAGCGCTCTCTACCTCTTTCTCACACACACACACACACACACATATAGACAAACATACATATGTTCACACACACACAACCTCACAGAAAAGAAAAACCTGCGTATATGTCAAGACACGTGGTACGCACACAGTGATGAATTGAGGCAAGGCAGTTCCATCACTCACATGTACCACAAAGGTGGTTTTCTAATCTCACAAGAGTGTGTGTTTATTTGTGGGTGTGTGTGCGTGTTTGTGTCTCCGTGAGAGTACCAGAAGGGAGCGATACAGCTTCACGGTACATATCTCAGTCCCTGCTATTGTTTTGCTCTTGTTTCTCACTCTGCTGAGCACACTTTCTGAAAGGTTAAGTCTAATCCTAAACTAATAACAGGACAAAATAAGAGTGGAAAATTGATTTTACAGTCAAACATGTACCAAGAGAGAACACAAAACCCAGTTCATACCTGTTTGGAGAGACATGTTTGCACAGAACAAAGAAATTAGCAGAACCTATTGGTACATGTACCTTGCCTCTGTCAAAATACGCTGTCACTTTTTGGGGGAAAAAAAAAACTCCTTTCACCTTTACTATTCCTTTCCACATTGCCTATTGGGGCTCTCTGATTGAAACTGCAGTTTCTATAGATGAAGCCTATAGCCTTGGTTATCCATGTGAGAATGTGTAGGGGATTTAGGCCTCTTATCGCTGCTAGCCAGCATTGCTGAAATCCACCCTATCACCGTGTCTCACACCCTTGCACCCACACACACATGGACAGAAACCCAAAGAGAACCCAATACATTCATGATGGTAAAGAGAGAGCATACAGCATGATATTGTGTTGTCCTTGAAGACACAGGCACATCCATATGTTTGTATGTGTCTATGTGTCCATGTGCATTTTTGTATGGGAGAGAAATTTAGAATGACATGTATTTTCTGAGGTATTTGGACTCATGAACATATGAGTGTTATTATTATTATTTGTTTAGGCTATAAAATGTTTAAAATAGTGATGAATACAAGTTCCTAGATCCAAAGGTGAGGCCAAGTACTTGATAGACAATAAAGTAACAACCAAAAAAGAGAATATTTCATATTTTTATTTTGATAAATGATGCATTATATAATGTGATGTCTGTTAATTTTTTGTCATTTGACAAAACAGCTATTTATTGCAGAACTCATTAGAAATTATTTATCTCACTGTATTATGTACACCAGATTTGTGTGTGTATGAGTGTAATCATGTTGAATGCATTGTAAAAGAGAAGATTCTCCTCAGCTGTAAAATCTTAGTCTCTGCACAGGCACACAGAGGACAGGGTACAATATTGAAGTGGCTCCAGCTTAACTCTTTCCTATTGATTTTTTCCTTTTGTCAATCTGCCCACTGTCTGATGTTGTTTGTCTGCCCTGGTTGTTGTCTGACAACCCATTTGTTTTCTCAACTTATGTACTTGCATGACTCCGCATGTCTGCATGGCATAAAGTGTGTTTTACAGAGTGCATCTGTTTTGGAGAGCGTCCTTGTGGCAGAGTGCAGTCAAGTAAAAACTCTTTGCTGTAGTCTAAGAAATCACAGCAAAAGCACATCCCTCAACCTGTGAAGTGTGCAGTGTGTTATTTTTCAACAACAGCATGGGTCAGAGTGGATTATCCATCTTACACCATGTAAACTTGCCAATCATCAAAGTACACATACTGTTAAGAAATGTATTGGAACAATATGTTTGTGTTTGTTTTTGTATTTAATGCAAAGTTTAGGCTGCTATTATCTGTCTTCCTTCAAATCAGTATAAGAAACAGCTGAAAGTAATGACTTTGACATCAGAGCTGTCTTGTCATCAGAAAATAATGCACACTTTTTGGTCTGGTTCTGCCAGTACTTTCTGCTGCCTTGGTATTATAGGTCAAAGTAACAGTTTCAGCCTTTTTTCATGTGCAAATTCAGCCATAAAATGCTCTCCCCTTCTCCCCTCTCTCCCACATATCGACATGCAGTACATCTGCTCCCACCTTTGCCACCTCCTTCATCCTTTTCTTTCCCTCTCATACATTATATTCCTTTCTCTGAGAAGGTCATGAGGTCCTTCAGGAGAAAGGTCCCAGGTTTAATCCCTGACTTTTACACACTCTCACACATCCGCCTGAAATACAATAACAGAAAAAGACACAATAGCGGCTGGGGTAGCAGAGTCGAGCAATCACTTTCTTATGGATACCTTGACATTTTGAAGCAGCAGCTCTGATGAGTAATTTCTTGACTCTGAGCAAAATTATCTTTGTGGGACTCCTCTCATCACGTCCAAAGTGCTAATGGCCCCATTTACCTGTTAGTGGCTATAATAGAAACAGAGCACATACAGTAGAGTTTACACTACAGGTAAGAGCTTTTTTCTCTTTGGAGCAGTACCCAGATTGACGCAAGTAGTGCACACACAGTAGCTGCTTGTACATCCATTCTCAAAAATGCTCTCTTTGGCCACTGTGTTTACATAATCAAACCTATCAAAGCAAAATACTCCCACATACTACTGTCACGACTTTCTCTTTTTATTTAAAGATTTTAAAGCTTATTTCACCACAGCTATAGGATGTTTAAGTTAGTTAAGCCACCTCACCAAGTTTGAGAACTTTTTAACATGTAAACACCATCACTATTTTTGAATAATCAGTCAGTTTTCATTGATAATATTTTAGTGTGGCCGAAACTTTATAAACTTCCTTGAGTTCATTCCAAAGCGTAATACAGGTACAGTATTCTGAAAATAACAAATGTTTTGACTTCAGATTCTCTTTTCATCCTTTTCACTTTTGTTTCGCTTTTCTCGTGATTGACACGTATTTTAAAATGGTGAATTCTTTTTCACTTTTGGAAGAAATCTCATTACTCAGAGTCAGCCTTTCATCAAGCACACTCCTGCCTGTAGTGGAAAGGTAAAGCATGCGGGCTCATGTGTGCTCATAAGAATGTAAATGTTGAATAGGCCGTCCTTCAACAAGCATAACACACATGAATGCCCCTGTCTTCAACTATAGAGGTAACACATGTATGCTCATGCCTCCAAAATCGAAATATAGTGTGCAGATGCCTTTCAGCAGTTGAATGTGCATACACAAGTGGTGATTTGTAGCGTGTGTTTTTCAGGGGTCACCTGCGTATCATATTTTTTCTATGTTGTTGCAATGATAAATGTACTTGGTTTAGCAAAACGGATATTCCTACCTGGTTATTTTATCCTTAAACCGTAAGAATACTTGTTTCTAATTGAAACCAATTAAGTAGTGTGGATTGCAGGTGTTTGCAGTTTTAAATTTAAATTCATGTGCCAGAATGAAACTGTAAGTAAAGACAGCAACATTAAGGTTAGCTGAGCTTGAGCTAGGGTTATTTGTTTATCCACCACCATGGGCAACAAGAAAAAGATAAGTAGCTTCTTGTTGATAACAAATTGCCAGAATGCAGGTAGACATGTTGGTGCTCTCACCAACATGATTAGATTAATTATGAGTAATGTATTTGTGTATTACTACCAGGATCATGTGTATGTTGTAGTATGAAGATTAAGAAGATTAAGCAGCTGTTTTTTTTTTTCTCCAGATTGTCAAGATTTTTTTTATTTTATTTTTTTTATTTAAAGTTTAAGAGTGAATGAAACTTAAAATAACACATGGCCATCCCACACGTGCACTGGGCAGAGCACCCTTGATTGCTCTCTGGACCATGCTTAATAGAACTGGACGTGGCAGTAAAGCTTTTCATCCCTTACATAACACAATATATATGGTAATAATATCAAAATTTCCTGTACATTTACCATTTCACAATATTTGTTGCTGATGCAAATTGCATTAAATGTGCATAATCCATAATATCCACCCTAGGGACGAAAAAGTGAACATGCTTGTTACTTGTGTAAATATTCTATTCTCATAAAGCAACAGTCAGCATGGCACATGGCACACAGTTATAGTTAACATCTTGCAACCTGTCTCCTTTACAATGTACTGTGCAGTACATGCTCTGCTACTGCTAAACTCAGCAATGAACTGAACAAGCAGAACCATGCTGATGAATGTAGCAGGTAGAATAAGGAATCAAAAATGAGTGTGTGAGAGAGAGAGGAGATGTCTGTTTTGAATGAGAGAAGAGTTTGGAGCAGACAGAGGCCAAGCTACTGGAATGTCAACAAGCTGAGGAGAGGGCTCTGTCTACACATGTGGGCAAAGTTTTGCCTGTTCACATACACACACACACACACAAGGACACACTAAAGCACATTTGATTACATGAGCTCTTACACATGGGAACAAACATACAAACATAGCAGGAGTGCACACATGGACAGAGCAACACAAGTACACACTGCCATACAGATGTGCACAAGGACACACCAATCTCTGTGTGTATACAATAATACACATTTGCAGTGAACACACACACATGCACAAACACAGACTCCCACTGTGCTGATACCCTGTTTGGAGCTGCGATGAGCCGTGTAAAATGAAGAGCAAACATACCTGGATGTCATTATAGCTAGACTTCAGACAGGCTTATTGCTGGAACAGAGGGGCCTATAACTAACCTTGTGTGTGTTTGTGTGTGTGTGTGCATATGTTTTTTATTTGTGCAGTATCCACACATACACTATGCGTCCTTGCACATTTGTGTGCCAGCGGATGAGTGTGCTGGTGTTTCTGGGAATGCTCTATAAGTGTACACTAACCAGTAACTGTTTTAGAACAGCCCAGTTTTTCCAGTATTTATTGAAATTTAAACAATTCAAGTCCAGTAAATGACCTTAAATGGTACAAAGATAAGCGGTAAACTGCCTAAGTAAATGCAAACTATTCCCACAGGTGCCCCAACTTTTATTGATTATTTACAAACCCCTCTTGTGTACAAAGCATTGGAACTACTACACACCCCTGATGCATTATTAGGACATTACTGTGCTGCAGGAAGTGGTGCTGTATCTTGTTATCTGAATCATGAGAAAAGGGCAACAAAAGAACTTTTGACTAGTAGTTTATGTAGCAGGTTTCTATGTTTTCTGTGAATACATAAAGAAATACATACTGACATTCATGCACTGACATAGAAACTCAAAGAAATGTCGTCTTTCCTCATCTCCCCCCCCCCCCAAAGAGCCCTCACTTCTCACACTCATCCATAACATGTGTTTTGACATTCCTTCTAAGCACCAACAAAGCCTCTTAATTTCTCCCATTTGGTCGTCCTGTTGTTACAGCTCTGACATTTCTGCATTTCTGTGGTTTCACAGTCTGCGGCAAAAAGGCTGACCTGTCTGTGGCTACAAGTGTGTGTGTGTGTGTGTGTCTGTGTGTTTATCGCAGAGAGAGAGAGAGGTAGAGGGTGAGAGAATGACAGATACAAATGAAGGTTAATTTGAGAAAGAGATCCCTTAACATGTGTGTATGTGTTTTGGATTTTGAGCCAGTAATGATAATGATAATGATGGTGCTATTGTCTCCCTGCTCTTTCAGTTCAAACAGCCAAATCATAAAAAAAGATAAGACAGAGGTGCACTGGCTGTGACCTATGTTCAAACCACCAGCCTTAGAGAGAAAGAAAGAAAGAAAGAAAGAAAGAAGAAACGACTGACTTTTGGGTCATTAAGGTAGAAGTCTATTGATTCTGGCTGTGTCTACTCTGGCTGGTTCTTTCCGCTTGTTATTGACTGTCTGTTCTGCACTGTCTCAATAGAACTGCTGCCTATGTACTGTACAGTTTATATTTAGTGTATCAGGGAGCATATTTTAATTAATTCCCATATATCTTGAAAAAGAGAAAGAGATGCAAATGTTTTGTTTTAAAGAGTAAAAGCCCTGAGTTCAAGCTTTGGATTATCACTCCTATTCCCCAGTCCACAAGGAGATTATCAGCATTGATTCAAACCCACCTGGACAGAGGTAAAAGCAGACAGATAGCCTTTTTCCTGAAAACCTGTTCATGTGTGTGTTCTGTGTGTGGTCTTGTGAATCGATGTCTGCATGTATTCATGTCCCATGCTTCTTTAGACAGAGGGAAGGATGTTTATGTGGATTTGTACATGTGTATTTACATCTTTTGCACGCAGAACATACGTATATCTGAAGAAAAACATTTTGTGCAGATATGCGCACTCAGTACGAACACGTGGACACACTCCTGACATACAGACAGATACAAACACATTTTTTGCTGTGACGTCTCTTTCCCCTAAGTGTGCGTGTGGGCTGTGCATGCCGAGGGCTTAGAGCTGCTTTCTTTTCTGCTGGTGTGTGTGAGAGAGAGACCTGGACTGCAGGTCTTTGCTAAAACACACACATGCTCACATACATCAACACACACAGATGTATGTCATGCCTATCACATTGCATCCTGACATTCATAAGTGATCTGATTAGATGAACAAAATGTTCCTCGTGTATTGTTTAGTGGTCTGACTTTGATCTTATGTTCACTATGGTTATGGTCATTATTTCTAATCATCATTAGAACCTGCTGTGTTAATTAACCTACATTCCTTTGTATGTGCATACTAACTGTACAAAGACTACACTCCACTCCATGTCAAGTCTGTCTTTGAAGTCAAGCGTATTCATGAGGGCTACTGGAAAGAGAGAGCTGATTGTCAGGGAAAATGATTCGCTGATAATGATTTTCATTCCGGCACATGCATCATTAGTCTTCCTCTGACAAACGACGAGCCTGAAACTTTAAGTAAACTTTAGCATGAAGTGCAGAGGAACAACGACGAGGGTACCGCGCCAGTTCAAATAAATCTCTGTGCGTGCACAACTGGGCTCCTCTAAAGTTATTTGTTTAACACCCTTTTTTTCAGTCCTTCATAGCATGTCAGCTGAAGCTCAGGAGAGGCAGTAGTAATCTGTGCATTCTCAGATGCTCGGATTACAGATGTGACAATGTGTTTTGCAGCCGCTGAACCTGACAGCGTTTCTTTTCCCATCACTCCTTGCTTGTTGTGTGTCTGAGTGCATTCATGGTAGGAGCAAGAGACAAAGGGAGCAGGTGGATGTGCACATAGCATGTACAGTGGGTGTGTGTGTACATCTGCGTGATTCTGTGCACATCCTGTAGGTGTGTGCTTGCACTGTGTGTGTGTGTGTTGTCCACTGTACGTGTTTGTTACATTTCCACAGTCACACATGATTGATTGCAGCTTCAGAGCTACTCATGTGCGGGTCCCTCGGTACCTACCAGTACTTGGAAAACAGTCACACGGCCAGCACTGGAAGCGCACAGCCCCCGGAAAAATCATTCTTGAATTTCACTGAACCTCTGTGGCGACAGGGAAATAGCCTCAAATCCCACTTGGAATGGTGGTCCTTTGATCGCTGACTCAGATAACAATGAAAATAATGCTGGAAGCTCCAGTGTTGTGTGGTGGAGTTGCGCCCGCGCTCCATTTAGCTGCCGCAGCAACAGCCTGATGGACCAGGCTGATGGCTGTTCCAAGTGTTGGGTGATTGATAGCTCCGTGGCAGCTACTGCACACTGGAGTTCAGCAGCAGGACAGAAATAACTTGTATGCACAGGCAAAGATGTGCTTTTTAGTAATATACACATAAATAACAGAAATTATTATGATGTTATTATGGGTTAGAAATATTTATCCCTTCACTAACATTTCTGACATAGTGATCTGTATAGAATTTAACACCACACAGATATTCATTTATATTCTATATGATAGATTATTTAATGATGTATTTACTTTATATTTTGTGTAGAAAATGTCGTCCTTCCTCCGGGAGGTCAGAGTACATGATCAGCTCCAGAACAGCAATCTGGAGATAGTTAGGAACAGATCATAGCCATGGTTAAACAAGACAATTTTCAACACTTATTGGCACAATTAAAGCAGAACGCATCCCAAGTAAGCATTGTCAAAGACAACCACTTAGACATCCGTCCGACATTTATGCGGCACCACACGATATTAAACTGCTTCCTGTGCTGCACTAAATTTTGCCAGCATCATGTTGCCTCAAACAGAATTGCTAATTCAGATTATTATGTAAATATAATTTGAAGTTGAGGGTTTGGCATCTTGCACAAGGACACTTTACAAAACACTTGAAATCTCCTTAGCAACTTCGACACCCTGCCGCCATTATGTGTTGTTTTGCTCCGTGTTGAAATAATTTCACGCCAAAGCATTTAAACCAAATATGACACCATGCTCTTAATAAAATTTATTGTGCAAAATTAAAACAAATTACTGGACTGTTTTAAAGACTGAATAAGTGTAGAGCTATTTTGTGGTTAACAAAATGGATACTCTTACATCCTAAATCTACTATATACATAAAAATCAAACTATCATTTCTTCCCCATAAAATGGACATGAAGCATTTTGAAAATGAACTCTTCTTAAGTTAAAACATCAATGTGTATATTTGTCAAAAATGTGTTAAAGTCAACTTGGCAAGCCCAACGGTAGCACTTATTGAGCTGGCCTGGATTCTGCGGCAGACTGATTGTATTGGGGGGGTCTCTACGTTTTTCATCAGCCTCTTTCATAATTGGAGCTATCATAACTTTTTATCGCGGGCAAGACACGTTTAGTTCCTGTCAAGAGACTTTTTTTTCCCCTACATTTCTCTGTCACTTCACTTCCTTTGTCAAGGTCATGGTGTATTTGCACAGTGTGCCTGTGATGAAGGCAGTAATTTTTGCTGATATTATCTTGGAACCCAGGAATATTGTCATATATTACAGTCCATTAATTAAGGCAGTCATTTCTCTGTCCGTCCTCCTCTTCTCATCTCTCCCTCTGAAACCCTTTCCTCCTCTATCTCCCCTTCTAACCACTTATCACTTCATACTTTGTGCCATCCTCTTGTTAACTTCCTCTATGTCCCCTCTTACACGCCCTTTACTCTTTCCTTTTGCTCTTCACTGCTCCGCTGCTCTTTTCCTCCCAGTCTCTCGATATGCTCACTTTTATCTCCCCCATCTCCATATATTTTCTCCTTCTCTTTATCTCTTTGCTCTCACTGTTCCCTCTCTGTCTGTATTCACTCATTTGGTTTAATAAATGAGCGGCCTGGTATTAGTGCTGACCTTCAGAGTTTGGCTCTCTGGGAAGGCTTAGGGTGATGTTAGCCATGTTATTAACCAATAAGATTAGGACTGTGAGGGAGGTTTCTGCAGGCTTATGTGTGATTATCATTATTATACAGTCTTGCCAAAGGGGAGTCAGACAACATATTTATTAGGTACAAGATTCATTATAAAAGCAGATAATAACAATCTCACCCCCTTCTTCTAAGGTTACACTGCTTCCACTGATATTGCACTCCACATCATTTTTGCTTTTCTGGTTTATTTTTCTTTTTCTAAGAACCATATTTACATATCTATTTCACGTTGGAAATACACCAAAGTAATTATGAGTTGGAAAGTTCATCCATTATCTCAATACTGATGATGCCTTGGCTCCCGTGTTGCCTCCAAAAAACCAAACAATTACAGACTGCTGTGAGCTGAGAAGGCCAGTCTGGTTAGACACAACGTCACTAACATCATGATGGGTCAACAAAATTAAAATTACATGGTTAGATTTGGTTCTTTGCTGATGTGATAAAAAGTAATGGGGATGAAATGCTCACCATGGTGGATTGCCCAGGTCAAGCAAGACTCAAGTCGTGAGTTGTCTCTTGTAATGTAGTGGAAGGAATGGTAACCTGGATGGGAAATCTATTTAAAAACCTATGGTGCAAAAAATAGTAAGTACATGCAGTATACAAAATTAAAACATCAAAACTACAAGTATGATCCTTAAAAAGTCAGAGATATTAAGTCAGACTGAAACCTGTCCAGACAAACAGATGAAGCAGGATGCAGTCGTTCCTGTCCCACCACTTGCTGTTTTTCTCTCTCTGCCGCGAAACCTACAGATGTTTCTGATCAAAGCAGTGTTATCCAGCTGTCCCACTCCTTTTCTCTCCTTCCCCCTGTAGCTGACTCTCAGGAATCCTTCTCCCATTCCTCATTTCATGACCTCTCTAATCCAGGCTTGTAAAATATTAACTGCCCTACTCGCTCTCAACAATTCCTCCTCCCTCCTGTGCTGTCCCCCTTTTTCCTCTCTCACTGCTCTCTCCTCTTCATCTTTCCACTCCATCCTCTCTTCTCCTCCACGTCTTCCTCTCCTTTTACACCCCCTCTTATCTCGCTCGCTTCCATATTCCTCCCAGAACACAGACATCTAAAATGTGAAGTATCAATTAACCCCGTTGCCTGCAAATCTTCCTGTCTTCTCCGGTGGCTTCCGCTAGCCAGATGATGAGGGCAATGATCAGACTGACACACACACACACACACACACACACACACACACACACTGTATGTCTACATGTGTGGTGGGGCTAAGATAAGATGGCAGGAAACGGGAAGTGGATTTATTTGAGCGTTGGAGCCCTGACTCATACACACACATGCACAGCAAACACACAAGACACACACTCACATACAAACACTTACACAGCTGCAGCTGCCTCAGTGCTCACATGAAAGGAGAGGCAAAGCAGAGAGAGAGTGGATGTTAATCTCTCTGTGGGAAAGAGAGAGACAGGAGAGAATAAAGTGATAACTTAATTCCAAGATATTTGCAGAGGAAGTGTATGTGTGAGAGTGTGTGTGTGGGTGGGTACAGAAGTGTGCGTGTTCGTGAATACTGCAAGTGTGCTCACTTTTTTGGCGCCTGTGCAGCTCCCATTTGTGAGCATATACGGCAGGCGGGCCTAGACCTACAGTGCAGTTCATCTGTATCAGTGTATTAATATGTGCACGACCGTGAAAGTGTCAACAGTAGTTTATTGCTGATACTTATTATGTCATACAGCAGTTAATCGGATCTCTGTCTTATAAATTGCTGGGGGGGGATTTAGCATTTTGCTGTGTCATACCTCACAGAAACATCTGAGGAACCTGCCTAACCAGCTGTGCCACATGCTGACTGAGGCAAGAAGAAGTCTCTGTGGCTGTTAAAAATGATTAGAAAACAGTACCTGTGTGAATTATCGCCCTCCAAAGCAGAATATGCACACATTTCAACCTTCACTTTTCAGCGCACGAAAATGTACGAAACGAAAATATTATGTGAATGTTCATTAGTAGTAGTAGTCCTGATTATTTTTGTTACTCATGAGTCTGTCTTTCTCACTCTTTTTTTTCCCTGACTTTTTTTTTGTTGTTGTTGTTCAGTCTGTAAAATTTAGACAACAGTTCTAAAAAAAAAGCTCATTACAGCTTCACAGATCTTGACAAACATTCAAAAACAATTCATTGTGATTTAAATAACAGTGACATAAAACTGAGAAAAGCAACACATATTTAGCACTGCTCATTCAATTTCATCCTGTATTTGTTTTGTTGGTAAATACTACACTGTTATGGTACATACCTGCACAGTTCATTTTAAAATTGCACCTTTCAGAGCCCGATATGATGTTTGTAATTTTATCAAAACAGTCAGCAAATATCAGTTATAGTGATATAAAACAGACAATAGCAGCAAATCCAGTTGAAATTAGTGTTTTATTTTATTTTTTCTTTCATAAACCAGCATTTTTACAGCTGTCATTTTGATTTGTCGTAGTAGAAAAAGCACAGATGTTCGTAATAACATTAACAGTGGCTCTGTTTTGTTCAAATAATCTTTTCTAAACCCATGCTACAAAGTGTCTCACATAAGATGACAAACTCAAAACAAGCAGATTAAACAATTTCCAAAGTGTCCCAGGAAGCCAGTGACGGTGTGACAGTGAGCCAGCATGAACAAGAACAGGACCCTGAAACTGAAGCAGCTAAATGGAACTCAACCATCATTCATTTTATTATTTATGCCTGTGTTTTATCTGCTGTGATGTGTCCACATGTCTCACTGTGAAGAGTCTGTTCCCAACAAAGCGACTCCAACCTGAGCAGCAGTTAAACTACAATAACTAGATAACAGAAAACAGCAGTTGATTGTTTTCACCTTTACCTAATATTGCCCACTCATGCACAGATTAAGATGAGCTGCCCTCAGTGTAAAATTGCTTTGAGGCTCATCATTTCCATATCAACACAACTAAATACAGAGTCTGTGTTTGTTTGATACAATCTGTAGAAAACAGTTGTAGCCTAAGTAAAACTTGTTTGTTGGGTGTTTGCACAACAAGTACACAGCCAGTGATAGCAACCTTTAGGATAACACTGTAAATAAACTTGTTGAAAGTCAGCAGAGTTGCAGGACCATTTCCTCTGCTGAAATGACCTCTCATCTGTCTTACTTACATTAAAAAACATTTCTTAGACATAAGAAATGATAAGAAGAAATATGATATAACTCATAATGAATAAAAGGAAAATCAGAAGCTTCTTTATTCAGTGATCCTCTTGATTTTTTTTTCATTGAAATTACTTCATTAAAGCCTAACCTTCTGACTTTTGCCAGTATTATTATTATTTCAACTTCATGGTTTTACTAGCCTATTTAAATTCACAACAAGCCATATTTGAGCTAGTCAGTCAGTCAGTCAGCATTGTTTGCAAAGAAAGGCTGTATAATGATTCAACATATTTGTGGAAATGATTTTGATAGCTGAGTGTCTGCATCCACGAGGGTCCAATGAAAAGACAAGTGAAGGCCAAAGCTGGAGGAGAGGTGGTGGATTAGAGGCCCTGAGCAACAGCCCAATCAGGTGTGAACAACCCATGTGTGAGCCCATAAATAATTTGTTTCTTCTGCTTACGCCTCCTAATCTGACTAAGCATAGTAACTCAGTATTTATCTGACTTATAACCTGGCTGTAGCATTTCTGAACTAACTCTCCAAGTGATGTTGGATAGAGAATTTGTTCATTGTTTACCTTGAAAGCTATGTTCATATAAACAGTTATTTCTGACATGTACTGTATATTCAAGGACCTGACCAAAGTACTCAGTTTTTGAGCTTTTGTATCTTATTAAAATATAATGCAGAATAAAGAATATTTTTGAATAAAATTCAAGTTTTCAATTTCAATTTTCAATTAAAATGAAAACACAGAAGAGAAAAGAGAATCTCTCTCCAGGCAGCTTTGCCATGTGCAGCCACAGAGTGAAAAAATTTGATCTTCTGAACCTAAACTGATAATTCTCCTGGTTTCTATCTGTGTGTGTCAGCCAATCCAATATTTTACTGTTGGACTTTCAAAAGGCACGTCTCCCTTTAGGCATACAAATGTGATTCACTGATAAATGTTCTAGTGAGTTACAGCCTGGCTGGAAAGCGACACGGTCAGATATGTACATGCCAATGAATCCACAAGGAGAGCTACACGCACACTGGAGAGCTACACATTGTCACAGACAAACCCGCACACACAGCCACTCAGAAACACACATGCAAGCATGCACGAACACGAGGGAATATAACATTTTGAAATGGTAAATCAGAATGCCAGCGCTGAACTTCAATTTCATTTCACGCCGCCGCTGTGCAGTCAGATCATAACTTACAGCCAGTTACTCACATAGACACACACTTTGAACGCACCCGCATGCATGCACAGACAAGTGAAGTCATAGATGCAGAATGATAGAGCCACACACTCGCACATATGAGGGGCAGATAGTCTGTAAACTGAAATGCATGCATGCACACACAGGCTCACACAGCTGGTTCTCCATAATCTAAATTCATCAGTATTCTAATTTAGTCAAGAGGGTTTATGTGTGTGTGTGTGTGTGTGTGTGTGTGTTTTTTTATGGGTTGTGTGGCTGTTAGAAGTGTCTCTGCGTATACCTGTCGGAGGCTGTGTGAATGTCCGCCTGTTGAGAGTGAGGATGAGTGTGTGTCTGCATGTGTGTGCACTTGTGTTGTAGAAGACCCGGTTTTTACTCTTCTCCTCTTCTACCACCTCAGAGGAAAATTCAAATTGAACTCTCTGCACAGAGCGCATGTGATTACCAATGTTATGTTCCTCCACACTTTTAAAAATGTAGAGAGATGGTTGTCAGAAAAGTCATTTTGAAAGCAGACATCTATAGACTCTAAAATTCTTATCTTTGATGAAATACTATGTTCCTCTTCTAGAGGGCATGCCATTTGTGAAACCACTGAAACAGTGGTGACAGAAGGAAAACAAGTCCTCATACCTTAAGTACATAAAAGGCTATTTGCCATTGATTCCCAAAATTACCCATCTGTGTGTTTTCTGAACCAGCGCCCCTAATTTTACTAGACAGTTTAATTTCTCAGTGCCTTTCAAAATGATCTATACAACTGCTATAAAAACAGTTTGTTTGGAATACATTTAATCTTATACAACAAAAATCTTGAGGATGACTCAATAAAGTCCAAAATCTTTTTTCCTATTGTGGTCTCTAATGTAAAGATGCAGGAGTCCGGGTAATAGCATAGTACCAAACCACAACAATGGGTTAGAGAACCTAATTTTGTCCCTCCCGATTTAAAGATTTCAGTTTAATTTAGTCACTGACCAGAATCTTCTAAATGTCCAGGTCCTAAAATTCTATATTAGTAAAATATGTTCTTATGTTCATCTAGGTTTATGTTCAGTGAGTGAGTTTGGCTGTAAGCCTTAAGCTAACATCTTCCTCCCAAGTCAATGTCCTCACTTCATCAATAAGCATTTGATGGTGCTGCAGTGGGAAGGTTTAACAGTGTCCTGCCCGATGGCACTTGATGTTTGAACAGGTAATTCTAGCAGAGTTTAATCAGCTAATCAAACAGTGGGGCTACTTGTGCTCATAAATATCCTCTCTGATAGTAGCCTAATGATAATTTGACCTTAATTGATCTTTCTGGTTGAATTATGGTTAATCAAGGTGCAAAATTTACCAGCATTCCCTCTGTTTGCATAAAGCAAACAACACAACACTGATTCTCTCTGTCGCCATCTCTCTGGGCTTTAGACTGTTATCCTCAATTTCTTTCTGTTTCTCTGCCACCAACTCCCCATATACTGTGTATCTGTTTTCCAGTGGTCTTGACTATTCTTTTCTTGACCTTCACTGGTATGTTTAGCACATGTCTCAGAATTTGACCCCACCTACATATGTTCCTCTGACCATGACTGCATTGTTTGTACGTGTGTGCACATCCCAGGTTTAAACAGTTACAGTGTGTGTAAATGTGTCATTCACTGTAAATATACAGTATACTGTATGTATATGGCCATAAAAATTTATATATCCCCATGGGTTTGCATTTGTGTGTTAATGTGAACAATTGTGATGCTTGACTTTAGCATCCATGTGCAGAGAGGTGTGTGTGTGTGTGTGTGCTCATTTATGTCAGTTTAGTAAACAGCCCACAAGCCTATATATTCAGCTCATTCCCAGTGGGTTTGTGTGTCTATGTGTGTGTTCATTATTCTTTAGACAGCTTCTAGTCAGAGATGTGGGCTTGTAATGTCCTACAGGTCTTCGCACCTGTGACCTCGCAACATAACATTATGTTGGCTCTTAATGGTAATGCACTGCTCTGGGAAAACATCACAAGGCTGCAGAAGAACTACAATACCCTCATTCCCCCTCGGAATCCTACTATGAATAAAAAGTTCAGCTTTCCCTTAATGGCAAAAACACTAGTTGTGTCTTCCTGGTGACCTCTGGAGCCCAAGTGTCCCCTATTATTTTTCCACACAGTAAAACAGCCACACATACAGGATCCAGCTTATTCCATCAGGCATATTACAGTTTAATGAATATGGTTTTTGTATTTATAAGTGTACAAAAATACACAACTGTATTTGAAATGTGGGTAGCATGTTTTTGCAGTTTGATTTTGGACCATTAGATACGATTCACATGAGATAAAAATCATTTTCAGCTGCAGTATCCTTGATTCTCTGTTTTGTCATTATTTATCTCACGTTTCTGTTATTTTATCACCGGTATGACTCACTTGACCTCCCCTGTATTGCATTGCACAAACCTTGTCTCAATTTGAAAATAACTGAACTGCCTCAAGGAGGGTCATAGACTGTTTATTCCTGAGGGCCCCTGTCAGCTGGCAGCAACATATGACTCATTATTCAAGTAGAATAATGAGTAAAAATAGTTAAAATTTAAGCTTTAAGAAGGATATTGATGATTTTAATTCTCATTTAGTATGGAATAACAATGTTCTAATGCTGCTTACAATGGCCTGCCTGTTACCAAGAGATCAATAGCACTCGAGCTGAATGTCATTATGGTTATTAGGCCTGCTTGTCTGTATGGTGATGAGGCATGAGGACATTATGCAGGGCAGTGTATGTGTGAGTGAGTACATGAGTGTACTCATAAGTGTCTCTGCTTGTGTTTCCACTGATGTTATATAAAGTGTATTATGCATGTGTGGCATGTGTGCAGAATACTCATGATCTGTGATATACTATAAGTGAATGCTGAAGTTTCAGTAGGATTCAGGGGGGAGGGCAGGGGAGCAGTTTCAAGGTTAGAGGGGGAGAAAGTGATGGAGAGTGTAGAGCAGAGGGTGAGCAGAAAGAGGAGAGTGAGATAAAGGAAACACAGACAGTGAGAATAATTTACAGAAGGATAGACAAAGGCACAGAGAAAGGTAACAGCAAATGATTGCTACCGTGACATTAGTGCCTAAACATGCAGTCACAAATGCCACACCTGTCTGAACCTTAATGGAAGTGGGACCATAATTATATATTGGGAAATGGTTCATCAGGATTCCTCAAGCCAAACTGCACTACGTTCAGAGCAGAGGTTGTGAGACATATTTTGTATTTTTGTTTCTGAACAAATCACATGAGAAAAACCCAAACCAACAATAAATTAATCCCACCATCGAGAATGCCCAGAAACTGCAGTTTATTTTAACACACACCCACGTACACCATTTTTGTGTCTTAAATGTTTCACAAATATCGGTCCACAGCTGAAGTAGTCCCCAACAAATGCACTGTTTGCTCCTTTTTGTGTAACTTCTTGCTAAGAACCAGGGTCCCACTTTTTGAGGCAAATGACTGTTACCTTTTTAGAAATTAAACCATACATTTGTAATCTCACATCTTCAGTTGGATTGAGTGAGCTTGGGGCTGAGTGCCACAAAAAGGCCGGGGAAGCCTTGGAGGCCTGGGAGGCGAACTAACACATGATTGGTTTTGGTCTCCATAGAGATATTGGCAATGAGAAAGATATAACGTTTAAATGAAAACATGTAAGTGATCGTGAAAATCAGCAGCATCAAGCAGCAGTATTGTTGCCATGGTAACCATCCATTGTGCGTTTTTATCGGACACATGCCAGCCAGTGAGGAACAAGATTTTTTTTGGCCTTGGCACAAGACAGGGACTCAAATGTCACTCCTTTACCTGTAATGTACATGTCCAAATGCCAGTGCTAGATTCATCCTCACATCACATTTGCACTGTGCCAGCACAGGAGAAAAGAAGAGAGCACGTCATTCTCCAATAGGTGAAATAAAATGTTCTGGGTTGTCTGAATAATTTAAACCCATCGGAATCAACAAGAGCTGGTCTTAGCTCACAGCTGCAGAAAATGGCACTGTAGAACATTTTGCACATAGTTAATGAAGATTCTTGCCACAACAGGTCAGCTCACATGACAGACCTGAGCTAAATGAGCGAAAGTGGATGAGAAAGATGAGAGCGTGAGATTTTTAAGTTCAAAGCAGGATATGGATCGAGACAGATGGCAGGGAGGGGAGCGAGGAGGAGACGGGGTGGAGGACGAGAGATAGACGCTGACGGTCAGGGTGAGAACTTTGAGAAAGAACAAGAAAAGGACAGAAATAAAACAGGGAGAGATGGAGAGGGAGCAAAGACTAGAGAGACTGAATGGATATTGGGAAGGACAGAGGTAGAGACAGAGGTAGAGAAAGAGTGATGCAACCTGAGACGATAAGAAGGATGGGATGTGTGTGTGGGGGGGGGGTCCAAGGGATCGGCACTGAGTAGAGACTCTCAAGGACATTTGCAAGAAAAAGCCTCAAAAAGGTCATTTCTGCAAAATATTTTATGGGTTCTTGCTCCTCGCCAATTTAAAAAATATATCAGTCAGAAGAGGATTATGATTTCACTCTCCTACTTTGATAACAGCTTAATGCCACCTAAAGGCAGTGAAAGGAATAGGCAGGGACCTTTTTTAAAATTGTTAATACTTTAAATGATGTGCTTTCTCACTTTGATAAAACAGTAGATTTAATAACACTCAGCAGCATATCCTCTAGAATAATGATTTTAAACTGCATCAGTGTTCATCAATTTTACCGACAATAGAAAATGTATTGCAGGAAGGTATCTCTTCTCTTTTCTCGCCACATTTACTTGCCACAACCACCATCAAAGCTAACATCAAAGTCAAAGTGTAAGGTTTTTGCTAAGATGCAAATAACTTTTTTATGTAAATAAAGTCCTCTTCTACTTGACAGAAGAGGAGATCAAAGGAAAATGGCATTTCTCGCCACTGACATTCATATGCACGCACTTTATTTGGACTCAGGAAAGTGGGAGGCGCAGACATAGAGATGATGGGTATGGACAGAGGGGAAGAGAAGACAGTGATAACGAGAGATGGCGTGAATGAGAGAGGGAGAACAAAGAGTAAAGGCTGTGGAGGTTGAGGAGGGGACTGAGCTACTGACAGAGAGAACAAACAGTGTCAGGTTAATGTTAATGGGGACAGGGATCTTGTCTTATTAAATATAGATGGCTCTGTTATGGGACATGAAATATACATGAAAGACTAGGTTGACATCTGTATCAGCTGCGTTAAGAGGCACATCTGAGGAGAGAGAAGGAAGCTGCATCCAGTGAAAATCAGAAAAATGAGAGGCATTGTGAGAAAGAAAGGAGGGAGGGGATGCGCAGACAAAGAGAAAGACAGGGAGAGAGACATCAGAGCAAGACAAGGATCTTGACAGCATTTGATCCCAGGTCAAAGGAGGGCTTTTTTTTTCTTGTCCTTGTAGATGAGGGCTTTTCCTAAGATGGGGATCAATATTTTATTGTTGTATCTTGTTGTGCTGTTGATCCTCTGCGTTTAAGTGTTAATCTGGGATCTTCACTCTGTGTGGTCATGACAGGTCCCATGGGACTTATCAGCAGAGCAGGGCTACTAACCCTGTTGTCCTGGACAAAACTCCCATAAGACTGGCATATATCCCTTAACCCCTAGGGTCACAGGTTCCCACAACTTTACTAAACCGATGGACAAAGGCAGTGCTGGTGTCAGCAGTGCGGTAGTTGATGCAAGGATAAAGACAACACCGAAAACACAAGTCAGATAGAAACTTTTGCCAAATTATCCATGTTTTTTACAATAAAAATAACTTTTTCCTCCAGTGCCCCTTCCCTTGGTCTCAGGTAAAGCAAGATCTGACTTTCTTCCCATTTTTCACTCACTATAAAAGATTTATAATTTCTAAAAGTAATTAGATCAGAACTATTTATGAACAGTACCCAAATGATCTATCTCTGCCAATTCAAATCAGTATCTAAGCAATATGTGTAGGTGGATAGTACGAAATAAACCAAAATTGAATGAAAAGCTATGATCCAAATAATAATATTGCCACCTCTGAATATTCAGTTCATTTTATTTGTTGAAAACTGCTTAAATAATGAATTCTCCTTTTGCTTCTGGCTGTTGCTTGTTGTTAGGAACCAGTAAGTTAACATTAGCAGGAATGTTCTCACACAGAATATTTTACTCTTTGTATATGCTTATGTAATTATAAAGGCTTTGATTTTGACTGTCTTCTTCCCGTTGCTTAGAATCAGTACACACTTGTTATTAGCTGTTAATGTCACTAACACTTAGTCTTTGACTCTGTCTCTTTCTAGTTGCTAGGAACCAGTATGAGCGAATGGGCAGTGATGTTACCATGCAGTGCGGCTCCCTGGACAATGATGCATCAGTGTCATGGAAGGTGAATGGGACGGATGTAAAAGCCCAACACCGTCTAGAAGGTCCCAGACTGATCCTGACCCAAGTGAACCTGGGCCACAACGGACTCTACAGCTGCTTTCAGAACCCACATGGAGAGAGGCGTGACACCATCATCCTCCACATCGGCAGTGAGTAGCCAGGCGATTGCCCACCAAATATCTTTTCTAATAAGACATGATGAATCTTTAATCATCCCAAAGGGGAACTGGGTCATTGCAGCAGTAAAGAGTGAAAGGAAAAGGCAGAATGGAAACGAAGAAAATATTTTAAGAATGGTCCAACTGAAAATGATGCTGTGACAAATAAATGCAAAAGACAAAAACGATATACAAAAATCTAAAACTTGACTCACAGTTGTAATTGTTCTAGTTTCAAGCACCATTGAAATGTCATGCTCATGATTATATAATGGCTCTGTTATGTCTCTTAAGGATGGTAAGAACACTGGGTCAGCATTGCCTACGCTGACAATGGCATGCACACTTTGTTCTATTCTGGGCACAGGTATAATGTAATGTCAAATGCTGCCATTACAACTTTGTGTTAATGACGCTGTAATATTGATGCACTTGAATTGCACAGAATGATTGAACCAACTGGCTACCAAATTCCCACACTGCTGTTAACTGTAGATAAAAACTAATTGGAGTAGCCTTGTAAGTGACTTTTTCAACCATTCAACTATTTGTGACCATATTTGTGCATTATACATGGATCCTCATCTTAGCAATAGAGCATCAAATTACAACAAGAGCAATGTAGTAGATATATTACTGAGGTTATGGACAAACATGTTATACCCTACGTCTACAGTATGACATCACCAGGTTCTAGAAGATTACGAAGCAGTTTTAAAATTTGTTAAATGCAACTTTGTGCAACAGACTTTACTTAGAGGACCACATGCTGCTACACTTTGTGTAGGCTGATGCCACTGAAATCTGCTGTGTGGTAAAGTAGCAAGACAGGAACAATGTTTGAGAAATTAAAGTCACCCTATTACAGCTACAATAGGTTTGAATAGATTTACACATAATGTCAAGTGCTGACATTACAACTTTGTGTTAACGACATTGTAATATTGATGCACTTGAATTTCACAGAATAATAGCTGAATGATTGAACTGCAACCAACTGGCTACCAAATTGCCACAATGCCATTTAATGTAGATAAAAACTAATTGGAGTAGCCTTATGAGTGACTTTTTCATATTTTTGTTGCTTGCATAGTAAAACCCTTTAGCTAAATTACAATTTTAATAGTAAGTTATAATATTTGAAGAGCTGTTTCATTTAAATTTTAAATGCTAATGTAAAACTTGAATTGTCATGGTAACAGTCCTTGCACTAGGACCTGCTGCCGGCTGACAAGCTCTAATGATTAGTTGTTAAAATGACATTCGGCCATTTTGCTGTTAAGGCTGTGCATTTTAATAATCATACAAAAGCTAAATGAGTGTCAATTTAACGACATGTCATACTGGCCTATGAGTTGGCATTGCCCTCCTTTAAGATCCATTATTCTGATGGTGAAGGTTTTATACACTGGGCCAGTGCATAATAATGGTGTTGAGATGAGATAGACTTGTAAATGACAAGTACCCCTGAGGATAATTGGAATGAAAACACCTTTGTTAAATGTGGTATTTAGCTCAAGTGAAAAATCTTTATTCATACATGAATTAACTTTTAAAACTGCACATTTTAAACAAAATTAACAAGAGTCCTGAGGGAATGAAATCCTTATTTGGTCATTATTTGAAGGTTTTCTCTTGGATTTTATCAGTTTGTATGGCTCGTTGTAACATTAGGCAAATGTATATCATTGTATATTAATACTGTTATCAAATAATACTTGACAAAAAGTGTTATAATTATTGTGTTCAAGGATTTCACTACATAAGCACCATTGGCTTTATGTAAGGCAAAACCAATATGAGTGAGTTTTCAGTTTTATTTATATTAGATCCACTAATACCTCAGATTTATTATGACAACTGTCTCTTCTAATTTGCACCTCAACCCCTTCAGTTTAGCTATTTGAATACATCTGTCACCACAGTAATGCTCCATGATTGATAGCTGCCTGTCTGTTCCATAAATGACAAGTTTGAGAAAAAAACATTTCCCAGTCAACAGCAATTTAATGTTTTCTTGCTAGCAGCAGAAAACTCCAATGATGTGCATTATCTGTGCTTGCCACTGTTTCCTCACATATAAGAGACACTTTCTATCACCCTCTATTTGAGTCTGTTAGTAGTACGAGGAACAGTAAACATTTTAAATTAGGTTCCCTCGGGAGTCATACAGTAGCTGCTAGCTGACTGTAGCAGGTGAAATTAGATATCTCTCTGGCATCGGTCATGGCAGGCCACTTCAAAACGGTGCCAAAAGTGACAAATTTTGATACACTGCAAAAGAAAAACCTTGATTCATCACTCGTATGACAATGAAAAATATGAGCCCATACCAGTTTTCTTCTTTCTGACACTGTTGTATTATAGAGTCCACCTCAGGTCTAAATCAAAGAAAGGCAGATTGAAAGAAAGGTACACTGGTCCTTTTACCTTGCCTCTGCTGAGTCAAACTGTCACGGCAGTGAATTACTTTACTGTGAATCTGGTATACAGCATATAAATAAATGATCCTATTTAAGCCAATTCAATGTAGATAATAAAACAAATCCATATAGGGAAAAAGCACATTAGCTAAGTTGGAAACCAGACCTATATGATTCCATCACGTTGTCAACAGTACCAATAGAAAGCCAAGCACACCACCTATCAAGATTTTCTCCCAGGGTGATGTTAAACGTAACATTTCCATGCAAATGTTTGATGTATGAGACTGTACGGGAGTGTGACAGTTTGGTTAATCATATCGGCAATGATGAATTACTGAATGCTGAAATAATACTGAATTAATGAGAGTTTTATGTTATGGTAGATTATGTCAGCAGGGTGAATGATGCAATGCATAAACAGACTAGAATATGTGTGTGTGTGTGTGTGTGTGTGTGTGTGTGTGTGTGTCTGAAAGAGAATGATTGTGATAGAGAGATGTATACTGCATGTGCAAGCTAGTATGTGTGCACTCATGTGTTTCTGTTACCGGTGGTAATTTTCTGCATCATAATGACACTTTGGTGGTCTCATACAGTGTGTGTGAGTGAGAGAGAAACAGAGTTGCACTGTGTAACTATTCATCAGGGGTGAATTACAAGTTTGTGAGAACAATACCCCAGTGGTCTAGCCTGGCAGTGAATATAATTGCCTTGATAACAGTTGGTGATTTTATGACGTGTTCAAGGCACACACTGGGGCAACATCGACTTTAATTCTGCCTTTCACACTACAGAAACTCAGATTGTCATCTCACACTCTGTCTCTCGCACTTTCCATAACTGTCCTTTTTCTTCAATCTGCTACTTCTTTTTATATATTTTCATTACCATACTGATCTCTGCTGTTTCTGTGTTTTCCTCTTCTGTCTTCTCAGTGTCTGTTTTTATCTGCATTTTTCATTATGGTAACTGTCACCTACAAAACTTCAAAGTGTTGTGCAGATACAGTGATAATGACATCATGACAGGCTACACTTGTTGTGATTACCATCATGATGATAGTTTGATTTTATGCAGTGTTTATGACTTCCACCGGGGGCTTGTTATGTTTTACACAGAAGTGTTATCAGGAGAATAGCACACAGCCATCTGTCTATGCTTTTAAAAAAAAAAAAAAAAAAAAAAAATCCTTCAATTTTTGCCTTTTTTTCCTCAAACTTTATGATTATCTTTTTCTGCACTATATACATTTATATACCTTCCTATACATTTTCTTCTCTGGCCCCTTTCACCTTCCATCCTTTCTTCTCTTCCCAGGCTGTTCTGAATCACTCTCTCAATATTCTCAACATCCTCCATACACCCTCTCCCCCTCCAGCTCTCTCTCTCTGTCTCTGTGTTTTGGCGTGTCGTTTGTGGCGGCATCTGTTCACTGTGTGTTTACACTGGTTTGCATTAAGAACAGAGGACGTCACACCACGACCCCGAACCCGTCTGTGTGTATCTGTGCCTGCCGCACCTTCACACCAAATTTATGAAGAGTTTGTGATCTTTTTCCAGGAGTGTGTCAACATAATGTCAGCACGAGGAGACCACAGTTGTGTGTGTTGACTTGTATTTTCTTGTGAAAACATAGTGTGCCTATGACGTCTGCTTCTCTTCTTCTGCATTATTTCACCACTGTATATAGCTGTAGGATGTTTACACTCTGTCTGTCACCTTGGATATATTCAACACTGCAATTACTTTAAAAAAGCCCCCACAAAAATATGTATAAAATTGTGTGCTGGCATGCATGTTAATTTGTGTCTGCGCATGCAGAGTGTGTGCACGTGTTAAACTGATACACACATGGCAGGATGTTATCATCCCACGGGGTTTAAAAAAGGTGTCTATCTCCTCCAGATATACATACACATGCTAGCACACTCCAGCACGAGACTACTTGATGACATCTTTAGACACTATCTTCAGAGAGAGAAGTGATGTACAGTAGTAGAGAGATACAAAGTGACAGACAGATGAAGAAAAATGAAAGAGTATGGACAGTAAGAGTTCATTATAATTTAATAAGCAGGAGGTCATAAAACTCTGAAGCCCTGATGGTGAAATACAACATCCTTTTCCTTTGCTGTCACAGCGGGGAAGTTATTGCTGTCCTGCCCTTTTCTGGTTTTGTCCATTCTTCTATCTATTGCTGTCTTCACTGGCCGTCAGCTAAACAATTTATAGCATCACAACATGGGCTGCACCCATCCAGTTATTCAGCCTCCCAGCTAACACAACATCAACTGCAGTGGGTCATATATATCTGGCCAGTCACCCTTGTGACCTGTCAAACTGTTGGCCTGCAAGACATATAGTCTGCCAGTAAGCAGCCAGGCCGTTAGCTGATGTAATAGCTTCAAGTTTGCCATTTGTAAGTTCAGCTGTGCTTTAGTTACACTTACACTTAAATTCAGTAAAACAAGTTACTCCATACAAGTTAGTTACAGTGAGATTTTAAGTGATTTCTTACTTATTAACTAAGTGCTGCACACGATGAAACATCACTGTGACAGTGTTTTAATTATGATTATGTTGTAGCATAAATAGTAGCAGTGCAACTACACAAAGTTTCAAGTTTACTGTGAAACAAAAAGAAATGAAATGCAGCAAAGATAGTGTATGTGAAACAAATTTGCAGCCTTTGTCCTTGGTTAGGTTTGTTAATTTAAGACAGTCAAACAATGACATAGATAAAACAAAATCTGGATTAGAACAAGAGATAACAGGTCAGATAAAACAGACTGTGCACATGCATATATGCATATCCATGTGTTAATGTGTTGTACATGATACATGTATAGACATGTATACGTGTACTGCATACAGTATGTAAGCATAGATATGTGTAGTGAAAACTTTATGACAGCTGAAAAGCCTACATTGATGTTTTTGACTGAACAATAAATTTACAGTACCCTTTCACGCCACAGACTTACTCTTATATTCCTTTAAAAGGTAGCACAACTCATGAATCTTGACAGTGACAGTGATCAGTGGTTAAAATGAAAGGTTAACCATTTTTAACCATCCTCCTGCATGATGGTGAGCGTGGCCCCCCCAGACATCTCGCCCCACCCCCCACCCCCCCCCCCCGCCCCCCCCCCCACCCGCCCCCCCCACCAAAATTCTTGACAGATAATTCATGGGACAATCAGGGTACTCCAGACAAAGCACTCCCATTACTGTAATGACAACATTTTAAACATCTGTATTGAAGAAAAACATTTGTATTGGGAACAAGAGTGGCATCTTTGTAGTAATGAATTTATACCATAAATCATCAGACAAGAAAGGGGGTTCTCGCTTTGGCATTGAGTCATTCTTGTAAACAAATGCAGTCTGAGCTGCTGCAGCTCTCAGATCAGAGCGGTGCCATTATGTAAACGCACTTGCGGTGTAGACTTTTTTCATAATGCTACAAATGATAACAGAAGTCTTAACCACCAGTGTTGTGGGTGTGGGTTGGGTTATGAGGTCGAGTCCATTTGGCTTGGGTTAAGGTGTGTGTACATGTGTGTGTTTGTATGCATGTGGTTCTTACTGAAAAAAGCTTAGAAAAAGGGAAGGCGAATAAGATCTGTTCTCTCTCTCTCTTTTAAACATCCTCAATTCTTGCTATTTCTCTCCCAGTCTGATAAATAAGGAAGGACAAGTGTCTGGTTGTCCAGTTCCTCTGGTGTCACACTGTTAAAGATACATCACCAATATTTGGGATTTCACACTTCTTATTATACGCAAAATGTTCCAGTTGAAAGATGCAAACACAGGCACACAGGTGATAGGATATGTAGCTTTTAGATATCTGTTGACATAGCAATGGCATATCTTCAGATTTCCTCTAATGCTAAATATAACTAATGTACATGTAGCCCTCACCCTTTGTCTTAACCCAAGAATATAAATTCAACGAAAATTCAATCACATATACGCTAATGAAGTTCACATTCAGATATTCCATTCCTAAATTGGTTGGTTAAATGAAATGTTTAGATCCAAATGTAGCCTATGGAGGACCACACACACACACACACACACACACACACACACACAGATTGGTCGCCTTCAGCCTCACTGAGGATGAGTTGAAGGAGGAGTGAGTTCTCTTGTTAGATTGATGTGCATCTCTATCCCTCAGGCAACTTATTTCCACACACAAACACCAATTGATATCTATTTCCTTTCTCTGGGCAGCTTGTTTTTGTGTGTATCCTCTCACACATAAACTCACAGACTCACACACACACACGCACACACACATACACACACTCAGGGGACCCGTGCTACATTGCTGGGTAATGGAATTGTCTTGTCTCCTTGCAGACAGATCGCTATGGAGGAGGGTGAACATGTAGAGCTCCATTTCCTCTGGGACCTCGTGTTTAAACCGGGAAGTATTTGGCCCCACGTGTAAGGCCACTGCTGGAACTACTCAGCTTCCATTTTAATTACTCTTGCTTGCTTGTCCCAGAACTCGGTCAATCATAATAAATAGAAAATACCTGCATGGAGGATTTACACGGCTGTAGAATTGAATTCAACAGTTTGTCAACGTCAGCCGGTCTCTCGGGTCTTGTTTCTGTCAGTGTGAGAAGCTGCCTCAGTCCGCTGGAACTTTGTGAAACAAGAATTTTAAAAATTCAGATGCATGTTTGGAAGGAATGATGTGGAAGCATGGCAAATACAAAGAGATAATGCCACGTAAGTGTTTCCAAAGGAAGCAGAAATAATTTTTATAATTTTATAATTTGAAAAAAGGCACCTAAACATTGATCTCCAGAATGGAAAATATAAAGACTGTATCAGAAATATGAGTTTCAGATTTAAGCTTATTTCACACAAAGACATGAGTAGAGAGGATTTGGCTCAGGTCCACCAAGGGTTCTTGAGCAAGACTGTGACTTTCTACCGCTCCAGAGAAACTGTACTATAGCTGACCTCTGACTTCTCAAGCAAAAACAGGACTTCCCTGCAGGAATCAATAAAGCATAAGGTCAAAAAAAGAATAAGCACTGTTGCTCTATATGACTTGGTGAGAATTTTATTGCTAAGTATAACCTGACAAATGTACATCTTGGTTTTCCAGTTTTGAACGAAGGCTTTTTTTTCTCACTTTTTTACTCTCTGCATCTTAGGTGTTGTGGTAAACATCTAATATTCATCCTCAGCATCAGTTTGTGTACATCCTCTGTCCTATCTCTCTTTCTCCCTCCATAACATTTTCTCCTCTTTTGTTCCGCTCCATATCGCCAATTTCTCCCCCTCTCCATTTTTTGCTCTATTTGCGGGACAACAGCAACTCCCATCACTTTATTGTAGCAGACAACCATAACAAATGGGAAAATGGGCCCAGTTTAAGAAGTCAATGGGAAGCCATGGGGGAAACTCAAACATATTAAAAAAAAGAGTCACTGTGTGCTTTGGCTTCTTTGTATCCGTTGGGTATCAGGAGTAATCTGGCAAGATAGATTGTTTTCCCTTTCGTTCTTTCTCAGTGCTTCTGTTTGGCCAAAAATCGCTAAGGCCTCAGGAAAATACTCAGAATTTAGCTCTTTTTATTTAGTATTTAGTATTTTATTTAGTATTAGGTGTTTTGTCCATTCAGAATTTGTATAGTAAATGCATGTATGAAGTTACAGCTCTCTTCCTCTCTCTCTCTCTCTCTCTCTCTCTCTCTCTCTCGCTCTCTCTCACATACACTCACGCACACTAAAGTAGGAAAGCATAATTTCAGAGGCTCTGCAGCTTAGCAAAGGTTGTCTTTTCTCAAGACCGGAGTCCAGTATTCTGGTCTTTCATGTAGGCCTCCACATACACACTCACCCATCACTCTCACAGTGTATATATACCCCCCCCCCAACTTCTACAATTTTTTTTTTCCTCATATCTTAAAATTCGGGCCGATCCTGTGGTTTCTATCTCACTCTCTTTCTTTCCTTCTTTCTCATCCACTAATCCTCTTATACCGCCCCCTAGTCTATCCCATATCACCCATTACTTTCTCCTTCCCTTGTCATCTTTCTCTCTATAGTTTGGTGTATATAAGCTTATGCTCAAAGTCTCATACAACCATGTTACACTCTAGTGAGCTCCCGCTTCCCACTGTCCTTACAGAGGTCATGTATGACTGTAATCTTTATCTACAGTATTGATAAACACAGACTGTCCTAATACCAATCAATCTGTGTTATCTTATGGTTGCTTTACACTTAAGGCATCACGTTGTTTAATTTGCAAATGTATCATTCAGAGTTAGTAAGCTCCAGACTACAGAGATAGTCCAAGCTATAGTGTGAAAACATATACAGATTAGAAATAGAAGAGAACGCTGTTAACACAAAACTGTCCAAAGCTGAATTTAATAACAAAGGCCTGTAGATCAAATTGGCTCAGTCTTCCCGGGAAGAAGCTGTAGAGGAGGGAGACTAAGTTCAATAAAGACCAGGTAGAGACAGGGAAGCTTAGTTTAAGGACCAGGAGCCTAACACAGGAAATAGTGCGGGCAGGAAGCAGGAGTCAGGGTCTTTGTGAGGATTTAGCAAAAAAAAATGAAATTTTGCATGCAGTGATGAGAAAGAGTTAGAAAGCTGCTGCACTTTCTCTGCTAGAAAAATATGACCTCTGTTATTTAAACAAAACATGACTGTGCAGCTACAGTATGATGGCTTTATTGGTGAAACCAAAAGAAGACGAGACAGAGTGCAAGTTAATTGGCATGTGAATCAATTAAAAATGGTAAAACAGACATGCATCATATGTTTTCTTATTGAAACAGAGTAGTGAGGACTAACATATCACAGCTAATGGTTGGAGATATTTTTTGCAGAATTGGTAGCTGTACAACCATTAGCTAACCTGAAATAATAAGATAGTGCTGTAATATTGCTGTTGAAAGTAAAATATGGACAACAGATGGTAGGATACACATTAGCTTGTCTGTTCTTAAACAAGATGAAGTTCATTCTCTATAGAAAATGCAATTAAAGCTAGCAAATCAGCCTTGAGTTGCCTCTTTGAGGTGGCAAGACTGAGTTGAGACATGGTCAACCTGGAACATTCTTGGAAGTGATCATGTCTGTGTCAAAAAACATAAGGGCCCCTGGTTTTGATTTTGGTGGCTTTAAAGCCAATTGGAGCAAACTTGAGGGGATGAACTTGAGTGACTGGAGCATCACGGCTCGTCCTCCAAAATGCTGCCTCCTCGCTCCAATTAAATTTTCAATGCTCCAGCTCCGTTCCACCCAGATGCTCTGCATGAAACAAAACCATGGACGTATATCTGGTAATTGGCAGTGTAGAATGAGTGTGCTGTTGCTGTCCTAAACCTTCTTGTTCTTTGCTGCCTTTTACTGATCCTACACCTTCTCTAACTTTTTATGTCAATCTTCAGAATATACATCTATATCTTCCCTTTTTTTGTCTGTTCTTACTTCCTTTAGAATTGTTTTGTCCTGTCACCATCAACCCTTTCTTATTTTCCTCCTGCACCTCTCCTTTCCTCTCCTCTCTTCTCTATAGTCTTGCTCTCCTCTGTCTTTTTCTTCCTGTCCTTTCTGAACACCCAACTAGATTTTCATATATTACTGATCATTGCATTAACAGGTTTGAAATGGCTCTGGGGTCAATATCATCCTTGATTCAAAAGGTGCATTTTCATCCACCTCTTTCTCATAATAAAAAAGGATCGTCTGCAAATTGGAGTTAGCCAGGGTTCATTGTGTTTTCTCTCTTTCTCCCTCTCCACTTCCCTTCTCTTGTGTCTCTCTCACTTTCTCACTCTAATTACCCATTCAGAGGATGTGGAATAAGCAAACTGACTGTATTATTATCTTGTCTCCTCTGTTCGCTCCACTTTCCTACAGTTGACATGCAGGAAAACACAAATGTCTGTGCATTGTGTTTGTGTATGTGTGTGTGTTTGTGGGTTATGTATGTAGGTGTTGCTGCTTGTGGGTGCCTTTTTGTGCGCTCCATATTAATTTGTCACTCTATCTTTGCCAGTGTGCATGCGCATCTTTGTTTGTGCCAAAATGTGAGCGGGTATGTGTGAGTTGCTGTGTGTGTGTGTGCACGCATCTGTGGTTGTCACTGTGTGTTTTGCATCTGTGCCAAAAAGGTAAAGGCCTGTTCCCTCCTGATTAATGTCCAGTAAAATAGAAATTTCTGGGCTGTCTTGGCCCTTTTACGAACATGTGTGTGTTTGTGCGTGCGTGTGAGACAAGACAGACAGGGGCAGAGAGAGAATGAGAGAGAGAGAGAGAGAGAGAGGAGAGCCTTTGACCAGAAAGTATTCCTCCTGGCTCAGTGTTCAGCTGTGAGGTTGAGCAGTTTGCTCCATTGACGTCAAGCAACTGAGAAATGGTCAGATATCCATGAAAACATGCTCATCGGCCATTTCCATGTCTGTGTGTGTGTGTGTGTGTGTGTGTGTGTTTGTGATTCAAATGTCAAATGTTTGGTAGAAGTAAAATTGTCCACTCCTGCTGACCCTTACAACCAGCCCTGTCACATTCATTCAGTTTAATGCATCCCAAACCTAAAACCAAAACTCTACAAAAACATCTTGTCAAAAGCATAGACGGAGAGAACTGCTCAGTGTTACAAAGACTTTCCTCAGCTTTCTGAATTTTAAAAACAGTCACGCATATTGTCACACGGGTGCATGCACACACTTCAACAAATCCTAGAGAAGAGAGTAATGCAGAGCACGATAAGCAAACAGGACCCCCATTTTCTTATCATGTTCCATCACCTGTTCCCTCAAATGTATGTTTCTGTTGGTAGATAAAGACCTGCTTCTCATGTACTTGGTGATTGCTGTGGCTTCTGTAATATCTTCTTTGAGAAGCTGTCTAAAGGTGCCGCTATCTAAAAAACTGATGCTCTGGTATATGGTGTAAAATAGTACATAGATAATAGTAATACACTGACTTGAATAGAGCTATTATCATTGTGGCTCTTGTGCATAATCCAGAAAGATGGTGCATAAGTCACTATGGTCCCTGATATACTTTGCGACACCCAGGGATGGTTACAGTATTGTTGATGACAAAATGGCAGCAGTGACAGCAAAGATGTCAAGCAGACAAGCCTTGTGAGTTCCTTACAAAACTTTCCGCCATTGTTGTGGCAGTCCAAAACTTCTCCCAAAGAATTCAAGACACTTGCGTTAGCCATGATGCAAACGTGTAGTTAAAATTAAGTATTTCAGCAGCTTAAAAGTTGACATAACTCATATTCATAGTTATTGATGATGCTGATAAAAACATACATATTTGTTTTTATTGTGACTCTTGGGAAACACCATTTCACCTAGAGTATAGGGCACTACTGGAAAGCTGCCACTCAGGTTAAGAATAGCTCACTGTTGAGGCATTAAAGTCAATCAGTATTATGGAAAGTAAAGTGAAAACTGGGTGAAAAACTGGGTCCAATGCAACCATTGGCCAGTTTTACATAAAATATTGCATAGATGTTTTTGCAGAGGGTTTTCTTTTTTAAGGATATACAAAATCTTATGAGAATGTATTGCAAATACATATATGTTTTTTTTGTGCATATTTATTAAAATGATACAAAATACTCCCTCTGTATTCTCTAGCTTTCTATTGCTGCTGTAAAGCTCTGAAATAGAGAAGTGAGCAAATTAGTAAGCATCCCTTGGCTCTCATCTGCAAGACTGCTCAGATATAAGGAGTTTAATAAACTGTGATGTGTGTGGAGTTGTGTGTGCGGACAGAGTGTGACAAAGAGACACAGTGTGTGTATTTTTGTGTCTATAAAAACCAAGTGAGAGAAAATCAAATGGGGAAAGGAAATTAATATATTGATATATGTAAGAAAACAGAACAAAGTGAATGCAAGTCAAGGGTGTACTGTGCATGTAGAATCCAACATGCATATGCGTATTCATGCATCCCCCTCACACTATGCATGCTTGCTATATTTTCTCTACCTATATCCTTATATGTGAGTGTGTAATGGACTAGGCCCTAACATAATTTCACGCTTCAGGATAAAAGTGACTTCTCCATTTAGTCTATTCGGGCCATTTCTATTTGATGCAGCAAACTAATCTGCACTTCCGAAGGAGATTGTTTTCCACTCACTCACTGACTTATTAAACTGAGGAAGACTGCTAGCCCTTGAAGATGTGCTCAAGGAACGTGTCCTGCTTCGTATTGCTTCTATAGAGACAAAGAAACACATCATCAATGGCATTTTTCAGTCAAAGAAACAGCTGTCAATGAAAATATGTTGAGTCAAAGTGGCCTTAAGCATGCTAGTGTATCCAATGTCTGTTTCTGTTCAAGTTAATCTTTATCAGCTACATACTGTCAGCAAAATACCTGCTGGATGCAGTTTTGAGTATATGTCATGAAAGATAAACCCTTGGAATTGATGCTTATTGTGTGACTGAAGCAATGAAAAGACTAACCAGTTCAGTGTGTTTCAAGGGGGCCCTGTGATGGACTGGCAATTAAGGATAAGCAGTATAGATAATAGACGGATGGATGTGAAACAAAGGGGACTGAACACTATGTAATAAACACCTGTATTAACTTCATAATAACTCTACAACAATTTTTAAAAGTTATTTTGGGTTTTTTTGCCTTTATTTGATAGTACAGTAAAGAGAGACAGGAAACAGGAAGAGACTATAGGGGAGTGACACACAGCAAAGGTGCGGCTGGCTCGGGAGTCAAACCAGGTAACTCGCTGCTCAGAACACTAAGGCCTATGAGTTACGCACCCTAACCATTCGGCTATTGGGTCACCCCTCTGCAACAGATTTTTAACTGTGTTGTCATTGTTCACTGATCCATCCACGCCGCTCACCTTAAACTACTTAAATACATTCTTAATGTGGACTCTGCTGCTCTGTGTCTCACTTTTGGGCACTTGTTTGAACAACTGTCAAATGGTCAGTTTTTAAACTATAGTAGTAGTTGTACTATTAGCAGGAGGAGATGTAGGAGAAGCAGCTTGAGGGGTGTCAGTTGTAAAATTTGTACAGTACAGTTGTTAAAAAAAAAAAAAAAATGGATGTATGAGAATAGTGCTAGTAGTAGCTGTAGTTACAGTGGCAGCTCTATTTGTAACAACCAAAGCTGGTATAGTAATAGTTGTAGAAATACTAATACAAGCAGCAGAAAGCTTAAGCAGGAGCAGTGCTTTCACTGCAAGAGCAGCAGTGGCAGGAGTCCAGTACAGTTTATATTGCATTTGTCTCTGATAAATAAAGGGTTATTGTGTTTTCGAAGAACCCAAGTATTAAGACATAACTGCAGCACTGCTGTCCTCTTGGAGATGTCTCAATTACACCAGCTTGTTGGTCCACTCTCCAGGGACCAGGCAGCTGTGAGCCTGGACTGTGGCTAAATGGGATAGTCCCAAAGGACAGATATACTCACAGAACACAACAGCTTGGGAAAAGACAGGGAGAAAGCAGCAGCAGCGGCAAGAACAGGAAAAGTCATATGGAGATAAGGGGAAAAAGTTGCAACAGAAGGCAAGAGTGTGGTAAATTCAACAGCTAAAAAAGTGCTGGGGCTAACAACAAAATTTGGATGCAACAACTCCTTTTTGGACTAGATCTATAGAAATATATCCAGCAGAAACGGTTCATTAAAAAGAGGTAGAACTGAGATACAGGATATAAAAGAACTTTAAAGAAAGGGATATGGGATGTTGGAACTCCAGTTGTGTTCAGCATAAACAAACACCGCCTTCTGGATGTTCAAACACACAAACACACTGACACACGCATGCTCATGCACACATACAGACACACACATGTTGCGGTGGGTGGATGAAAGGAGTCTCGAACAAACATAGCTCCTGTGTCGAATGAGCTGTTCTTATTGTGAAAAAACACAGAGATGTTGGTCTTGGCTGGACAAGAATGTGGGCTCTATCGGTGTTTTGTGTGTGTGTGTGTGTGTGTGTGTGTGTGTGTGTGTGTGCGTGTGTGTGTGTATGTGTAGTGCATGTGTGCGCCAATGAAAGCTTGAGCTTGCTGGTTATTTGTGCAGGCTTCGCTTCAAACAGTCGGCATGCACACACTCATACAGACAGCACCATAGACAAAAATGCAAAACACACCCTTAACACATCTAATTATCTATTTTACAGTTTGAACCAGGTTGTTTTTGGCACATTTTGAGCTGTACATCTAATGATGCGTGTGTGAGGATGTGCGTTTGTGTACGCTGCCTTTTCCTTCCTCCATCATTCCCTTCACTTCCCTTCACTTAGCAGGCACGGCTTTCATCCTCATGGTGTTTTTTGTTTGTTTGTTTGTTTTGTTTTGTTTTGTTTTTGTTTTTTTGTTGTTTTGTTTAGTTAGCATACCTGTTCATGTCATCTGCCTAAATTTACATCATTAGCTTTCAAGTGTTTGGGTGGGCAAATCACACAGAATCCAATCAAATACTGCACTGCTGTGAAATCTTTATAGCTTTGATTGACTCAAGCCTTCAGGAACTGCAAAACACTGAGTCACTTTTTTGTCTTTGATTTGAATATGAAAAATATTCTGTTAGCCTGGAACTGGTTTCACTCATTGGGGATTATGTCAGCTCTTACTGAATTTAATAATCCAAATAGTTAAAAGTGAACAAAATCAAAAAGTAGTCAGCTCTGAGCACTGACGAAACAGTTGCACTTCCTGTATCATGTAATTGTAATATGATAGAGGGATCTTAAGTAAGAAATTAATCATAAGTGTTTGATGTAAATAGTCTACAGTCTTCTAGCATGCATAATAAATTCAGAGACCAGGGGATTATTATGATGGAGCGTGCTCAATAATACATTGCAAGTTAAACTGTCAGTCTGAATTTTGAGCCTTTTCTCTGTTACCCCAAAGTCTTTGTCTCTAATCAAAGGTGTGAAACTGGTCTTTGATTCAGTGTCAGAATGAGTATCTGCATCTGACTATTAAGCATGGTGGAGGTACAGGAGGAGAAGCACTCAGACCTGGGATTGCATTAGTTATTTCAGCTGATGGGGAATAGAAACACTTGTTTAATTTTGTTTTGTAGAAATTCAAAAACACCACTGCTCCTTCCACAAATACCATTTGGTCTTCACCAAATATGGTACATACATGCATTGCCATTGTTCTTGAATTATTGTGATGACACATCCACATATGAACTCATTGTACACACTCTCACTGTTTGGACATTTGCCAAAAATCAAATTTATTCCCTGTCATATTGTGTATTTTAAATCAAATGTGCATCCAGATGCTAAATAAAACCTAAAGGTTTCCTATTATTACACATAATAACACATTTAGAGGATTGTGCAGCCATGGCAAAGGTACTATATGCTCTTTCAATGCTTTCTAGTTCTGACGTGAGCTTGCTATATTGAGCTTGAGTTATTTTAGTTTGCATCCATCCACCATGAAATTATCTGCCATAACACACCTAATGTGAATCCTTTTACTGCTGTGAGTGTGTAACACATTTGTAGAGCCTATAAGAGACAGCTGACATTTGTTACTTGTTTAGAGGAATCTGTTCAAAGACATGAGTGTTGTTAACAGGAACACTCTGCACAAGAGATTCATTCACGAAGCAGCTAACCTATAAAACCCACAGCCCAAACTACTCCTATTGTGCCTTGTTAACAAGGGGTAGAATAATAAATAATTCATGCATATGTTTAGAGGCATATAGCAGATTTCTTCTCTCAACAAACAGGTGTGTGTATGTGCACACATTTGTCTTTGGGTGTGTGAGAGAGTGAGATTAACTGTATCAGAAAACTCAGAAGAGAGAATAAATATTTTCAGATTTCTTTCAGCATCTCTGGAGGGGAAAGTTATTGTGTGCTAATCAGAGAGAAAGATGAAATCATCAAAGCAATACTACAGTCTACTGAGTCTGCCTGAATCTCCATGCTTAGAATTTCTCATTTCTCTTTCTCCCTCTGCTATCTGTCTGTCTTCTTTCTCTTTGTTTAGTCCCCCTTTCTTCACTTTTACACACTCCTCATTTTCATTCTCTGAGTGTGTCCATTCCCCCCCACCCATAATTTGCTTCTGTATCTCTGATGTATCTTTTACTGTTTGGCCTAGCTACTTTTTTATAACATCTGAGCAGCAAAATAAAATAAAATATGGTTTGTTTCAGATCATACTTTAACATTTAATAATTTCTGAAAATTCAACCAGCAAGAGAATGATTACCTATCTTGTTGTTGACATCGATCTCTGCTAGATAATACAAAATGGTGCCAGAAAAAAAAAAAAAAAGGCCATACCAACAGGGTGTTACTGGATAGAAAATGTGCCCTTACTTAGTGTTTTCACACCTGAGATGTCTCTGTGACAACCAGTGTCATAATACAAGCAGATGTTTACTCTGTGTAATCACACAAAGTCAGTGTGGTCATTCTGTAAATTGCAATGTGGACATTAAGCATTTTAGATAAGATTTGAAATACAAATTGGATTTGTTGGCCTTAGGTGTGTATCTCTGTATGGGTTTTCTGTTGTCTAACATGCAGCAGTTTTAAACTGTCTTTCCTTCCTCACCCTCCCCATCTTTAGTCTGTCCCCTTCTTGTCTGTCTCATACTCCCAATCATATTCCGTTTTTATAGCTGAAGCATTAAATTGAAAAATGCTGTCTTGCCTCTGCAGTCCTGTTGTATTATCTTTCTAAAGCTTATTAAGAAATAATTAACCTAATTCACTTTTGCTTTAGGCAGAGTTTCCCGATGGTATTTTATAATACTGACTTACAATGAAAAGAGAGATAGTGACAGTGTGAAAATGCTTTTGGGAAATGAAGACAGAATTAATAATAACACTGCACTGTTGTACTGGGCATGCAACTCATTACTACAGAATTATTCAAGACTATTGCTCGTTTATTGAAATGCAAACCAAAGAAAATGAATAGGTAAACAGGTTTAGCAATTTAGCAATGCAATAAACATGCTGTTGTTGACAGGGAACAATACTTTTGCATCGACACAGGCGATTTGTGTGTATGTCTCAGTGTGTGTATGTGTGCATAGACTAAAGTTATCAAACTTGTTTTGCTAGCTATCATTTTGTATCATATCAAAAAAAAAAAGGAAAAAGAAATGCTAATTGCATGTTAACTGGCCCACTACATTTCCTGCTAATCCTTTTTTTCACAGCTGTGTTAATATTTCCAGGGCAAATATTTCCAGGGCAAATATTTTCCTAATATTTGCCCTGGAAGTTTCCTAGATATAACACATATGTAATTAAGTACAAATTATGGGAGAATATATGAATATATGTTTGCCTTTGGACACATTTTGCATAATTGCATGTTCCGCTGACATGTTGTGTATTGTTGTGACTACATGATTCTCTGAGTTACACCAGCACTTAATTGGAAGTTATTTATTGGACATGCATCAATTAAATGCTCCCTTTATTTCCCCTAGAAATAGTTCCAAATGACATTTCTCTTTCCAGGCAACTTCTTGGAAAATGTTAGAAAATTCCTCAGCAATTACCCATAAAGTAAATTACTATCCATTTCCCTGATGACTTGTTACTGTACAAATATAGAGGAAGTAAATTGCATGCAATGGCCAAAATAGACAACAGAATACAACAGAATAGAGTTGCCCTTGGTAATGGTCCAATATGATGTAGTTTCAATTATACTGTGAAACAAAATAACATATAATGTAAAAAACATGTCGTATCAGCAGGAACAGCAGGAAAATGTTTTATAAAGCCTCCTGAGGATTTAAGGGGAATATTAAAAACATTTGTGTTCAGGCGGTTTGACACCAAGAAATCTGATTAGATATTGTATGATTAAGCTGGAGTCAGTGACAAAAGGTGAAATGTTGTGCCATTTATCTAACAGGACAAAACATGCTTCCGTTGCTCCTCCAACCAGCCTTTCATTTCCTTCTGTCCATCTTTGCTCTCTGTTGATAATGATCTTGGCAGGGCACAATGAATAATGTACACTTACCGTAATGGTCGGAAGAGGTTCAGAGAACACACACACACCAGGGCCATGCGTGCTCACACACACATTCATGAGTACAGAGGAAGGCATCCAGTGGTTCGCTCACACACACACAGACATACAGTACTCTGCGTGCACAAATGCAAAACTTTCCCAATTATACACACACGCTAAAGCACACACTTTCTCAAGGACGCATTTTAGCACACCAGATATGGCGCATGCACAGACACAGTCATATGTGCACAAACACACACACACACACATGCACACACTCACGCAGCTGGGGGTAATTCCCTCATTTCTTAATGATGGGCATCAGAGAGTAGGGAATGTAAATTATTAAAGCGTACAGCAATTAGATACATAACACTCCCAGGGAGACACTCACTCACTCTTAAAGTACACACACACAAAAATAAGAATGGACACACACAATATGTAAGATACATGAAACAAAGCATGCACATTTTCAAATAGATATAAAGATTGTTTTTGGCATACATAGGCACACATGTATTAACTTATCCATTCAAAGCCAACCTCACTGTGTACACGCACTCAAACACGCATGCATGTGTGTTAATGCAGCTCTGTCTGAGAGTTAGACATTAAAGCTAATTACAGGTGGGCATGTCATTCATCTGATACTGAATGAAAGGGTTTGACTTAATATTTTACTTTGAAATGTGATAGTTCTTTGAAAATGAATATGTCCCAAACATTGCTCATTCCTAAAAGTTGTTTTATATTATGTCCGTGGTGTGTGTGAATGTGTGTATTAGGGGCGTATATACGTAGATATGTGTCACAAATCTAGATGTCTTTAATTCTGAAGTTGTACATTATAATTAAGGCTGTAAAAAATATATGCAGCGGAGATGAAACATATTTTGATCTATCCATCAGGGCTTTGACCATGTTTAATTGCAACCTTCTATGTGCTGAAAATTCCTGCTTTGTCCTCGCTGTCTTGATCCTGTGACCTCCAGGTTAATGACGGTTCAACATCAAACACCTCTAGCATCAAAAACCCTTTTAGAAAAGGTATTAGCAGAGCTTATTATATCTGGCCGCTAGTGTCATTACAGAATTCAATCTCAATGGTCTGACTTGTTTCCAGGCTCAGGAAACATTTCCTGGGAGACGATGTCTGCTGTCCATTGCAGTTTGAAAAAAAAATGAATTATTCATTTGATGTTCCTACATGACAACAATTTTTCACATCTTCAGATATCCTTTGGATATAGGAAGCAGATAGTTGCCTATTATAAAATTCATAATGCAGGATATAGTAATGTGAAGGGCAATGTGTACAGCTTTTGAAACACGTGAGAATCAAGCATTCGTTGAACCTCACTTAACCTTTTGTCCTTAGAGGTGGAAGGTTTTACAGGCTATTGAAAGTGAATTCAGATGCAAAGCTTAGCCATTAAATTGGGATTAATGGCCTGTATGGGTAAATGGAACATCATATATTTGATTACATACTGGTGTCATAGGCTGAAGGCAGTGATGCAGTGTGTCATTATTCATTTGATCTTTGGTTTAATGGCTATTCAGACTTTCTTCAAACATAGCAATTGTTCAGTATGGTTTTCCAAAAATTGAATACTGTGTCCCGAAATTGTAACCATTAATTCTTAAAAAAAAAAAAAACTTCTCTTCCTCTTTTGTAGCCTTATTATGCAACCTACAAAACATAGCCCTTGGCCCTCCTAATGCAGAATAATAATCCACTTGAAGTGCCCATTCAACTGTTCTGCAGGCACATTTTACATAATGTTCTATGTGAAAAATGATTTTTGGGCCTCAAGTGATTTTTCTTGGTTTACCACTGGGACAAATAAGGCAATAAGCCTGACTCTCTCACAATGTATCCAGCTCTCTTGCAGTAAGTAATACATTCATGGTTGCACCACATCCTACCATTAACTTTCCCAAATCTTGCCATGTTATCAACCCTCCCCTCCTCCTTCCAATGGCTACCGCCAGCTTTCTAGCGTGAGATTCAAGGACCTTCTTGAGTTATACACGCTTTCTGAGCTGCACCAGTGTAATGCATCAAGGCTCGTCTGAACAGCCTGCGTCCACTTGAGTTTCTCTTCCTTGTAGCAGTGGTGTTGCTGCGCCATGTCTCTTCAGCGTCTGCTCTCCAGCAGGGGGAACAACGCTTCTGCTCCAGTCAGACTGACAGTCACTCCCCGTCTTCCCTCGTGAATAGAAAATGCATGTGAATCACTTCACATTCTTCTCACCTACCATCCATTTCTCACTGCACCTGACCTTGCTTTTGTCTTAAAAGCAAAAGCAGTTTTCCCACTTGACCTCTACGTTACACTCATTTTAAACCAGCCTGTATACAGTAAGAGCATCTGCTAAAGGCATAAAATGCCAATGCCAAAATGTAAAGCAGGTGACCGCCAACTTACTGGAGTACATTCTTACTTGCAGTTTTACTGTATTTTCTGTGCACATGCAGACATCTATGAATGTCAATAAGCCATAGCAATGAAAGGGTGTGTTTTTAATAATTGTGTTTACTTAGCTTATTGGTTTTCTTCAGAAATAGAGGTCAAACTGATAACAGTATTCAATGACACCAACAAGAAAATTTTTCAGTGACTGTCATGGTGAAAGTAATCCATTTAATTTGTTGTGTGTGTGTGTGTGTGTGTGTGTGTGTGTGTGTGTGTGTTTCAGTGTTGATCTTCAGGGTGTTGCATTTGTGGTTATGCGCATACTTGTGTGTGTACTTAAGCACAAGCAATGATAAATGCATAGCAACATCTGACTACCCCTAAACCCACATGAAAATTGATCTGTATATAATCTGACCGGGGAATTTCCCCTGGCAGTATCAAAACCAGTCATTTACCCTTCACACAGTGGTTATGTGATGTGCTCACAAACAGACGCACACACACAGTGAAGCTAGTCATTCTGATGGCAGCCTTGCTGATGTGTGCTTTTTTGGTTTTTGGGTCACGTTCAAGGCTGAAGTGTTCTGCCTCAGTGTTGTTGACTGTTTATAAATGGGACGTGTTCATACGTCTGCACAACTAATGATATGGGTGCCGCCTTTGGTCTCGCCACACGAACAGCAAACCACAAGCCGGAGGCAGGAAAGAGACTGAATCTCACACTTAAGTGTCTGTTTGATTCCATATTCCATCCTGCGCTAGGTGTGTGCAATATCACATGGTTCATGGTAATTCTAGTAAAATTCTTAATGAGATAATAGCAATATTGTATCTTGTTGAGTTGTATGTCGTGATTAGATAATGCAGCTGCAAGCATGACTAAGCTTAAAAAAAAACAAAAAAAAAAACCTATACTGCAGTGTGTGCTGTGAAAGGTTCAGTTCCAAAGAACAACTTCAGTAGTGTTAATTAGAATGGTCAGATGTACAATAAACCATGGTGAGCAGCATAAGAACAAGTTAACAGCGACCGGGGCAACACAACAAACCCAACAAACACAACATGCACAAAAGTTGAACAATTTCACATCTAAAACAGAAGCAACCACTTAAGTACAAGGATAACCAGAGAGAAAGTGAGAGAAAGGGCAAACCAGATTATGGAAAGACATTACAGATGCCATGACATTTCAGTTACAGTTACAATTCCAAAATATCACAAATGAAGCCTCCAGACAGCTAAATGGATATAACACCCCCAAAAGAAACAATGTTTCAAAGGCATTACACTCAACCATGTAGAAAAACAACATGCAACAGGTGCTACACTATCTTCTGCAGACTGCTAAGCTTCAACCATAGACATGCAGATCTACAGCAGGTCACTGTTACTGAAAATGTTATATTTTTTTGAACATTTCATGAATTTGTCATTAATACTGTAATTGAAAAAATACATTGAAATACAGTACAGTTGTATTGTACTCTCTGTTCTGCTCCACTTTGCTGTGTTTTAGAGGTTAAAGGCTAAAACTAGAGATGGTTTATCACATGATCTTAAAGGCTACACAAACTGTAATATGCCATCAGAGCTGCTGTGAGCAGATATCACAAAGCTTGTACAAGAGCCACAAAAGGTGTGTGTGTGTGTGTGTGAGAGTGATCATCACAAAGTTATTGATCCCCAAATCTCTCTCCTTCTCTCTCCTCCCTCTTACTTTCTGTTTGCCTCTTTGTTGAATTCATTTTCACTCACTCCTACCTTTCTCTTCTGTCATATTTTCCATTTTATTTCCTCCCCCCTCTTTCCCCTTCCTTCTCTATCTCCAAAGTGATTTAGTATCATGTGATTAATGACAGCCATTAGAAACTTCAATATCAACGTGTCTTAGAGTTCACCAGATACGGCCCATGTAGCATCTGGCCATGCATGTGTATGTGTGTGTGTGTGTATGTGTGTTTGTGCAGTATCTGTGTGTCTGTGAGTGTGTTGCTGTGCCTGTGTGTCCACAAATTACCCTTTAGCGAAAGCAGAGAAGCACATAAACACACATAAAATGCTTTTCCTGGTGGGTAATTTGTGCACACACACACATGCACACACATTCACATACGCATGCAAGCCAGGGAGTTTATTAAAAATGTAATTAAGGTTCAGACACCTTGAAATGGCGCCACAGCATTTTGTTTACCATCATCATCTCCAAATAATGAGCAAAGCTGAAAACATATCCTTTGAGTTCCTGAAATAACATGGTCTCAAATACGCTTATACCAACTGAATTATGAACTTGTTTCCTTTTTAATGGCAGAAAAAAGAGAAGCACATAAAAGAAAAACTGGCGGCTGTGTGAAATGTGGTTAATGGTGGGTGAAAATAGTTTGTTTAAGTTGACATTAAAATGATTTTTCTTACATACATATTTCTTTGCCTGTTTGAATTTTGTCACCCGACCTGTCGACATTTAGCAGCAGGTATTTTGACAAAATGGAAGTCTTTTACTTTTTTAAAATTTAGTTAATGTGTTGTTTCATTAGTTACTTATCACATATTTGAAAATAATGACGGTTATTTGCCGCCTATATGAAATTGAATGAGGCTGCCTCACCTCACTGGATGATATGTTTCAGATTACCTTTTAAAGATCAAATCATAAGCAAGTAGATTCTCTTAAAGAGAGCTTTGACCCTGTAAGAAAATAAGCTGAATATAAACTAAAATATCTCGAGTAAGCCCGAGAACAAAAGAAAAACGCTTACTAAACTTCACAGTCTGCGGTGTATTATAACTGTTTTTTAACCTCGCAGGCTGTTGGTTGTACATCATAAAGAGCAGTTTTGTCCTCTGTGTGTGTCTGATAAGAGGATTTGAGAGGTTTAAGGCAACAATACTTTGCACATACTATAAGCCCCGTATTTACTGTTCACTTTTTTACACTCATCCCACTTTGCCTTGTTGTTTTAATTTATTTATTTATATTTTCCTTCTGGGATCACACAAAGAGTTTGCTGGATTTAAATTGGGCAAACACAGTGTTGTTTTTGTAAGACAACTATGCAAATGGAACATAAAACATGATTCATATATTGTTTTTATATGTCCAGAAGCAAAAACTAAACCGCATTATGGATTCATGTTCAGGATACAAATCATCTTAACCTGTGCATAAATTATGTTTTCAAATAAACAGATAAACTATGTTTAGAAATGGAAACACAGACATTTACTCTACGACTGACAGTATACCATAACTTTTAATGTTAAGTATTACTTACATAATTTCCTGTTAAAAGTGATAAATTTGCATGTACACTCCTTAATTCAGTAGTAAACAGTTTTTCTGTCAGCGTGAGCATCTCATCCCACCACACCAGCCCACAAGCTCAGACGAGATTAGCAGATAGTGTTTTTGATTCATGTCAAGTCTCTTTTTAAAACTCCTCAAACCTGTCAGTTGGCGACATCAAAAGGGGCCCTGTTTTAACATCACACAGCTGCAGCATGCTCGTACGGATGACACAGCCTGTCAAGAAATCACATATACTAATCACGTAATAAACTCAGATGCTGCTGTTCGAGAGGGGAAAAAAAAACAGTATTTATCGACTTTGCATGAGGTTTCCCATGATGCATCAGAGGAACATCTCCCTCTCTTCAGCCCGTGACAGCACATCACTCTCCCGCTCCTCCTTTTTCCTCCCTCGCTCCTGGCTAATTTTACCTCCGATTCAGTCTGTAATTGAATATTCCATCTGTTGCATGGACCCATATCCGTGTTCTTTATCCACATGGCAATGAGGTAATGTACTGGGCACTTAGCTGAGATGAATAATCCTTATCAGACTTTTCTGTACACCCATTTTCCCTCAGCCTGCTCTGTCTACTTTCTAGTGCAGTTGCTGCTTCCCTGCTTTTCCCACAGTGCCTCTCCACAACCCTCAAAAAATTCAGCATAAGATTTTATATTTAGGCAGGAAAAAGAATGAAATAAGCTGGATTTTTTTTTTTTCACCAGAGAAAAAGTGAGTCATTGTCAGTGGATGAGTTGGTATCTTTTTCTCCGCTATGATGGATTTCTCTTTGTGTTATTGTTAAAAGTTGGTATAAAATGATAAACTCCATTGTAGCTGCTGTGATATTACCTTCACGTCACCTCAAGCCACAGCTGGCTAGTTCTCTTTTCAATAAGAGAAGTACATTATAGAGCTCAAACAGCTCCTGAAGTGCATATTTAGCAAGTTTAGATACACCATATATCCATAAGTATAAGGGCTGTTTTCCAGGGTTTGGGCTAAGCCCCTTTGTTCCAGGCATGTACACTTGTGAATCTATACTCTCCAATAAAGTAGGTGGCAGTGCGCACCTAGTTTATGATCCACCAATAACAATAATACACTACACTGCATATTTTAAATGGCAGTCCATTTAAATGATTTGGCACAGTAGTTGACACATCCAGTCAACTGCATCCAACACCTTTGGAATGAACTGGAACAACAACTGTGTGCCAGGTCCTGTCACCCAACAACCTCAAATTAGTGGTCGACCTCAGTAATGTTCCTGCGGCTGAATGTGAGCAGATCACTGCAGCCAGGTTCCAAAATTTTGCGGCAAGCTTTCTCACCTACAGTCGCATACAGGTTGGGATGCCTGAATTGCTCTGTGTTTCCACGTACCTTTGGCCGTCTGGTTTATGTGCAGGAACATTTCGCATTTTAGAATGAATAGTAAATTAGTATAGGAAATGTCAGGAACAAGTGAAAATGTAGCTGAAAATTTGGCACAGCCCTTCTTATTGTGCTCCATATTTCTCCAACTAAAACCTTTTTTTTTCATTCTCTGTCCCACTCTTCCTCTTGTCGAGAGGTTGCTCACCCTCTGGTCTTTCTGTCTGTCTCTCTCTTTCTGTGTTGATCTATCCCTCTCTGGCTACAGACTGTCACCTTATGTTTAGCGTGAGGAGTGATGGAGAGGAGAAAAAAAAAAGGGAAGGGGAAGCAGGGGGAGAGGAGGAAGCTATGCGTGAGGAGAGGAAAAAAAAACACCAGAACAGTATGGGAGCTTGGGATGGCAGTTGAGATGGGATTTAGTGTTTAAGGTTTCTCTCTGTGTGTGTGTATGTGTATGTATGTGTGGGTTTCTCACCAAATTCCACAAAAAGAGGAGATGTATACATTTGTGTGAATGCGGATTCCATGTGTTTGAGCCTACGTTTTTGTGTCTTTGTGTTTGTTTGTCTGCAAATCTGTTTCTGTGTCTGTGTGTGTGTGTGTTTGTGTGTGTGAGAGAGTAGGGACGCACCCTCAAAGAGCGGTCACACGGCAGGGGGTCATTCATGATTTCATCACCCAAGCGCTACATAAAGCTCTCTCAAACACTCCTCCTTTTCTCTCAGTCCCTCTTTGCTTCTTTCCCATGCTCCCTTCCTTTTTTTCATGTCTTTCCTACAGCTTTCTTCACACTGTGTTTTCTCTGTCCTCTGCTATTTTGCCATCCTCCAGTCTTAAATGCTCTCCCTCTTTTTCTTCTTTCTGTCCTGTGTGGATTTACACCACTTTTGCCCTTATCCCCTCCTGGACTTGTTTAGTTTTATCTCCATTATCTATCTTTTTCTCTTGCTCTAAACTCTTGTGTCTAAAATGTTTTATCTTCTTTGCTCCTCACCTTGAGTTTCTGTCTTTACTTTCTCTGTCTCCTCTGGTCGGTCCCTCATTCTATTTTATTGAAACTTTCGCTTTCTCTCCCTCTCTGCCTCTTTCTGTAAAGTGATGCAGGGGCATGAATTGAACCTTTAGCTTCCACAAACACATTGACCTCTGCATCTAGTGGCAGTTCAGCTGATATAGCATTAGCAGTATTTTCAGTAATGCTACTATTTTAGACACCGAGACCCTGTTATCACTAATCAAGAGGCAAATGCAAATGGCCAGCATTCAGCGGCTCACTTGAGTGTGACCATTGGATTATCATTATCTGTAATTTTCATTGACCAGAAGTGTCTGCGCAGCTGAGGCCCAGTTATAACTGAGGTTGCTTTAGGAATAAATAACCAGTATGCGTGGTTCGGGTTGATGTCAATCATGGCCAATCAGCGAAGTGAAGTAACCCTGAACTCTACTGGCAGTTCCCTAATTACTGACAGAGAGTTTCAAAGTGGTCAAAGTACTCAGTTTTTAAGCTACATTCATGTTTCTGGAGTTTGTGAAATCCTGATCAGGTGATTTATTCGCATAATAACTGCATGTCATCGTACCAGGTTCTATAGGTAATTACATTCACATACATAACGTATGATACTTTACTTTTCTGTCCTTTCTACTTAACATAATTACAGCCATAGTTTTCTTTGCTTGTTTATTTTTGCCAACCCAGAGGTTTTGGGTAAGTGTGATCACAAATTAGTTTTTCCAGCTGGTAACCTTTATGGAACACACCACTGTGTGTTGGCTAACCAGTTTGCTGTGCACCAAAGGACCTTGAAGAAACATTCCCTATTTTACAGAAGCTCTGTGATGGAAGTTTAACTGGGGTACAAACACTGAATGAGCCATGCACGGTCGCACGGTGCTTTGAATGTATGCACCTCATCCCTTTAATTAAATGTTGCAGATGGAGGGTACCATTTCTGCTGCCATCAGACGACTGTGGGGACGCAATCAAGAGACAGGAAAAGCTTTCATACATTCTACAAACAGTTTTGGGTGACAGATATTGGAAAAAATCACCTCTTAACCTCCCCCCAGTTCACACTGTGTCATACTCAATTTATTGCCTTATTTCCAACAAAACTGCTCTCCTGCCATTGCATGCAAACATTTCCCATGGTTGAAGAATTTATATTAAATTGAAACATACATTAAAAAAAGGTTTCTACATGATTGGAAGCCACAGTAATCCCAAAGGACACCTGCATCGGTGCCAAGATTACATAAGATTACGCTAACTCTGAGCAGGCCGAGTCACAAATGTTTTGGATGCTTAAGTTCCATTTTATCTTTGCACTGATGCCTGATTTGCTTTGACACTCTCCTCTAATTCACTCCCCCTGCCTGTTTTTGGGACAAGCTCTTTCAAACACAAAATATGTTCCGCTCCATCTACATCACCACAAATGTACAGCTCCACTCAAAATTAAAACCACCCTGCCTATTCAAAATGCAGACTATAATACAACCTTTACAAGAAGAATTAATCGAAAGAATGATTCTTGCAAGATTTATAGAACTCAGTTTAATTCACTGATCTGCGAGGAACCTTGAAATGCATTTGATAAAAGGTCAATCCTATTAGCTACACAGTCACTCCAAGATGTACTTATAACTCACTCCTGGAGTTGTGCACATTTTGTGATTTTTTTTTTTTTTTAATGGTCTGATGAGAAATGGTAGTGGACAGTGCTCTCTCAGTGTTACAGGATATTTGTGAGCAGCACATCAAAGAACATAATTTTGAGAGTTATAGTGCCATCTTTTGAGGAGGAGGATGGTGATATAGGGGTGGTGTGTGACCCTCTTCTCTCTGATCTGAAACATCAAATGACTGTGTCTTTTTGGAAATCTATAACATCTGCCTCTTCTCTGTCAACATATCTTATACATACACACACACACACACACACACATATATATATACACACACACACACATATACTGAGAGGACAATAGGGCCTGTAGATGATGGACTGGCTTCCCTCATCTCTTTGCAGTAAATGCAAACACACACACACACACACACACAGACACACATCTCATTGGCATGCCCTATATGCCGGTACATGTCCTGTCAGATCCAAGAAGGCATTTAAAACACTAACAAGGCCTCTATTCACTTTGGCCTCATGCCAGCCTGTGACACACACATGCACACACACAGAGAGAGAACACAGGTTATACAGACAAAATGAGCACACACATGAATGAACGCACACACGTATGGCTCTATACGCAGAGTTCTACAATTACACAGGAATATTTTGATAGAAAATTCCCTAACACCCCAGGTGACTGACCCCCTGGTGTTGAAAAAACACACACTCCCCTCACACACCCGTACACACACACACACACATTTCTGTCAGCCAGATGAAATTGCCCTTCAAAGTAACCGCACAATCAACAGCAGCACGGTTCTGACCGAGGACTCTCCACAGCTCTCAGACTGTGTCTGTGTGATCTTGAAGCGGTGTGTGTTCCGCCAAAGGCCCTGTGCGCGTATTTCTGTGTAGCTGTGCGTTTGTGTGTCCGCAGATGGGAGAGAAAAGGACCTTTTGCAGGTGACGTCTGTGGTATTTGTGTGCCACAGCACGGAGTGGTTAGTTGTGTCACATTCCATCCACATCCAGCTAACACTATAGCCTGCCCTTTGATACTTTGTAACACACACAGACACTCACACACACACACACACACACTTAAAAGTTTCCTTTCTTTTGTCATTTTGACTGTAAATTATTTTAATAAGTAATGCTCCCCTTCCCCTGGACTAACATTTATAATGTGATCCATACTTTTGGTTTGGATTCAGCGTTCCCTCCCAGAGTTTCTCACCCCTTTCCATTGTTTGAGCCTCTTTTTCACTTTGCAGATTAAAGCATTGCAAAAGTACATTTCGAGCATCAATCCTCCTCGAAAATATGTTCTCTCTGCATTTAAGTGGACTTGAGAACAATGAGCTCTTCTCTTTTCACTATAGTTTCAGTGTAATGGAGAGCAGACACAGACCAGCTCTCAACCTGCCAGAAGCACACTAATGTGTTTATAATGAGGAACAAGTGTATTATGACTAATGTCACAATGAATGAATTTCAAAGTGAATCATTACCGATGTCGGCTCTTAATGCACACTCTGCTCCCATGCATGACGTTTTGCAGAGGAGTCTTTGTAATGAAGTGGACTGAACATTTCATCTAATTTTACACTCTGAATTTTAATTCTGTTCCAAAATAAAGGAACTAAAGGTAGAGGAACTGAATAGTGTGTTGATGGTGGTGTAGTCAATTTATTTATACTTAAATAATATTCTGTTTGATTTTTTTTTTTTTTTTTTTTTTTGGTAAATTTGGTTTCATATCTTTCAGGTTCTCTTTTCTGACATAATATCAAAAATGGTTGATGATCTGAATCTCTGGTAGACTAGATTCTCTGCTTTTCAGGGATACTGAATAAGGAACTTGAGGAGAAGTGGAAAATGAATAAATGTTTTTTCTCGACTACAACCTATCATTTGTTTAGGCTGAAAAAAAAAAATCCTGACCACAGATTTCCTGTGTAAAGCCAGACAGGAGGTTGTGATGTTATGACAAGCAATCTGCAAACCTGTGGCCTTGGCTGGGTCTGTCCATGGCCTTGTCCAGTCTGCCACTGTGTGGGTAAATGATTGAACATAGTGTACATTATGCCGCACACACTCACATTATGTGGATGTGCATATGCGAGTATGTCAGGGTATGTGTATTCAGTCTCAGTGGTTGTTAATGATAGCAGGTAGTGTTTAGTCACAGGAGCATAGGGCAGACTTTGGGAAGCTGTTACATTGTTGTTTCCCAAATAGTGACACAGAGTGCTTCAGCAACACACACACGTACACACACATAAAATAACAATCTAATGAAGGGTTAGTGTGATTAAAATACATGAGGACACATCCTGTAGGATGTTATTGCCAGAATATAATATTTGCAGTTACAAGCAAACTCGCAAGCAAGGGAGGAGATACAGACCGGGTGGATTTTATTCAGGATGAATTATTTACATGCAAGGCTAGTAACAATGGTTAGACAGTGTGAGCTGTTACTGAGACCAGTGCGAAAAGACTGAAGCTGACTTTCTTTCACTCAGTCTCTAAGGGCTTTTTTACACTAGGGGCATGGAGGTTTTTTTTTTTTTTTTTCTCCCAGACCTTAACCGTTTGCACTGAGGGTTTGGTACATTTGGTGAAGTGTGACAGGTGTTGTCAAAATCCAGGTGCAGTGCAGAAAAGCTGTCTCAGGTCTACCTCGAAACAGAGATCTGGGCTTCACTTCAGTTGAACTCCAGCGAGGTCCCCTGGGGTTCATACCAGATGTGAAACCCTAACCGTGCTCTTATTGTGAAATTAGATAGCATGAATCAGTGATGGTGTTACATTGACATTATCTATTATTATGCACAATATAAGAGAGTGGTCAAAAACAATGAGACATACGCATTTATTGTTCTGTTTTTGTTTGTTTTTCACCAAACTGGCATATGTAATGGAAATAACACACAGTTGCACAATTTGCATGGTAAAGAAGGACAGCCATTTAGTAGGCCATTTTTTTAAGCATTTTTTCTTTTTTTTTTCCCCAAATGCAACAGGTCTTTTCATTTAACAAATGAAGATAAAGTTCTCAAATGTTAAATGTTGTCTTACTTCAAGGAGCCGAACATGAACTTTTCCAAAACAAAATTATCTTAAACTGGCAAAATAGTGACTTAAATCAGCAATACAGTATCTAATGAAAAGAGAATGTAAACACGAGTCCGAATGGATCAGACATTCCTGGCTGGCTTTCAGTCCTTAATACTTTTCAATATTAATGCCACAAACTTGGTTTGGTTGTTAGCAAAAAAGTGTTCCACACCCAGCCCTATTTTTTTAACGCCTCTTTGTCTTTGGTGCAGCTTGTTGTCTTCCTCTTGTTTTCCGTCTTTGACTTATATGACCTCATCCTTTCTTTCTCCTCCTATTCTTCTCTTTGTCTTTCTAACATAGAGCAGCGATGGAGACAGTCATGGCGTAATCTTTCGTCTAATCTGTTAATCCCATTAATTATCACACAGCCATTATTCTACGCAGTCATAATCCCCCCCAGAGACCTTCACCACACATACAGTTCAGGAACCAGTGCATGCCAGGTTGCAGACAGACACAAATACACAGAAGCATATAAAAGCAAAGTGAATCAAACTCTAACACAATTTAAATTGCTTTAGCTGTATAAAGGACATGTCAAGTTTAAGAAGCAGAAACATCAATAGAGCCATTTCACCATCCCCAAAAGTAAGAAATAGGTGTTGTCTGTATTCATGTTTGTTGTAAAAATGCGATTTAGAAAGAGGTATTGACCCACGGCTCCACTCACAGAGCACAGGAGCAGCTGCAAAAAAGATAAATCGACATCAGTATTTGGAGTTGCATCATTTCGAGAAAGCTATCTGGACAGCACAGCTTTTTAAGATTTCATTTGAAACTGTCAACAGATTGTGAAGCCCACAGATAGTCCAAGAGGTCAAGTCCAGAGATGCGAGGTCTTCGCCTCAGCCTAATGTTGGAGAAATCCAGAGGGGACGTGTTTCACTCAGACCTCAGTTGAGTGATGTGGTGCAGCTCAAAAGCAAAAAGGAAAAAAAAGCAAGGCTGTTATTGGTATTTAGACTTAAAGTTTTTTTTTTTCAGTATTTTTGCTCATCACTAGCCAGATTCATCCATGAAACTGTAAAAGATTGTCTTAAAAATGATGTAGAATCGGATCAAACAGTAGATGCTTTAAAGGTGCATTTCTTCCATCCTCTTTGTTTCTTTAACAACAGCCAATTAGAGTTTTGAGCAGATGAGAACAACTCACACTCACAGACACATTACAGGTTTATACATCAACCCAAATTTTGCTCTTATCTCTGGAGAACACTGTGAACTCATCGTTTTGATGTTGAGTGGGTGTTAAAGAGGCTTTTTGGAGCTGTTAACAGTTGAAAGGGAGCACACTGGGATTTTTCTTATTATCAGTAACTGATTTTGACAAATAAGCTTGCTGTATTTATACTAAAAATGTTCTCCTTTTTTTGTAAATGTCAAAACAGACGAGCAGTTTTAACCATTTAAACTCAGCTCCCTGGGAGTTTCTCTTCAGGATGTAGTTGATATCCTTCCACAAGGTGCGTTTTTGTTTGAATGTTGTCGTGCTAAGTTTACCTGCTTATTATTGAGGTTGTTCTCTAAATTATCACAGGAGGAGGGGATAATTTACGGGAGTAAATTGGTAAATGCCACATGAACATCTTTGAGTGGGTAAATAAATAAGCAAACTCTTTATTTTACACTTTTCAAAGATAGAAGCATGAAACCAAACTTCAGTGTAACACAATGTAGCTGCATCTATTTACCGAAACTAGAGATTAATTGATATAATAATAATATCCACTGAGGACATAAGATTGGGTGTCGCTTTGTTGAAATTGAGAGTATATCATCATATCTTTGCAAAGATTGACGTGCGAAGATGCATGCAGACAGCTTATCCCAAATATGACCTCTAATGGGACACGAGCTTGTGAGCATGTAAATGTGCTCAATGCTTCAAAAAGCAGCTGATGCACCGACCATAATTCATTCACCCAGACCACTTAGCCTTATTAGTCTACAACAAAAGATTAATATTTCAAAACCATAAACAACAAAACAAACAGAGAAGCCACCGCGGCACCATAACTCAGGCCCTGACCACTTAACGTTATTGTAAACCAAATATTTAATATTTCAAACCATAAACTAAAACAAACAGACAAGAAGCTCTTTGTCCAGTGAGAGTGCCATCCATCCTCTCCTCTCCTCTGCCCCCCCTTTCATCTTGTCACACATGGATAATTTGCGTACAGTATGTGTTGGCGCATTGTTTCATGGGTGTGTTTTGGTTTATCAAATTAATCAAAAGCCCTAAATGGAACAGCTGTCTGTCTACAGGGAGGGAGAAAGAGATTAAGGAAACCGAAGGGATGTGAAGAGAAAGACGGATGGGGGAAAAAAAAAAGAGAATGAGAGAATCGTGACAGCGAGGGAATGAGGCAGAAAAAAAAGAAGAGAGGAAAAAAAAGGAGAAGACAGCAGATTGCAAAAGTGGATGAAAGCAAGGAGTGAGAATGGGTTTGAACGATTTACAAAGCGCAGCAAACGTGACGTTAGAGGGATGGAGAGGGGGAGCAGGAAAGCAATTAACCAAAAGAGAGGAAATAAGTGAGTCAGACGTAACACATGGATATTGTATTTTAGGGAGGAAACAAAGGAAGAGATGGAAAATCGGAAGAACTGGAGGAAAAAAAATGAAAAAAGGCAGAGAAGCAGAGAAAAGAGGCTATTAGTAATTGTCTAGGTGATCAGTTCTTGTTGCTGTTATTGCATCTAGGCCCTGATGCAGACCGGAGTCAGCTCAAACATAACACACCATCACTCACACGCTAATGACTAGCTAGCTCAGTGTTTCTTGCAATGTGTGTGAGAGTGTGATTTTAATCTGTTTGCAGGGTCCAGCGGTCGTCAGATGGATTTTTGGGGGTGTAGAATTCCTTTTTTATTGTACTTACAGAGACCAGTTCTGCAGAAATGAATGTTTGTTAATCAGTTTAATTGCAGGAGTAACTGAAAAGAAAGATCATGCTTACATTTAAATGTTAATTGGAACTGTACCAGATTAAGCTTTTATCTTTTGCAGAGCGGCATGATTTTCTTCTTCTTTTCACTTCAGAAATACAGAAAATGTAAAAATCTCAAACCTTTTACCACCTTTGAACACTCATATTAACCTTCTAATATCCTCCTAAGGTTAAGATGGATTTTAATGGCTGCATTTAGCATGTCTAATCTAATAAGTAATGTTCTGATTGACAGATTGGTATTGTCATTCTTATTTCCTGCCTAATTATTGTTGTTTCTATTGATTCGATTAGCAGCCGTCAATACGCCATCTGACAGCTGCGTCTACAAGTCTTTTGTTTTGTGTCACCCGAGCTTTCATTGAGATTATTATGGACTCAAAGTGGTATTGATTGGAAAATGAAGGGGATCTGGTTTAGATTATTCCAGCTGATTGTGGATTTCATGCACTGCATTGGCTCTTAATTTCATCCACAGATGGCGTACTCGCTTTGGCTTTGAGTACGTTAACCTCATCTACACACACACACACTATGTTATTTACCACTCACCCCTTTGCTTGAGTTTGACAGAATTCTCCATAATTAGTTTGGCCAAGGCTGCTCTGCTGCTTTTAATGGGGTGAAATTATTTCACCGCATCAGCACAGAGGTTTGGAAAAGTTCATCCAACCACTCGATATCTCAAACCCCCAACTTTGTGTGTGTGTGTGTGTGTGTTTGTAGGTAATTGCATATGACTGCACCGAGTCTCTGTGTGTGTGTGTTTTGCGTATATTTGTGTTTGCTACATTCTGTTTTAGCATGAATGCGTGTGCAGTTCTGTTTTGAATGCGATAATGACTTATTGATCTGACGACAAATTAATTTGTCACCATGGAAGCCTGCCTGACGGTTAGTGCGTGACACGTTTCTTTCTCTCGTTCACTTTGTTTAACTCTAACTTTCTGTTGCTCCTCCAGGCTCCGGTTTCACCTCTCATTCCTGTCTTTCTCTTTTTCTGTAACCCTCCCTCTCTCTGTCTCTCTCCGTCAGAATGACAGACTTTCGCCCTGTGATGTGGTCGCGCTGAGATATCCGAGGGAAAGCAATCTGTCTTGTGTGATTTTGTGGTCAGAAGTTAAAGTTTCATATAGTGTTAGCCATTGTAGAAGTCCCCACATCCTGCGTCTATCCCACTTTTCTACTCTTTACCATGTAACCGCTGTGGAAGGCCACCATGTCCTGCAGCTATCCTCTGTGATTACTACAGCTGTTTCCAAATGATTCCTCATGAGGGCGAAGCAAGGAGGTAGCAGGATTGCATTAAACGAAGCACTTTGAAAAATTAAGGCAATTTCCATTTTAAAAAATTGCTTAAATCCTTTCATTTTGTTGGATTTGAGTGTGACTGATTCACTGTATTTATTTTTTACTTATTTATTTATTTTGATGTGCATGGTCTTTTATGTGTGATCGTATTCCATCCTTTTATGTTACCTTCTCTTTTAATAACATGAAGTGCTTTCTAACAAAGTTGTTTGTAGTGAAGGCACAATATAAATAAGTGGATCTGACCTTTTGATGGCACATACCCGCTTTGAACTTGCACTTTTCGTGTATGAAGTATTTATTAGGTTTGCTATGATTCATGCTAATATCTTTATACAGTGTGCATCTCTTGTAAAAGCCACAGTAACTCAGCATCATGTCAAGGGAAATGTAGTAAACTATGAATACTGAGCAGACCTCATTTTGTAAGTGAAGCTGCATTAGGCATCTCGGCAAATACAGGGAATCAAAATAGCAATAGTTTGACAGAAGATTTTGAGCTTTAATTCCTACAAGACAAGTTATCTGATATCTGATTTCAAATCAGCCCCATCTATTAATATGGCAAGCCAGAGAGGACATGGGAAAATATGAATATTTAGATAAACTTTGTTTTTGTGATCATGAGAAAGGCTGTTTGGTCCTTGAAAGAGGTCAAAATTATTTTGTCTGGCAGTTAGCATTTTTCTTTTGGAGCTCCTCATCATCTGTGTGCAATTCTTGGCTGCTTAACAGATAATTTGATCCCTTTTTTATGTTGTAACAACTTCAGGACTTGTTTTTACAACTTAACATGTTACACATGTACAACTCCCATGGGTTGAAATGGGCTTCCTAAACACCTTTAGGGCTGACTAATGCTAAACTTTACATTTTAAACATACTAAGAGGAACCTACTAGCCTAGCAACAATATGGCTACAAACAATGTTTGCTTACATACATGCATGCTTCACACTCAAAAAGTATTGATATCTGTCCAGTCAGCGATCAATTCATCAATGAACCATCCATACATATTATATGATGTTAATATTGCAACCTGTGAACACAGCTCTGCAGAATCGCAGAATAGTGATGATCACACAGAACAAAGCTTGAAATGTTAAGATTACAAAAACAAAATAGTTTCAAATGGCTGCACATCTCCAGATTGCTTGTTTTTTCCCCACCAACAGTCCAAAACTAAACAATAATCTACAACATTATAAAACAAAGAAAATTCTCACATTTGAAAAGCTGGAACAAGTGAATGTTTGGCATTTTTGCTTGACAAATTACTTAAACAATGAATCGATCATTAAAGTTGTTGTTGGAGCAACTAATAAATCCAGGACTGGCTGAATTGTGCTATTAAGTCTTAATTTGTTACTTTCAGAGCGTGGAGTATTTGGCTGGGAAACGTGTCCAGCAGGAAAGTTTGGTCACTTGTCTCAGTAGCAGTCCAACTCTGCGATTAAGATCTCTAACACAGGTGTGTTTCTTCATAAGAAAACTTCGCTTAGCTTTTATCAGACCTATCCAACTTATTTGGTAAAAACTTGTTCTCTTAAACTGTGTAACGGAGTGGGACCTGTGTGAAAACTTTCCCCCTGTGGGTTTGTGTGGAGGGGGTGCTGTTGTCTGATTCCTCTAAAGGAGATTAATGAAAGGAGTACGAACAGAGAAGGAGGGGACAGATGGAGGGATGAGAGAGAGGCTGCAAGGGAGGGAGTGGACGGGTTGGAGGGTTGTATTAGTGTGTATATGTGTGTGTAAGTGTATGTGTGTGTTGGTTGGGGAGTCCTCTGTGAAGTCCATTCATGCCCTGCTGAATCAATGGAATTCTTTCTCTCTCTCTCTGGTTTTCCCTTTTTCTTTCACATTTTCTCATTCCCTCACAGACTCTCGCTCTCTCTTTCTCTCTCTCTCTCTCTCTCCCCCCCACCCATCATCTGGTTATTACCCCTCTCTTTTTCTCTCTCCATCTCTTTTATGGTTTCTCTCCCTCTCTCGCCCTGCATTCCTCCTGTCTTGCCTGTCACGGCCTTATGTCTGTGATGTCATTCAGGACAAAGAAGCCAAGCTTGCCTGGAATGTGAGACTGACTGAGAGCGAGAGAGGGAGAGAGAGGGTGAGACAGTGAGAGGGTGAGAGAGACAGAAGGGGTGAGAAAGAGTCAGAGAGGGAAACTTAGAGATAAAATGTTAGATGTCATGAAAATGTCAACACAGTGAATCGCATGAGACAGACGGAATGATATGGTTTTTAATATGTAAAATGGCCTCAATTTGAAATAGTGTCAAACAATTTATGTCTTTGTGAAAGTGTAGAAGAGAGGTTCTTAAAGTGTATGGTATCTCAGAGGGTTGTTGAAGAGCTGTTGATTTGTCCCACTTATAATATGGTCAGCAGTTGGAGCTGAAGCACTTGCTGTGACACACAACTCATGGCAAATAAGGTACTTCGCCTTGCACCTGATTGCTGCAATTTGTCTGAAATCTTGGACTCCTTCTCAGACTCAAAACTCAAATCAGAAATAACACACATTTTTTTAGACTCTTTTTGGACTCTTTTTTAGAGTGTGAGTTATAGTTTCTTAGGATATCAGTATCTCAAATGTTGATGATGATCCATGAATCCACTTAGATATCAGAGAAAAGCAGACTTATATTCCAGAACTTTCCTGAGAATCATAGCATTTTTAAGTTTTTTCGGTATCAATGTAATGCAGTGATAGGTGTAAATTCCTGGGTACAAAGCAAACAGGAACTGCTAATAGCTTCATCAGCATACTTTTAATGATGCAGATTTAGGCTCAAAGAAAAACAGGGCTCAGGCTGTAGCCCCCAGCTCACTAACTGACTGACTCCAAAGCATAGCTTGGAGCATGATTATCCACCAAGACAAAGAATAATAACAAAAATAACTAAATCTGTTAGTATTAATTTGTTTTATGTTGCGATAACAATATTTGAAACCCTGTGAGCCGTAGTATGAGACGTTGAAAACCTCTGGTTTAGAAATACAAATTCCCCCAAAGAGGTCGATTAAAGTTTGTAGTGACTTTCTCTGTCTTGAAAATGTCAGATGTCGTAAACCAACACCCCAGATAGGTTGATGAGATTTTAGTTCATCCAAACATCATCAAATAAAACCGACCAGTATGTGACCAGCATGCTGTAACAAAGCTTAAAATGAACCAAACATTTAACAAGATTTACCAACAGGTGTGATTTGTCAAATACACAGATGTGCAGGTTGGAGTCAGGGTTAATTGCCTAAGAAGCAATTGGGACTGTGTTAGCTCAAGTTGCTGTTCTGTTACCATGGGAACAGAACGTTCCCTATGTCAGTTCCCCTCAAAGGCATTATCTCACAATAACAATGACGTAACTGGTATGAATGCATCATGTTCCCATAACAAAGTTGTCCATGAATACGAAAAATGCATTCAGAGATCTTAAAAAATGTTGGGGTCAATTTGTCCAGAAATTAGAGGTCAGTTTCCTCTTTACTTCCTCTGTTGCCAAGGAGCACTTCCTTGTTGGGTGTTTGGGAACTATTTTGATCCTCTAGGCAAATGAGTGACAGCGGTCTTTCTTCCTACACTGCATGGTATGCATGTTCTCACATACCGATATTGTCATTAGTGTGCACGAGTGAATGAATGGATATGGAACTTTGCAAAGTTCCCAAGGTTGTCAAGGTGCTGAATGAATAAACCCACATACCAGCACTGCCAGTGGGTGATAAATGGATGAAATAAACATATAGATTTGTTTACTGTATTTCCCCTAATCCTCATGTCGACTGATGAGAGAGAGAAATGAGAGAGCAAGTATGAGCGCAAGGACAGGAAAAGAAAAAAAAACAGATCAGCTGGGGAAAGAAAAGGCAGCTTCAGATGAGAGCAGAGAATCACATTGATATTCTGACTAAGGCAGAATCACAGTGTGTATGTCCCCGAAAGAGGAATATTTATATCTGACCACACACACACACACACACACATACATTATGCGTGTGGAGTGTGACCTCTCTATGGAGGCCTGTCCGTCACACAGACATGCTGATGGATGAAGCTGTCAGTGCCTGTGTGTCTCACTTATAAGGCAGTCAAATACCCCTCCCTGTGGACCACACACACAGGCGTGAACTTACACAGATACAAGCACGCACTCAGACACTGAGAAAAGATGGAATAGCAGAACAGATAGAAGGTGAGTGGTGAAGGACTTAGATAGCTGGGAGAGAAGCAAGTGTAAGAAGAGATGGAGAGAAAATCTGTGGGTTTTTTTTCTTTTTCTTTTTTTCATTGTTTCTTTCTTTCTGAGCTGACCACCTGCCTGGATTGTCAAACAGACTCAGCGATTCTGTTTCATCCTGATCAAAAAGAGAACGACAGAGGCGGTAAAGCCTCTGGCCTGGTAGACTGAAATGTGCACTGATACCAAACCAACCCACATGCAGCAGTTTCAGTTGCTGCCTTAGTCAGCAAAGGTGTATCAGTAAGTTTAGTTAAACACTAGGGGCATTCTCAGTCAGAATATAAGATGATAAATGATAGTGGGAGTAAAACACCCAGAATGTTTACTCACTAACATGCTTACTAACATACTGATAATGTAATTTCTTTTTACAGTAACAAGTAATGTAATGGATTACATTTTGAAATTGTTTGATAATCACAGTGTCTTGTTTTTTATTTGACATGTTAAAAACAGAATATTTGTAATGTAATGTACTCAATTACATTAGCAGTTGAGTAATTAGTAAATTAATTACCCAATTAATAACCCACCCAACACCGAGCACCTAAATTTAGTGCAGCACCTGTTTATGTACTGACTTCATCCAGTTCCCTTAACAGCAAGACAACTCTTTCTATTGTACATCATATCATAGCACTGGGTAATTTAAAGTGCATGAGAAAGAAAACAAGAAAACAACTGAGTAAATGACACATCTTGAGACACAGTAGATAGCATCAAATTACAAATGAAAAAAAAAAACATCCCTCTGCTTTTCAAACTGGAAAATTACAGCAAGGACTCTAAATGTCACGTTTCATTTCTTGTATTTTCACTAAAATTGGTCATTCAGCATATCTGAGGCGAGAAACCAGCTCAGATAATTACAGATCCATGCCTGATTTTATATCCGCAGTGCTTTAATTATAATATTTAATCACAAAAGTATCAAAAAGAGACTGGTGAAGGCAGCAGTTCACACCAATTACACCAACTCCACCTGTATTTTTAGGTTGTCTGAATTTGGGAAATGCGGTCCTCACACTTCCCTCTCTTCACTTAGTAGCCGTTAGTTGTCATGGCACTGTTCATAGATGAGACATTAAACCAGGATAACCTCATGTTTGCAACACCACACAGGGCTTCACCTCTGTCACACACTGTGTCCTTGTTTACATCTGTGGTTTTCTGCCTCATGTTAATCACTGACTCAGGGTTACAGTTTGCAAAACTTGATTATACCACCTGTTTATTCAAGGAGACCTAGAATGAAACATGGAAATTGGCTAACAAAAAGTTTTATACTGTTACAGCATATACATTATATTATGTAAGCACTGTGTAAAATGAACCATCATGAGTGATGCCTAGAGGAGACGACAAAGCTCTTTCCAATTTTCCAAGCGGGTGTTTCTGGGGAGAAGGGGAGCGAGACTCAGCATGCTCTCATCCTCCTCTTTACTCTCTCAGGTAGTTGGCATGGGGCTGTTTGTACGTGTGTGTGGGCGTGCTCTTGCATGCATGCCTGTGTGGCTCACCCACTCAGCAGTAAATTCTGTTATCCTTGGGGGTCTGGCTGTGCAAGGATTACACTGGCATCCCACTCCAGTTTTAAAACACAAACAAACACAGGTACACACACACACACATACAAAACTGTGTGCACAGAAACACACATTTGAGACACACACTTTGCAAAGTATACCTGCACAACACACACACACATACACACTCTTACACTTAACACACAAACACGCACACCAGCTTGGCTTTGCTACGGCTCCGCTTTTCAATTTTCAGCTCAATTACATTCCACTGTTACCTATTCTAAACCAAGATCCCTCTTTTCCCTCAGGACACACACACTCATACACACTTATTTAATGGTACTGCATCCCACTTAAGCCCAAGATTGTGGGGCCTCCTCAACTTTCCCTGAAGTGAGAATCATTTGGTTCTGTGGAGACTTTTAAGAACTTTTTTTTCTTGTTCTGTTTACTCTCTGTAGGAAAGAGGATGTTTATATTTAAGAGAGCTGGACTGTAAAAATGTGGACATTGACTGCAAATGTTAAGTTGTGGAAGAGCAAGTTAATAAAATCATAATGTACTAAATGCACTGACCCCAACCCTTTTATAACCACAGCAACAGTTCCAAGTCCCCCCTTAATTTATTTGCTTGTGCAACAAGAGCGCCCCTTCAAGGCCAGAGTAAAACCTACTGATATTCCAGGAAACCAGCATGGATTATAGCCCAATGTAATTTAAATTAAAAGCTTATTTTATGTTTACAAACCATGGCTGTAAAGAAAAAAAAAACCTAATCATTCTTAGTTATGACACTCCGCTAGGCTTAGTATAAAAAGCATGACAGTAAATCTCAGAATGAAAAATATGTTTTAAATCAAAGAACTTCCTTCATTAAAGCAAAGCCAGAAGAGGAGCAATATTTTTCATTTCAGTCTGCTTTTAATCAAATTCTCAGGATGGAGTAACTGCAGCTGCTGTCTCTGGATGGCAACAAAAGTACATATTGTCAGCAAACCTGGGGAATGTAGTATATTTGATATATACAACAATCTGTTTCAACGCCATGATTTCATCATAAATTAGCTTTTAGTCGAAATTAATCTTAGTCTTGTGTTTAAAGGAAAAAAAAAAGAAGGCTACTTGGTCCTAATGTTCATATTCACACATGGACACACACACACACACACACACTCCCTGGTCCTAATAGCATTGCAGGCGAGCGTACAAAGAGAACAAACAGCCATGTAATGTGGCGGTTCCCTCTCATTGACACTGGGCACTGGAATGCAACACAGGGCGGGGGGCGAGGGGACATGGTGAGTGTGCGTGTGCGTGTGTGTGTGTGTGTGTGTGCGTGTGTGTGCGTGTGTGTACCATCCTGTCAGATTAGCCTAATGATTAGCATTACTGAGAACTGACAGCAAAAGGAAGGAACAATGAGTGTCATTTATCCTCTTTTTCTCTCTTTTGCCCACTCACTTTCTTTTCTTGCTCTGTTCCTCTGTTGCTTTTAATCTTTGACCCCCCCCCCCCCAAAACCCCCTATGTCTCCGTCACCGTCTGCCTGCCTCCCCTTTAATGGTTTTATTCACACATGATTCAGCAATCCAACAACAACAACAATTAAAACAGTTGGGCTGATAAAATATAATGACGTACTGTCGTCTCCAAGCTCTGTAATGTAGTTGAGGCATCGATTTCCAGTAAAGCTGTTTATAATCAACTAATGATAGGTCGAAAAGGGTTGCGGTTGAGGTTGGTTGATACCCATGATTTTGGCTCAACACAAAAATTGAGGATGTGAAAGATAGAGGAGAAGCAGTGAGCAAAGATGATTAGGAAGGAAAAAGCAAGAGAAACAGGTATAAAAGGGACAGACAGGGGACACTTAAAAAAGACTGAAAGAAAGAAAAGATACACAGTGTACTGTCCCCTGCCTCTAGCCTTTCTCTGTGACTGTGAGAGAGAAAAACTATTGATCTTCATGTGATACACCCAGCATTTGTTGCTTTGGAAAAATAACTCTTCAACAGGGATCTTTAAAATAGGACAAAATCCCACAGAGGAAGTGATCAGCTCAAGCTCCATTTTACAGCTTCTATGTACATATAAAAGAGTTTGGTGCTGTTTCTTATCAGAATGAGTCAATAGAATGTAGTTACAACCATCTCATACTCACGTCAGTGATAGTGGAAGGCATCTTGTGACCTTACTGGTTGAAGTGCCTTCAACTTTAACCTGTGACAAAGGGGCTTGCGTAAACTTCATTTTAAAGGCTCACAAGCCAAGAAGGTTACGAACAACTGCCCTGAGGATTCAGTCATGTTGACTTTATCATGTTATAAATTATTCTTTATATTAGTGCTTTTTGGACACCAAATTTTTCCATTTTGTCATAATACAGAATCAACTTCAGGAGTTGGAGTTGGCTAAAGCCACAGGGGAATAAAAGTAGAGGTTGGGAAAAAATTCTTCTTGGAAAAGAATGCATCAGTTCAACCCATCGTTCTGATTCAGGGTTACACTCCAAACTCGATGCATCAGCCTGTGTGTTTGTGTATCTTTGCTGTCGAATCCAAACAAGACTCAAAGGAATGAGGATAGGTGCGATAAGGGCATCCTGTTGTGGTTGTGCCTGTGCCAAAATGCTGCTGAGGGAATGAGATCACTGTTTGTTCCTCCATTGAACCATGCAGACCGACTCCTGCTTGCTTTATTACCTCAATTTAGCTCTCCACCTTGCCTGTTCTTGCCTCCAGAACTAGAAACTTTAAGGACATTTTCTCTCAAGGACAAGGGAATTGAATTTTATGATTACGCTATCTGCTCTGGAATCTTCACAGAAGGACACGTTACAGTGTATTAGATGGGATACATCCTTTATTCCTCATGCTGCCATTTCCTCGCTGTGAAGCTTGCTCTTTGTTGACAAGCAATAAATCACATCTGGGATGCACAGTGACCAGGTCATTCTGCTCTGAGATGAAGTGAATTTAACAACTGCTGTGGGAAAAGGTCACATCAAATTTCTGCATCACATAAGTTGTACAAGACCAGTATGAATTACAATCTCCTTACAACATGTACTTAAGATTCTACAATGTCAGGACATCCTATCAACAGTGTCTGTTATCATCAGCTGTCATACTGAATGATTACTAGATCATTAGCAAGTGTTTGGGAAGTTGCTTTATAAAGGTCATCTAGTTCATGTTACTTTTTTGTTACTTTCCGATTTTGCTTCATAGACACTGATTCTACTGAAGACATGACCATGGCATGACATGACCCTTTTTATTTATCTGTGAGTTACTGCTGCAGGGTTGATGCATCCTCCCAGGATCACTTTTCCCCCCAGTTTCACATCAATGCTGAGTTTCAGCAGGCGAGTTTGCTGACTTGGGGAAATGATTTTGGCCTAAGCTGACAGTTAAATTTCACAGTTATAGTCTCTTCTTTCTACATGACACGATTAAGATTGTGTTTAAAATTTTACATATTAACCTATGCCAAATTAATGCAGAGCTATTGTTATTATATGTGACCAAATGTAATAAATGATAACATGTTGAATTATTCCCTGGCCTGTTGACAGCTGAGATATTTGCCAAACCAGGTCAGGCAAAATCTTCAGCTTTCCCTGTAGATCCAGCATTCCAAATCTAAAATTTTGAATTGTTACCCAGCCCTAATTTCAATGTATCAAAGCATGTGACTTTTTTCCTCCTAACACAGTCTTAATGCCATACCTACAGTATCATTAGCTAACTGACATGCACATTATGTTAACAGTCCAGATAATAGTCATTTTTCATGAATACCACTGATATGATAGTTCTATTCTCAGCTGATGTTGGCAAGAGCTGAGATCCTCCAGCTTGGCTGGAGCCTGTTTTCGATCGGCTAGTGCACAGCTGGTGTATGGAGGACCTGATTGAAACCATGAGGCTTAAAGTCTCTATGCAAACATTCCATTAGAATAGCATTACAGTATTACGAAGAATCACTGTTATACTAGCCCCGAGGTGTAGAGAACTGCATTAAATACAGTCGCTCTTTTTGTTGTTTGGTTATGTTGGTTGTGTACTGTATGTGTGCTCTAGCCTGCTCTTTTGCTTTCAGGCAGTCACAGTGTGTGTGCAGCTGCCTGTTTGCCCTCTCTCTATCAGTCTATATGTGTATCTAAAGGTTTCAGACTGTACAGAACAAGCCTTTGTGCCTCTACAGTAATGTGACACCTTTCATAACTCCATAAAGTGAACATGGTGTATGTAAAAAGACAGCACAGAGTGCTCCTGCACAAAGCAGCTGGCTGAATTCACAATGATAGCCTCAAGCTTCACAGGCCAGACACTCCTGGTTTCTCTCTGTCTGCCTGCCCGTCTTCCTGTATATCTGTCTGTCGTGTCTGTCCTGTCTAGCTTTGGATCTGACAGCTAAATTTAACAGAGTCAGCTGTTTCGATTCAGACGTTGGGGATTCAGGTGGTACCTGCCTGTCTCATCTCTCCCTCTCTGTGAGTGATGGCAGTTAGCTGTTTGTGCGTTTGGCAGACTGACACCTCTGATTGGTCAATCCCAGCCTGTCACTCATGTCACCATCACTGGCACTGCTGCTGAGAGGCAATTGTCACGGCTGTGACAGAGCCTCGGGCTATTATTGCTATGGTGACATCAAGTTTTACTTCTTAGTGAGACTAGAGACATCTCAACTCAACAGCTTTAACACACTCAAATTTCAATTTTGCATGGTAAATCGCTACCTACTGCTTAGTAGCACTGACAGGATTTTCAGTGATGGAATGGTAATGTCTAGTTTCATTAGTGTGCGGGCAATACTTCAACCTCAATAGTTTCACCCCTTAGTCCTCCTCTTCACTACAACTTTAGGCAAATGTCTTGTCCAACATCAGTGTGATGTACCCGTACTTTATCCTTCACTGAATTTCAGTAAAAAGTAGAAATGAAGTTGTTATGGAGTGGTGTAGAAGTCAGAAAAAAATCCAAAGATAGTTCCCTATGTCTTGTTTTAAGTAAAAATAAAGGGCTATGTACAAGTGTTTTGATCCACACCTGACACAGAAAGTGATTGGCGAGTTGGTCAGATATGTGGCAAGTGGAGAGCAGAGGGAAATAATTGGTCTGCCCTCCATCTCCCTCTTGGACAGTGAGAGATGATGACTGTTGATACCTTAGCTTTTTTGAGTGTCACCCTATATTACTTAGTGTGACACGGTGCCAGACTCCATCCCCTGCTAGCCAAACTGTTCGACCTGCTGCAGTGCCCCTGACAAAGACGATTAATCCTTAATCAGGCGCTGCTCTGAGGGAGTGCAGGACCATTTGATTTCTAATGTGAAAAGGTGAATTTCTCCCTTGTAAACGGTTAAGTGTCAGAAAAACCAAAAGAATCAAAACTCTTCAGATGATTTTTGTTTTGCTGCTTTTGTTCATCCTTGCAATGGTTTCCGTCAAACCTTTGTTGTGCTGGTAATGCAGCAACCAAAAAAAGGAATTGAAAAAGAGTGTGGATGAACGTCTAGGCATTTGAGGCAACAGCTTGAAAAGTTAGATTCCCAGTTTCACTAAGAAGATTACTTTTAAATGAACAAATCACTCATGAGTGGCACCGTGCTGTTCCCCAACTTTCCTGGCAATCTTCACTGCTGCTGTCAAGATAAATAATAATGAAATATGGTAAGAATGAAGTAGCATGAAAGGAATGCCTGGCCCCTCTCATAAGCTTCTGGATTCAATGCTACTAGTTTGTGCAGAGGTCTGAGGCAAGTTAAACACATTCAGAGGCCCAAGTCATATACAAATATGAATAGAAAATAAGAATTTTACAGTGCAGTAAATGTGTTTATTTGTCTGAAAGGCCACATCCATTAAGATTCTGAAGGATTTTTGGCTTTTAGATGTGCTTTTGTTTTCTCTTATTTAATGTAACCATCTCCCCTGGCATAAGGATGTGAAACAGCCATTATCATGTATATTGCCTGGAAGAGAAGGAGAAAAAAGAGGCTGTGAAAGTAGAAAATTGATGGAAATTGTTTAAAATGACAGGGAGAGAGAGAGAAAAAGGAAAAAGAAACAAGTGGAAAGGAAATACTGGACAGTGAAAGAATTTGCTCTCCTGCTAAGAAGTTGTCTCTCAGAAAAAAAAAAGGAATAAACAAATTCACATTCCTATTGTTCCTGTTTTGTTATTTTGCCTGAATATTAAACAATGAACATTAGGTAATGATTATTCATTGAGCAGTTTTTGGGAATAAAAACTTTCCCTTTCATAGCTGGGCTATCACATCAAAACTCAGATTTATAAACACACGCACACACACACACAAATTCAAAGTATTGAGTGAGTTTATGTGACTGCCTACCTCATAACACCAGCAGCCTTTACCATCAGGGGTTTTAGCAGCAGAACAGTCAAAACAATTCCATAGAAAGTGCTTGAGGTGAGATTGTGTTTATACGTGCGAAGCTGCTTGAGGATCTTGTTTTATTTCCTGTGAAACATAAGCTGTTATTCCTGAGCTTTGAGGAAGATTTGCGATGTCAGGTGGCTAAGTGAACGTGTGTATATGAGAGAGAGTGAGAGACAGGCCAGAGGTATAATGGTTGTCTTCCTGTGTCTGACCTGCAGAGCTGCAGAGGTCAATACAAACCTTTCAACACCTCTGTTCCCTCCTTACTTCTCTTTACAGTCCTTTTAAAGGACAATTCTAGTTTATTATAGCTTGGATCTTATTGTTGTAGATTCGGGTCTGGGAACATGGCGACATTGGTAATTCTCAGCTCTTTTGTGTCACCCTATACGCTTCTTTTCCCCCCCCCATTTTGTTTCTCCCTTCACCTCTTGCTCTCCCTCTCTCTGTCTTTTTCTCTCTTTCTCTCTCTCTTTTTCTCCCTCTCTCACTCACTTATCAACTCCTGATGCTCTCATAAGGTATTCATGCTCCTTTCATTCATTCATCTCTCACAAGTGGCTGTTTCCAATTGGCTCAGAGACATTCCTGGAATGCCAAGGCATCATTGTTTTTTGTGCAGTGTGTGTGTGTGTATATGTGTGACACCCCCCCACTACCTCATGTTGAGGAGCAGCTCTGGACCAGGGACTATTAGGGAGAGGGGGGGAAGAGAAAGAGAGAAGATGGAAGGATGAGAAGAAAGACAGATACAGTGTAAAAGTAGAAAAGAGCAAAGGAAAGTAAAGAGTGTTTGGTGTATATGCATATGTTTCAATTCTCATGCTTTGAGTCACTAAGTTAATCTCAGTGATTGTATAAACTAGACTGGAGGTTCTGTATGATCAAATAGAAATGCAATAAAGGGCACACCCACTCACAAATACACACACATGTAGAACACACACATGCCCTTGTGCTTTCTTTAACAGTCTCTGTTTTTTATTATGTTGTTTTTACTGAACTTTATTTTAAATTTAGAGATCCAGAAGTTTTCAGAGATACCAAGTATGCCCTGCTGAGCTTTATGCAAATGTGTATGAAATGATGTACAAGCAAAGCTGAGCTGCTTAAAAGGAAACAAAACTGTCAGTGGGTTAAAGGCACAATGTACTTATCACAACCTGGCACCAGACATACATATATTTTTAAAGAGACATTCAAGTGTGCATACTTTATGGGCAAACGTGTGCACTTTGAATTCAATTACATATACATAAAATTGCATATTCACTCTGCAGCACGCACACACACTCTAATCGCATATAGCCACATACACACTAACATGTGCATATATCGGGATAGCTCCAGAGCGCCGGATAAAAATATTACACCACAATTACATTACCGTTAGCCACGACAGCTGGTCTGGACAAAAAGGCACCACAGCGTCTCTGTCTCTGTCTCCCTATGACTTTGTCCTACAGTTTTATTTACATTCCTCGCTCTCCCATGACACATGACTAAGCTAATCTAAAATGCAGTGAGCCCAGCGTTGGCAGGCCAAATCAAGCAGAGACCAAAACCATCTGCCTAAACGAGTTATGCCATTCAGAGCAGCACAGGCTCCAAGAGGATCTGGATCTTCCCAGTCGGATTTCTAATATGAAAAACGTAATTTTAAACTGAATGAGATGTGCATTAAACATAAACAGACAAATAGATGGATAGATAGGTGGATGGATGGGTTTGTTAAGCTATTGTAAAACCTGTGTAATAAATGGAGACATTGCAACATGGGAAGAAAAGGCTTTCATCCTTGTTGTCATAGCAAGAGAATCTACTACAAATACACACAAGCACAAAAAAACATGAATGTGCACAGACACAGACACAGACACACACATCAGGATGTCATTGAGTTCTGTCTCTCATACTCCCCCTAAACCGTACTCTCTCCTCTTCTAAACCTGTCACACAAAAATTCTGGGTCTCGCGAAAGAGGATCTTTGTCACAGGAGGGCGCACACACACACACACACACACACACACACACACACACACAAAGCAACAGGAAGGCTACTAACACAACCAAATAGCAATTACTGCAGCGTCTGCCGCCTAGCAACCAGACCACTGGATGTCATTGTCCCTCATCACATTTCTGTGTGTGTGTGTGTGTGTGTGTGTGTGTGCGTGCGTGTGTGTGTGTGTGTGTGCGTGCACATACGTGTGCACCCACCCTCCTCTTTTGCGAGACCCAGAATTTTTGTGTGACAGGTTCAGAATAGTGGAGGAGAAGAAGAGAGAGTATGGCTCAGGGGGGAGTATGAGAGAGAGAGGGAAAGAACTGCAATGAGTTGTTGGCTGCTCTTATCAGTTTATCTAGAACAAAGTGATCCAAAACTAACTACATCATGACTTTGATCATGTAGTCTCATCAGTTTAAAACTGATATAGTTCTATGGCTCTATCAATTGTGTCATGTCTGTATGTGTTTCGTTGCACCACATTATCTCTTTCAGATATATGCCAAAGAGTAATTTTTGGAGTATTTATATACTAAATACTTTCCTTACCTAACACTGTGAGTTATGGGTGGAGGTGAAAAATCCTCTAAAATTATACTCCATCCACATATTCAGTTTCACAGAGATATGTCTCTGAAGATGCTCTAACTGCCATTTAGCCTTGTTAACATAGTAAAGTTAGGTAGAGAGAGAGCACTGTATAGCATTACATGTTGAAGCTAAAAATGTTGAATTTTAAATCTGTAGAATCAGTAGAATCTTTGGTATTTTTCAATAGAGATACATTTCCATGGAAAGAGTGGGATTTACAGAGACTCAGACAGATAATTAGCATGCATGTGTTGTCTCAACAGAAAGGGTGTCTTTTCTTGGTCTCTCTCATTATGATCTATGAGTCACAGTCTACAGTAAGTTGAGTCTGTGACCTATTATCATTTAAAAGTAACCTTACTAACCACACATACATGCACACACACACAGGTGTGTGCTTCATGAGGCTCATAAAGGACATCCTGAAAATCACATTCAGTGTTTAGCAATTCAAACCAGAAGATGAAAGCACACTAATTCAAATAACATTTATTCATGAGTGGTGTCCTGTCCGCCACTGACTCGGGTGATATCTCAGGGGGTGGTTCGCGAAAAAAAAAGAACAACATGCACAATGTCATTTTAATTTGAATTATTGTTTTATTTGCTTTAATATTCATACTGTCTTTGTTCTCTGTTTTTCTTTTTTTGTACAGGTGCATTATCTCATGTCCTTTCTTTCTCATGGATAGAAAGCTTTTGATGTTTATTATCAGTGAAGCAGCTGAATGGCAGCTTTATGTGCTCTGTACATGTTGCATATCTGACATTTTTTAAGTGCCTTTTAGTAAAATTTGATGAAAGAATTATGTGTCTTTTTCATCTTCTCAACTGTTCATGTGCTTCCCCTTACTTCTCTATTTTCCTGTTCATGTAACAGTCCTTTCTTCCTCTTTCATCCTTGCCTCTAGATACACCTGTTCTTTCCCTTCATGCTGTTATTTGTCCCTCCTTCTGTCTTCTTGTTTTTGCTTTTCTAGAACCGGTCATTTCCTCTAGCACTTCGTACTGGAAATTGAGCCAACAAATCATTTTATTTACGCTCAGCCTTTGTAGAAATGTTTTGTTAATTTTGTTTTGGTATGAACTTCATTAAGTTTAAATCTGGCACTAGCCACCACAGTTAAATGTTGAAAACACTGCAGAATGCCCTCAGTAACAGTTCATCTCATGGCAGCTCAGTGCCAGCTCTACGAAAATTCCAGCAGCATGGCTGACCAAATAAGCAATTCAGGACTTGCAATTGTAAATCAAATGGACTTAAAAACAGCATTTTCATTGAGCAAAGTTTTTGAAACTTTTATCAGAATAAGTCCATTTTTGATTTGTCCTTGCTTCTTTTCTTTTATGCTTTAAAAAAACTGTGATGGGCAGTTGGAATTTAGGTGTCAGCATCTGTCTCCTTGTACACACAAACCCTTGTGCTGTGGGGTCATTTAGTAGGCTATTGATGGTTCAGATCACGCTCTCCCTCCTAACAAACCACACCTCGGTCCCCTTGGAAGAGCCCTGCAGTATGAACTGCCCTTTCAGGTGTCTCTGCAGTCCTTTGATTGACACCACTCACGCCTAGCAAAATGAACTAAATTAAAGGAGTAAACACTCTAGAGTTCAAATAAGCCACTACAAACATGGCTGGTGTGAGCACACACTTATGCTCATCCTCCTCAGGCATGTACTCCTTCATAGATCTGATCTTTTTTTTGTTTGATTGTTTTTGTCTTTCAACCTCAGTTGTCGTCTGAACTCCTCCAAGTTCTTAATACACTCATTTGATTGATTATGGCTAATTCCACAAAGCCTACAGGAATACCTGCAGCTCTGGTCACGTTTGTGTGTGTGTGTGTGTGTGTGTGTGTGTGTGTGTCTCCATCCTGAAAATGAATGTGTGTGTGAATATCTATGTGTCTCGACATTGTGTGTTCGTGAGTTTAACTGAGGCTCTCAGATGAGGAGCCAATTGATTGAGATGGCCCCAATTAGTCTCTATGATTAATTGAGTGTGATTGGATGTCGTCCTCGGCACCTCGTTGTTGACTATATTGACAGGCTAATTAGTTGCCATGGTGACTGCTTAAACGCAGCTGATTGTGTGTGACAGTGAGATGACCCCACAGCAGCCAATCAAGCCTATGTCTTGCTTATGGCTATGTGTGTGTGTGTGTGTGTGTGTGTCTGTGTGTGTGTGTTTGACCAAATACACCTTGAGGGAGCCACTCAAAAAGGATGTTCCAAAGATGTTGTTGATGTAACGATAACAGGTTATGAAATAATTAGACAGAATGCTGCAGTGTGTGGAAATGTTTTTCTCCACAGAGCCTTCGTAAATACAACAAAAAAAAAAACTGGATTGTCAAATTAATGTCAAGACTATTGATCCAAGAGGCAAATTTCAGCACCCAAGGGTAAGCTAACAGACACAGTGATAGAAACGAAAGAGCCACACCACATTTACTAAGTGCTGAAACTACAAAAAGTGACAGAATAATGTTTCTGAAACTGTGGCTGCACAGTAATCATTTGAGTAATTATCTGTGATGAATGAAATGCTGGAGATATAGAGGATAAATCAAACCTACCACCACAGGCATTGTGGTTTTTTTTTTCTGGAGCTACAGATAAAAAGGGATTGGATTGGGATTCTAAGGGATTGTCTTTCCACTTGTGTTGACACTGTTCATTTTGTTGTTGTTGTTTTGCTTTGCCTCTTGCTTCTTTTTTTCCACAGAAAATATTTACAGTTATAGATACAGATTGTATATCAGGACATAGTCAACAGTGTAACCAGCATTCTAATAGAGTAACATTTCTGTTGCTTTATGCAACACTAATGATTAAATCATTAGCTTCGCATACAGAGTACAATTACTAGCATTAGCTTATCACCTTAATTGAAGAATGTCTCATGAATCACATACCTGTAAATTTCCGCTGACCTCTGTGTTTAACTTTCAACAAACCATTGCAAATATCTTTTAAAAAAACACCTCTTTGTTCTCTGGGATTATTACCTTTTCTCTGGACACACCCTGGAAGCCTTTTGCCATAAAAAATAACACTCTGAGCTATCATTTTCCCCACATGGAAGACAAAATGCTGCTCACGCCGTTTTTCCCATGTCTGCCACAATGAATGGGTTAGTGGCTCATAAAGACAGGTTGACCCATTCCACCCAGTCAACTCTGGTGTACATTACCGACTATAAATGAAGAATTAAATTGTCTGAATGTAGCTGTTATCGGTGCACTTATCATATCAAGAGTATATATTACTGATTGGCTGATAGCCAAGATTTAATAATGAAAGTCCAGTGCCAGCCCCATTTATTCTTCAAGCAATATACTGCAGCAATTCTAACCAATGAAGCAGCATGTGTGAAATGAAAATGCTGCAATTTAGATCAAAAAAAGGGAAGAAAAGAAATATAGAAGGGAGAGTAAATGGGGGAACAGAAAATACAAACATCAGAGGAGACAGCATATTACTTGTTTAGTAAAATAACATAAGAATTGGATTTTGTGATGAGACACTATGCACATTTACAGTATATTATATGAAGTAGAGATAGCAAGGGTAAAAGGGTAAAAAGTGGTGGAGAGAAAGAAGGAGTGGTAGACAAGTATGCGGTTGACTAGCTGTGAAGAAAAGACCCTAATCTTGGAGGAGGCCAAGATTAGAGTTGGCTTTAATCACTTTTTCACTTTTTCTGGCCAGCCTCTTTTATTCTTCTTTTGCTCCACCACTCCAATATCCTTCCTTTCTCCACACACCATCTTCCATCCTTTTCGCTCATCTTCTTTGCTATTTTTTCCTCCTCTGCTGCTTAAAATTTCTCACAAATCTGTTCTCTTCCACCGTCTGTTTTCATATTGTCAGTAACTCAGATTTAGGTTTGTAAACAGATTGCTTGTCCTGGGTCACAAATATTCAGCAGGAGATGTATAGTTCACTGTGTTCTGTACATCAAACATTCTGACAACTAATGAAAAAAACAGTGCAAGTAAATTTATTTATTATTTATTTATTTTTATTCTGACCACTTGGCACATGATAAAAACTGCTGCAGTCATTAATTAAAAATATGAGTCAGTAGACAGATTGTATACAGACTGTGTGAGAAGGTCTGGGACATTGTATTGAATGTGATGTTGAACATGACCTGATATTTTGGAAACTAGACAGTGTCCCAAAAGTAAATAATAATAAATATAAGTGATACTATTAAACTTCAAAGGAGTTATTCCAGTCCACACATTTTAATCACTCCCCCCTCTCCAAATCAAATTTTAATTAATTTGCTTCATAAAAAAAAAACACAGTCAATCACAACTAAACAAATTAAAAGCATATCTAATAAAACATCACCAGAAACACAACTTGATTTAGGCTGAGTAGCATTGATGTTTTTAATTAAATATTTGATCAGAAATGATTTATTCAATAAGGAAGTGTGATTGATATAATATGTGATCTCTCTCTCTGTACTATGTCTCTGTTTTTCGTAACATCTCTTTCTGAGACTTCTAAAAGCATAGTTCTTAATTGTTCTATGTTTCTTGTGTTTTTTTATTCCTCTCTGTAGTTCCCCCTCGGGAGCCCACAGTCACTTGTCGATCCAACACCTACCCTAAAGGCTTCTACTGCAGCTGGCACCAGCTGTACTCGACATACATCCCCACTACCTTTGAAGTGGACGTACAGTAAGTGTGGCTGTTGTGTGTATAAATGCATGTGGATGCAACATGTGGATGTGTAGTCATTGTATATTGGTATGATATGCAAAGAACTAGTCTGCTTTAAGTGACTTTCAGTAAAGTTTTACAGTTTATTCATAAGTCAATTAAGTCATAACTCAGTCAAATCTGAACACATACATGATACAGATTCAGTCTCAAATAGCCATCACGAAAAAACAACACTCACTTTCAAAGAAATCAGGTGATAGGTTTCTGTGAATGAACTGCTAACAGCTAATTCAGCATACTTTTAATGGTGCCAATATGCCAAAATATAAGCAAGTCTAGACAACAAAAAGAGACATACACAGTGTCAGAGTTTGAAAACTTCTGGTTCACCAGGGAATAATGGGCACAGGATAGTAAAACTTTTGAGCTCTTGACAAAGTAAAGGACAACTGAGGACAGAAAATAATGTTTTCATAAAATTAGTTTTCTCAGGCATGAGACATCCAAGATCATATGATCCAGACTCCCTATTTTTCCCCAATCTCAAGAATTACAAGCATCTAAATTAACTATTGGAATAGAATATGGATGCCATATGGAAAATGACATCTGACAAATGTGTGTAGTAATTTCTCTTTAAACAAAACAGTTCTGTGCAATTTTTGCCGTTCTTTTTCCAGTACAGTGACAAATGAAACACGCCTGCACACATGGAAAAAAGTTAGAACACAGATGTCACATTGTTTTTCACATATTTGTCTACTATGGAAAACTTTTAAGGGCTGTGTAATTCATTTTAAAACCATAGAGAAAAGAGAGAAGAACACCACATTAAGCACATTCAGTGATAAAAGTAAGTTGAAAAACCAGAAAGATGTGAAAAAGATCACTTTCAAATTAAATGAAGGGAAATATCAAAAAATTTGGTTCGCTCTGCACTTAAACACCCCTGTCTCACTCTCCTCGGGTGTCCAGGCACGTTTTAACAGGACCGTAGGTGGACCTTAAATACTCAAAATGTGCGGATAGAGACCCAGTGAGTCTGTCCCCGTCATGTTCTCTTTGATATTCCCAGATCACAGAGTCCCACAGCTCCACACCACAGCAGGTGGATTCATTAATGTTGTAAAACCAGTATTATTCAGTTTGAATAATAATGAGGACTGGGACGGAGAGAGGCATAGATGAAGAGGACTTCAGAGAGATTAGCAGTAAGAGTGTCAGTGTCTTTAGTGTCCAGGTAGGTTGTTTTTGTGCAGAGTGCACAGAAGCTTTCAACAGGTGGAGTGATGCTTATTTCCCTTGCCACCACCTCCACATTCTTCTGAACAGCCTTTTTTTTAAAAACACATTTTCTTCTTTTCGTTCCATAACATCCACAAGATCCTAAAAAGAGCACTGTTGTCCTTGTTAGCTCTGTTGCTAGTTGCTGACATATGGCTTTTTTCTTCAATAAATAGTGTCCCATTACAACTATTGAGTCACTTATACTGACAGAAGTTAGATTAACAGTATGATTTAATTGAAAGTCAGGCAAGATTTAAAATCCTCTTTAGCCTGTTTTGTAAAATAAAGTTGTAAAGCATATTTATGCCTAGGAGCTAAACTAAAAAAAAACAAAAAAGCAAAGTAAGATAGTAAAAGTCAAGTCTGGCTGTGTCCCAAACCCAAGCTGTCCTGTTCAGGAGGTACAGTCAGCACTTTTTAATGTTGGAATTAAAGTTATGTCCCATCTTTGATGTATAACTCCCAGACTGTTAAAAAAGGGAAAAATGCTTAACTACTCTCCTGCCCTCCTTCTACATTTGCATACCAGTGTGTATGAAGTTTCTTTCAAGCTGAAAACACACAAGCTCTTCCGTTCTCTGTCTTTCTCACACCTGTCTTTGTTTCCTCTTACCTATTCCACTCTATCCCCCTTCCTTCCTTTTTTTATTTCCCTTTTCTCCACAGACATAACCAGCGTTCTCTGGAGGTGCAGAAAGACTCTGTCCACAAGAACCGCTGTCATGTACGGTTTCCTGAGGTCTTCTCCAGCTTCCCTTACAAAGTTAACGTGACGGCAGTCAACGCCTTGGGAAAAGCTTCTACCACCATCACTTTTGAGGAGTCCACTATAGGTAGGGGAAATTACTAATCGTGTTTTCTTATGTGTGGTTTTCTCTTCTTTGCCACACCATAAGCTGACAGGTGTTGTTAAATATTTGTAACATTAACTTCCCCTCAACCAAATTCAATACAAAATGAGTCACAGAATCATCACTGTTGAAGGTTTTTCTCAGAGTTAACTTGTTTTATAATCAAAGTGTTCAAAGGGAACACACTGACATTTTGCAAATTTTAAAACTATTTCCTGAACTCATTCAGGTGGTGCAATATTAATGCTTTTCATTAAAGTTTTCAGACAAAGTGTTTTGAGCTCAGTTCAGGGACAGATCTGAGATCCTTTTCCCGCATAGATTGACAAATATTTGGCAAAGCAAAAGAAAAGGACCAAAATGCCAAGGGTCATGCCGATTCTTTGTGAATGCCAACCCTTGAGCAATTTTCATGCATTTGTTTGACCACAAATGACTGATTTCATTCACTTCTGGTCCCCTTTGGAGATTTGTTGCGCACACAGCAACGCTTGATGCCAGAAAGACAAAGAAAGTTGAAATTTCAGTGGCCAATTAAATGTCACCGAGCTGAAAGGAGAGTGCAAAGCTTTTTTTTTCTTTAACCAACAGCAGAGTCCATTAGCGAGAAACCCACCGACTGTGCACCCATGTCATTACCAAAGGCACCAGATAATAAACAGGCTACCTCTGAACCTTTTTCTGCAGCAAACAGTATTTAATAGAGGCTTGGACAGGATGTGACATAAATCAATGGTCTGGTTTTCTCGCTGAAACGTGCCAAACACCAGCTGCCACACGAGCACATTTTACTCATATTTAAATGTAAAAATTAGCCTTAAAAGTTAGTGCCTTCATCGGCTGTTTTTTAAGTTGCAACCTTTGTGGTTATGTGGTAAGCAATGCAGTTTGGATTGGGGAGTTTTTGTTCACTTAGGCTGCAGAAGGCCACATAATAAAAGCAAGACTTTTAGAATTCATAAGCGACTCAGACTGGAAAGCAGTGAAGGGGAGAAATTCATTTTAAAGAAGGAATGAGGAGTACTTTGATAGATAAGGGAAGTGCTGCCAGCAGTCCTCAGCTCTGTTGTATTGCTTAGAGCGCGATATGGGTGTGCATGATGCATAAATACACACAGACACCAATGGGGCTGTGAGCGATTGTGTGGAGTGTGTCGGTTGAGAGGGTGTATTGAAAGAGAGAGAGAGAGAGTGTGTGTGTGTGTGTGTGTGTGTGTGTGTATACATAAGTAACCAAATGAGGCAGTGACATGCTCTGCCAAGCCCCGGACACAAGACTCATGAAAATGCTAATGCTAGCCGGATTAGCGCCTTGGCTGAGGAAATATCCCTCAACTATTGGTGATAGCAAAATACCCCACTGCTCCTTTCTTTCCCTCTGCTTTCTCTTTCATTCCTGCATGCCCTTCTTGTGACTTTGTACTTTTTTTTCCTCACTTCTTTTCCTCCCATTTTCCTTCCTCAGTCCCTTCTGTGTTTCTTTGATATCATCAACCAAATCTTCTCAGATAACCAATTGCTGCTTGTTATATGGGTTAGTTGTGTGGGTTATATGTCATATGTGTTATATATATATAGGTATATATATAGACTATGTACTACTAGTTGCTTGTAAAAGGCTAAAGCATGCTTCCTTTGCCTCTAATACTCTCTGTGATCACTTGCTTTGTGTTTTAGTCTAACTGATAATGCAATACAGCTGTTGTCTTTGATCACAAAGAGAGACAATATCTGTTTTTTATTCCAGAAAATACTAGTTGAAAGGCCAAAACTTGAAAATATGGTTTCAAATTTATCATAATTAGTGTGGACGTGGTCTTGCCTGTCCTCCATTCCACGTTCCTCTTTTTTTTCTTTACTTTTCTAACTGTTTGATAGTGTTTGCCATACCTCCCTCCCTCCCTCGCCCTCATCTCCTCTTCATTCCTGCATTGTTAAAAGTCTCTCTCATGCCATTCTATGTTGTAAGTCACATTCATTTTTGGGGACAACGAGGCAGATCGTAAATAAATAAAACAATTTCATGCTTCCTGGTGCACTTCTGAATTCTGAGTGGGAGTAAGACGATTCTCCACTGTCCTTGTTCATCCAACCAAAGCTGGGATGAAATTAGATGAGATGAGATTGTGAGCGTGTGCATGTGTGTGTCCTCACATGTGCATGATGTGGGTACAGTTACAAAGAGATCCCTCAAGGAAGCTCCAGACTCATCAAACAATAGCTTAAAATTTTCTAGTGTCAAAATGATCAAACGATAACTGAAGTGTAAAGGCCTCTGCAGTTAAAGCGTTTTTACTTACAACAAAGAACATTAGCCCACCTGGGCACCTGCTGTCATCCAGTACTGTGTTACTTATTCATTGTGATCAAAATGAATGTAATGTAACCTAATTCCAAAGGGTGAATAGCTTTTCAACACCATTAAATCATCTATCACTCCTGTCACAGTGCCTTCAATTAATACTGAGAAAGTGGAGTGATCATGCTCAGGTTTAATTTGCAGTTACTTTGTGTTATTTTTGGGGAAAACCGGAAGTCACTTATGTCTCAGGAGCAGCCAGTAAAAGTAGATTCAAGCTATTAAAAGTGAAGAGTTTAATAACAGCCAGTTCAAAATTCTTTAATACTTTACATCCTGGTGATATTTACAGTAGCTGTCTCATTTTTGTTTTCTTCATATAACCAAATGAGAATCCTGGGCTGCACTGACAAACTGATTTGTTATTCAAGACTATTTATGTAGCAGAAAGAAAATCTGCTTGTTGTAATATTTGTGATATTTTGCTGATTCCAGCAGACTCCAGCTTTCGCCTCGAGGGAGGTCAGAGATCAGCGTCGGCTACAAAACAAAAAGGAATCCTACAGCTGGCAGAGGCTTAGAGGCATATTAACTAAGAGATGCACTAATTGCTGCCATACAATAAACCTAACAAGTGCAACTGTCTCTAGGATAAAAACTGATTTCTTAAGACCAGTTGCACAGTTGTAATTTCCATCTTAAAATCTCTAAGGCATGTAGGCCTGCAGAGCTGCTTTAAAGGAATGAAGACCATAAGATGGAGATCAAATTGTTGTATCCCCTTAATACTTAAGCCAGGAGATGAAGGGTTGAAGAATTTTGTAATTGGCATATGGTATGACTCCCTATAGTCAGAGTTTCAAGATATGACAACATGTAGTATGACTTTGTAATGTATTTCTTTTAAAAGAGAGCAAAAGCTTTTTATGTGCTTTTTGAATTTCAAATGTATTCTCTTTGCCTGTTGTAGCTTTGAACAAATAAGACAGCAGCAATGTGAATTTAGGACATACTACTTCTATATTAAATTCTTTATGATTTAACAGGAAATAGTGTGTAATGTTGGTTTAGTGAGTCAAAGTGGAATCAACTTCAGTAATAGAATTTTTATGCTCTATCACTGCCATGCCATACACTACATATTATTCAATTAAAATACACTACATATATGTTTCCCATTTACTTTATGTGCATAAAATATTTGTGCACACAGCCCGAGGATCAACACTTTTTACACACTTCACCAAGAGTGAGATAACTGCAGTTTACTCCCAATAATTGCACAGTCTCTCATTGTAGCAATGAGACTTAAATCTAGGACTTCAGGATGATTTCTCAGTTTTTGTTACACTACTAACGTCAACTAGTGCGATTCCATCCACCTGTTTTTATGCACATTTCCAATAAAAAATTTTACATGTACATTTCTGCTTGACTGAGGTTGAAATGTTGGCTTACTAATAATCTGAAAAGCAAACACAGTAAATGGCATATTCCCATTGTCCCATCATGTTTTCTACATTGGTTTCCACCTTTTAAGGTTGGACTGGTGCTCTTTTAATTTTGTCATCTCGTACTGCCCTCCTCTCCTGCAATGTGCCACCAGCTGTTTATCTTGATGAATTGGAAATTCAGTGGAAATTGACACAAAATTTGGATGGAAACCTGGCTAGTGTTAGATGTGTATACATGAAGAGTTTGATACCTAAAATGTTTTTGTAACATATCACTGCAGATCGAAGAACTCTTTTTTTTTCTCCCTATTTTCTCCCCCATTTGTTCAAGTGCACTGATAGATGCTGTCATCCAGCATCAGAGTAGATGTCCACATTTCTTGTTCCTCTTGATAAGGCCACTTAGTTTAAAGGAAAGATGGTGAAGTGTGAGGACATGAGAGAGATGAGTGGCAGGATTTTGAATAACCTTTCTTTTTACCCTTTTTTTCACTATATACTGGGATGCATTTACTAAAAGAACTAAATGACAAATAATAATAGGTTTAGAAAAACTACAGTCGTGTTCAGTGAAAAACCTGGATGAACTCAGTCACTCATTGGTACATTGAGTTCCACATGCAGATTTTGCTTTTGTAGATCTGTAACATTTTATTGCTTTTTGCTGAATAGTCACAGACACCAGAACAACCTTAAAGCAACTTTTTTTTTTTTCATTTTAGTAAGAAAGATTAGCCACTCTGCCTCCTACGCTCTCATTCAATTTTTACCAGACGGTGCATAAAATGGTTTCGAAGTAGCTGTTTGAAAGATTAGACTTTTGTGTTATAGTATACCTGTTCAGTCACATCTCCAGCACAGAGAAAGAATGGGCTGCAGTGACTGTTGCAATATGACACTGAGATGAAGAAAGAGCAACAGTGATGTGGACGCAAATTTGAATGAACAGAGCCAAGGGAAGCATGACAGACGTTTTCAGGCCAAGCATGGACAGGCACAACAATGGGATCTCATAAAATGAGACCCTTATGATCACACTTCATTGTTTTGTCTCATTTCTTTCTTTTTCTATTTTTGCCAATCCTGTGTTGCGACATCTTTGTTTTACCCGCAAATTTAGAGTTATTGTTTTGTCTACTACTAATTCTAGCCATATATTATATGTATGACATGGTGTTTAATGAGCCTGTTCTGTTCAACAATGTATTTATCAGTAGTTATCATAGATATTTAATGCCTATCTACCTGCAACATTACTTTCATAGACATTTCATAGATACTGTGAAAGCCTTTGAGCCCCAAATCTGTTCCTCATCAGTTGCACATTTTAGCATTTTTTGTATTATTTCCTTGAATTTCCTGAATTGGACAGTGAAGTCACAGAGTCCTATTGTCTCAGTGGATTTCAAACTCTTCATGTAAGAAGAGGCTCTCTCTTTTTTTCGGCTCTAGTGTTATTAGTAGTGCTTGGTCAGATTCCAGGTGCCCTCCCAGAGGCCATCAAAAGAAGGATGTGTTCATTACTCATGCAACACAAAGCTAATGCTCTGTGTTTCAAGTCAGATGAATACTTTAAAAGCCTTTGGGACACCCCGCCCATACAGATTTCTCTCTGTTTTGTTCTCTGCTCGCATGTGCTGTTGGACAAAGCTGATGTGGACAAAGAGGAGAATTTCTGCTCTCTGGTCTCTAGTGACTTCACTTTGGTTTCACTCTGCCTATAGGCACTTCTCTATCTTTTTCTCCCTCTCCATCTTTCCTTCCCTATTTCATCTTTTTACACATTTACTTGAAGAAGGTCACAAAGAGATTAGCATCTCTTTCTCAAGGGAGAAAGCTGTCCGTCTGCCTGTCTCTCTCTTATCATCTCCACCCATCTTTCATATTTTTAATCATTCATTCTGTGAAGGTCATATCCGCAAAAGAGATGCCTGTCTGTCTGCCCCTGTCTGTATGTATTTGCCTGTGCTCTCTGTTTACATGCTTTTATACATCTGTGTTGTTATGCTTGTTACTATCTACCTCGTATTGTAATTTTGTGTGTATCTGGTTAAGGAAGGGTGTCATGTAGCTTAAGTGGCAGGCCAGTGTGCTGTCTCGTGGGAGTGATCCAACAAAGAGTTATTCACTATTGTCTGAGAAGCAGTGAATTGAATTCTCTCAATGGCTTTATCTGTGTCTTTCTCAGTGGACATGTATTCAAAAACGCATCATTCATACTTTCTTTTCATCTGAGACTGATTGTTTCTCATCTCCATCTCTTCTCCATTTTTCTGTCTCTGTACTCACTGATTCCTTTCTGATAAAATATCATATAACTCTCTTAACCTTAACTGTTTACTCTTGTGACCTGCAAGAGGCAGATTACTTTAGAATGAGTCAAAAACTCTTGATCATGCAACTTAAAAGCGAGTTTCATTAGACCTTCCTTTCCTGTTCTTTATTCAAACTCCATGCCCCCGGTTTATAACGGAGGTATTCTATAAAATATCTGAAGCCTTGAGACCCAAAGGCATATTCAAATTATTGTGGAAAAGCAGCTTTTGTTGTGCATGTGGTGTATAATTGAGAAGGGGTGAGGCAGAAGTTCAAATTTGTTGAACTTAGAGCTAAGCTGCTCTGACCTTTGTGGGTGCATCCAATTACTGTTGGCCACTGCTTGATCTGAAAGATGGATGAAAAAATAATTACTTGTGTTTTTTCAATTTCCAGAAGTGTACAATAATAAATTGGTCTCATATAGAGACCCGACACATATTTGTTTGGCAATCTATCAGCATTCAGATGCAGCCACTGGGGTTTGTTACATAAACACTGTTTGAAACTTTAAAACGTAGCAGTCTGCTTCTAGCAGCATTAACAGTGTAGGTAAGGCAGTGCTGTACTAGACAGGAGTTCATGCACAAGAGGACGTGCAAGACTCTTTTTTGTCCTGCTGTAATGTGAATATACCTTAATTCAAGATAACAATTATGACGTCACAAGGGTTATTTTCTCAGACTTTGGAAATCTTCCTCCAGATAAACAGAAGACATTATACAGCTATTTTCACAGGCTGAGTAGCACACTTGATGATGAGTAAACCTCCATTGTATGAGCCCCATTTTAATAATTGTTCTTGTCCACCTCGCAGTCAAACCAGACCCCCCGGAGCGCGTGACGGCGACCCCGATCCGTTTCAACCCTCGGAGGCTAGAGGTATCCTGGCACAGCCCTGCCACCTGGCCTGACATCGACAACTTCCCTCTGAAATACTTCCTTCGGTACCGACCACTCATCCGAGACCAGTGGCAGCATGTGAGTAGCGTTATTGTATTTGTGATATTCATTTATCATTATATCATTTACAACCAGTCAAGAAGGCGTAAGAATCCAGTTTGGAAAAAAGTTGAATCCAGGGGAGCCAACATTCATATGCTTGAGTTTCACTAGCTTATCCTGAAAAGATCCTGTGTCATGTAATGACTATGACAGGGGTTATAAATGGTGTGAATGTTTGTTCAGATATATCTCCTTTGCCAAAATCTGTAAGTCAACACTGGAAAACACCTGCTAGAGGATAATTCATTATTTGGTATTTGAGAACCTCTGGTTCTTATTCTTTTCTGGACGTGCTGTTTTAAAGAAAAGACTGGCTTTGCTACATATTGTAGATTGAGTTTCACCTCATTGCAAAAATATTTCTCTAAAGGAAATGACAAATGTTCTAAGAGCAGAATAGATTGTCTTTTAAGAGTGATCTTTTTTTTTTTTTTTTTTACAAAGTAATCTTGGCTTATCATACATTTTTAGGCAGACATGAGCCCTACTTCTGTTTTTCCTGTATGGTCAGTAGTATGGCCCAAAGTAAATTAAACAGGCATATGCTCAGAAAAGAATTTCATTACCCAGGGAGATGCCGCTGGTCCAACCTGTAGCTGGTTGAGTTTGATCTGTGGTCAGACAGACATAATAGCTCAGGTGCTTATGTTACTGTATCTGACTATTTCTTATGCGCTCAGTTCCCTAAGGGCTTCATATAGTAAAAGCATATGTGTCCACTATAGAATTCCCGGGATGAAAGCTGTCTGCTAAGGTCTAACATTGCAACGCTATTATCAGACACGTCAGTGGTTTGAAGAGGTGTTGTTCCAAGACCTTGGCTCATGGGCCTTCACATGGAAACACACACGCACACGTATATGAATTGTAGACCAATACAGGTTTTTTTCTTTTTTTCGGTCTTTCACTCACTGTTTCCATCTTTCATTTTGTGTTTCTGTCACTATTACCAAACTATATTGGTATTTCCATCTATTTCCTTTTCTTTTGTCTCTCTCCTCTTCCATCTTTCCTGTGTCTTTGCTTTAACCATCACAGCAGTCAACTTCATTTAGTGTTAACTATTGTGCAGGGGTTTATTTGATAGTATTTTTTGTGTCCTTTGCAGAGTATAATATATATAAGATGTAAGTAAAGTAACATGGAGTAAATTATCAGTGTAGCCAATCATTTTCAGGCACTTTGGTGTGATTATTTGGCACCACTTGGCATTGTTGTCACCCTGTTCAAACAAGCTGAACTAAAGATGTAAATGCACCTGAAATTAGTAAACCCTCAAGACGTCCTTGATTTTAATTCTCTGCCTAATTAGGCTGCTTTCAGGCCCTTTACAGCAATAAACCTGGGGCTTACTGTGTGCAATTGATCAACAGGAAGTGAATTACAGCAATTAAAATCACTGATTCAGTGTTTTAAGTAATTTATCAAGTGCAAGGATTAGCAGGATCCTGCTTCTCAAATAGGAAGATTGGCTCAGCATTATATTGTTGACCACTGAATTGCTTTTAGGCTTTTACCTATTCAAACAAAATTAAGAGGGAGAACACATTATTTTTGTTTATTTCATAGGCATTTTGATTACTGAGCATTTCAAATCTAAATAATTTATTTACCAAAAAAGCACTAGAATTATTATAGACATATTAGATTATATTAGAATTAAGTTTACTTAGCTACTCACATATTGTTCACAAATTTGCACACATATGCAAGAAATCACACAAAACCTGCATCTACACATTACATTCAGTCTCTATCTTTCCCTATGTCTCTCTTTCTTAAGCACACACACACACACAAACACACACAGCAGTCAGACTGAAAAAAGTTGCGACAACGCCTCAGGTCTTTGTGGTTTGAACTGTTGATTAAACCTGACACACACTCAGTTTTCCTTCTCCCGCTCACCACTAATCGATCAATATGTGAGCTAATGCATGACGTGAAAGGCGGGAAACCTTGAGTCAATATTTGGATTGGGTAAGAACACATAATTTGAAAATTACATAAATACAGTCGATGACAGCTGAGAACTGCAGGGTTTTCCGTTTTTGCGGCGTTCTTTGATGAATGCCTCCAGGGTCATGGTTCTAATTTTTGTAGCGCTAAGTGTGGTTTTCAGAAGGAGGAGTTCTGAACCTATTACCTCTCAACATTTTATGATCACACTTCTGCCATTTTTATTAGGTGTTGGGGAAGAGTGTTGGCAGTGCTCAGTCCTAAAGAGAGTGTGCTGTCTGGTTAATAGATAATTTTGCATATGGAATTTGTCTGTGGAATTAGCCTGAGTTTGTATTAGAAATAAGTGACAAGCATCACGTAACAATGTATTTATTGGAGATCTGAATTTGAGCCTGGACTATAGGAGCGTACTGTTATAGGAAAACAGTTGGATTTAAAACAATCAAGCCTTGACATAAATCATTAAGTGGAGTTTAATGAGGTTGCCAAAATAAGATACACTGTTTACTGGCCTCATATATACTTCATTAATCATTGCCTCAGAGGTTGAATGCTAATTGAAGTGGTTAGTATTGCTTAGGAATTTACCTTTAATGTGGTTAGACAGCATAGCTGATGGTGAGAATGGCTTTCACATGTAACATTTTGAAATGTGTTTTGAGTCAGAAATGAAAGCAGTGGTGTGATCAGACCGATCTTTGGAGGAAACCATCCATCCTCCTGAGGAATGAAGGGATGAATGGTTCAAATACTTACAGTGATGGAGATTCAGACAGAGGAAGGAAAATGAGGGAGAGTTTTGAAGTGGAGATGAACGGAGCGCATCAGAGAAGGAGAAAAGTGTTAATGGATAACAGGCTCTAGGAGTTACAGTGAAAGAAAGAAGCAGTATGTGAGGCAGGCATTCATAGATACATGAGAACATTTTGATATAAGTTATGGAGTGAGAAAGGTGATTTAAATGTAGACTCACACATTTCCAAGAATGACGGACAAAGGATGGAACTGAAGAGAGGAAACTGCTTATTGCTTTTGAAAGGTATGCAGTGTTAGATGAAGCATGTAAGTTTCAGACCACAGAAAACAGAGAGAGGAATGGATCATAGGTGAGAGGTACGGTGAGAAAAAAAAAGAAATGGCATATGGAGGGTGGGCATGATTGAGCGTCAGCCTCAAATAGATAAATGGATGAAAGTGCGAGAGACAAGAAGAAAAAGGGAGCACTAGAGGCTACTTTGAAAGTGAAGTTTTATAAGCTATCAGTTACAAGGTGTTTCAAGTTAAAGGAAGATAGATGAATGGTTCAAGGGCGAAGAATGAAAAAAGAAAAAAAACCTTCTGGAATATGTTGAGCCATAAAATAGTGGATAGAATAGAGAGAGAGAGAGAGACTTTTGACTGAATTGAAACAAGACCTGTAGAAGAGCACAACATAAATTTTGGATGGATTTTGCCTATAAGTAACTTGGATATTCACGGATAGAAAGACCGAGAAACATCCTCATATTAAGTGACCGTGTGAATGATTTGCAAACTGACAACACTAGGCAGACAAAGACAAGGAAGACATAAAAACAAGGAGTGAGAATGAAAGAGAGACAAGACGGCAGGAAAGAAGAAATGCAAACATAACGAAGATAAATGGTGAATGGACTTGAAAGTAAGGCTGGGTGAGCTATTGATTTGCTTAATTTGAATTTTGTTTAAAATATCTACAGTGAACACAGGTTATTACAATGTGAACCAAAAGCTTGTTTTCAGTAAAAAAAAAAAAAAATGGCTGACTCTCGCTATCATGTAGTGAATCAAACAGTTGGATCTACAGGGATAGACCCAACAAGAGACTCTGATCTGATCTGTTTGCTGACCTGTTATCATCTCTGATTATGAGAGGTGAAGCCATGGCAGTCCACTGAGCAGTGTGCTGATTCCACTTTGTTCACCCTGTCCCTGCCTCGTAGCTTTACCGCTGCCTCAGTAGCTGTCTGCAGATATCAGCCCAATGTAAAGATGCACAAACAGCAGGATCAGGTGAATGAGTGTTAGTGATGACTTTCAGATGTGAGATGTTTTCATAATGTTTAAATCTTGCTGCACTTTGCAGGAGAAGAAAATATACTGTAGAATTGTGAATTATCCCCAAGTTTGAGAAAAAAATCTTTATTTTGTTTGGTTATTGCTCCCAGATTTCATAATGCTGGGCAAAGTGAAATGGAATCTTCTGTCCTTAAAGCCCTAAATCCAATCAGATTAAAGAAAAAACACAACTAACTACAATAGAAATAAAAAATACCAGAATCTAAGAAGGTACACTAGCACTGGTCTGTTGAAAAATTATAAATGTTATTGAATTGCTTCTTTCTTTTCGTATCCGTGCCTGGTGGGGTATCCTTAGACTGGAACAGAAACAGCTATTGCAGTGCAACAAGCTGAGTTTCAGAACATGTCTTCCAAAGGGCAGTGCTGAATTATGCTTGTATCTAGATGTGCATCATTGCTTGGCATACTGAACATCAACACTTATTGTTTGTTTGTGTCTTATTTCCTGCATGCATCAGTGCTCCAGAAAAGTGACACTTCACATCACATTTGCTCTACCTTGACTACTCTGTACTCTGGCTTGTGATAAAGGTTTTAACTGGCATAAATAAAATGATGCAGCACTACAAGCCATGGGTCCTGTACATTGCACTGAAGTGAGTGATCACAAAGGGTAATCTGATCAATGAATTCCCTTATCAGTCACTCAATAAAGATGATGATCTCTTCCCTTTAGACTAAAACAGCAAGCCAAAGTCTACAGTAATTTAGTAGGGAGACCATTGATGTTTTTTTTTTCTTGCATGACATCTTATGTCTATATCCTAATCTGCAATTCAGAATTAATCATCAAAGACGCAAAATAATCGACACATGAAAATACATCTGTACACCTGCAAACATTCAGTGAATTGTTCTGTTTCCCATGGCCTCATGTTGCATTGTTTCCATCCTAACCTCACGCTCCCATCGCTGAGATGTGAACTCAAACTCTCCTAGCAATTAAAGCAATGGTCCAGTAACTGTGATAAGAACAATTTCAGATTGCTCAATATTCACTTCGTGGTATGAAACTGCATCTGTTGCGCCGTAATTGCCCTTTGGGGATGATGCTGAACTCCAGTCGACTGAAAACACACACATTTCCATGCAGACACTCTCATGAACGAAAACATGCGCACATTGACAGAAATGAATGATGCATACGCTCTTAAATGCTGGTATGCATATAAATAAATACACGCACACACAAACAAGCTCACATGTTCTTGTTCGTCTAATTATAAAGATTAATATCCTTCCATGCAAATTCAAATGCTATCCAAGCGCTCTTGCACTCATACATGAGCATACACGTGAAAACAACGAACACATGCAGTCAAATTATTTGTATTGCGCTAACAGACGTCAACACATGGGCAATAAGACATGATAAAAAATCAAGTCATATTGAGTCTGCTGAAAAGTCTTACAAGGGAGTTCATCCCCAAACATTTTCAGTTCTATCGATCTTGTTTCAAGAATTTGGTGGAATCAGTGTCAGTTTTTCTAAATAATAGTGTAGCAATCATCCTCTCCATCCTTTTTTTTCACAATATAACTTTAATATAAGATTATTGAAGCAAGATTTATATTGGAGGTATACTGTAGTTGTAGTTGTTTTAAGAAAACAGGACATTTAAGGCTAAAAATTACTTGAGAGGATTGTTTGTTGCTGCCCATGCTAATACTGGGTAGGGCCCCCCTTTGCTTTCAAATCAGCCAATCAATTCTTCACAGCATAGATTCAGCAATATATTAAAAACATTTCTTTGAGATTCTGGTCCATGTTGACATGATTGCATCACATAATTTCTGCAGATTTGTTGGCTGTTCACATGAAATTCTGACCCCACCAACTACATGCCTCAGCAGAATTCCAGAATCATCAGACCAGGTTTTTCCAGTCTTAAACAGAACCTGGGGTGTTTTTCTGTTGTTGTAGTCCATTCGCCTTAAGGTTCAACATGTTGTTGTAAAGAGTAGTTATCTGAATTACTGTAGACTTGTTCCACTGGAACCAGTCTGGCCATTTTCTCCTTTGACCTCTCTCATCAACAGGATGTTCTGTCCACAGAACTGACACACACTTTTTTTTGTTTTGTTTTGTTTTTTGCACCATTCTGAGGAAATGCCATGGTTGCAGTCACTGATATCACAATTTTCCCCATTCTGATGTTTGATGTTAGGATTAACTGAAGCTCCTGACCTGTATCTGTAGGATTTTATGCATTGCACTGCTGCTGCATGATTGGCTGACTTTATAATTGTGTGATTGAGCAGGTGTGCAGGTGTTCTTCATAAAGTGCTCAGTGAGAGTGCACTGTCACAGCCACATATACATACACAAGACAGAGGGCAGAAAAGCACAAACAGTACGAAATGCAATGTTCATTATGTAAGAGACACAGAAACACTCAGAGAAACAGACGGACTCAATAAATGAAGCCGCTGGAGCAGAGACAAGAGGTGGACTTAAAATTCTTCTTCTTTTAAGCTGTGTCTGCTTGACCAGCACAGCCTTAGCCTTCTATTCATTTATTTATCCCACATTTTTCCTCTTTTGTCCCTCTGTCTGACATGCTGCATCCTCCCTCTCCCATCCATCTCCCTTATCCTTCCTCCACCTCACTTTCTTTGTCACTTTCTCTCCCTCTGTCATTTTCTCTTATCCTCTTCTGTATCCCTCCTTCTCCCTGCTCTCTCCTTCCTCTCTGCCTCTCTTCTTCAGTATTGTTCCATTCCAGACTGCTATCGGTCTTCTCTTCCACCACCAACTCAACTTTCTCTTTCTCTCTGCATCTACTCATCCATGTAATAATGGTCTTTGTATGTTTGCCAAAAGTCACTCTCATCCTGTGAGCACTTAGATGAATCAATAGTGAGCCAGGAACTTTGTGTGTGTGTGTATGTGTGTGTGTATGCAATGGTAAGTAGAGTCACATAGATACAGTGTACACCTGTGTATGCCTGTCTAATCACCCTGTACATGCTCCTTTTTTGTCTGTTTTTGTACTTTTTGTGTGTGGATACCTGTTTGTGAGTAACATTAGGAAAAGCAGAGACTGACACTGAATAAGAGGTTATTCAACACAATCTCACACTAAACGTCATGAAAGCCAAACAGTGCATCTGACTCTCGTCTTTTTCTCCTCCTTTCTCACTCTCATTGTCTCCCCACTGGTCCCTGTTTCATTTTCACCTTCCCACCACTTTTCCCTCTCTCAGCTATCCACGGGTTTTACCATCGCCCCCCACTCATCCTTCCATGATCCATGTATCCTTCCATCCATGCATTAAGCCAGCTATCTAACCATCCGTCCCTCAAGCCATCCATTTGTATCTATGGGTGCACATGATAAATGTTTAGACCTTGTTTGGGGAAAACATCCCATCTAAAGGACACTGCCACAGACAGATCATTTATCAAACCCCATCTTTCTAACACACACACACTTAAACACACACACATGCAGACACACACCAGGCAGATTCAGTGCTGTCACATATGAAAGTCATCATCATTTAGCTCTGCTGTCGAAATACATTAAAGTCAAATTGTGTTCTTTACATTCACACAGACAGACACACAGCTACATACAGTACTGAACAACTGTTATGAGCTTAGAAACAGTGCACGTCTGTTGGCTTTTTGCTAACAGAATCTAAGAAGAATAAGAATATATCCTCAAATCAGTCTTGTGTTCTCATTCTATTAGTCTCAAAACAAGTGAGGAAAAAATCTCATAAGAAAATATGAGAAGGGGGCAAAGGCAGTAGATGAGAGTATAAAAAGAAATACAGAGACAGAAGACAGCACTAACATGCAGGCAGGTTCTCTAAAAACCGTAGTACTACTGTATAAAAAGATGTCATTTAGATCACCCATCACAGAAAGACCTCTCTTATTGTGTTTGTGTTTCCCAGACTGCAGTTGGGATATTTTAGCGTCTTCTATTTATTCATTTTTGCCTTAGAGAACTTACTGTGTAAGGGTGAATGAAGATGAATGGCACCACTGCCCTCTACTCTGCCTCTATTGATTTCTATATCACCATGTCAATCCTTGGGCTGTCAAACACACGCGCTCCTATCTCCTTCTTCAGGGGACACACACACATACACACACACACACACACACACGTACATACACTGCACTGACCTCGCCTTGGGAGCTCACGTCTCATGGCCAATAAAGTTCTAATAGAATGAAACATGGAACTCACCAAAGCTTGTTAAGATTTGATAAATGAGGCTAGTTTTTTCGTCTTTTCGCACAGCCAGGAGGAGATTTACGAAGTTATGAAACTTTAGAAATAAATAACAAAAAATAAAAAAATAAATAAAATGCCTTAGAAAACAATTGGCCATGTGTGCAGCCATACTGTCCACTTCCTTGAGGTATTGGTGAAAAAACTGTAGAAACGTTTTTTTTTTTTTTTTTGTTATCTTTTAAAATGCATCCATCCATACATCCATTATCAATACACGTCTAACCTCAGGACCTTCAAGGGGTGTTATAGGCCTTGGTTAGATCAGCTGACATTCATTTGTGACAGCTCACGACATTCACCTTAAAGTGAGGGCTGCGGGAAAATGCTGGATCCAATAATTGGAATCAGAAAAAAAACACTTTAGTAACATGACAGGAGCTTTTTACAGGAGGGAGTTTGGGATGAATTCTGATTTCAGTTTTATCTTTCATGACGTGTTGATGTTTGACATTTTTGACATGCCGACGTGACAGCACAAACCACAGTTAAAGTGGAGACGCCTCCACCGTTGTGTTGTTGAAACGGCCGCATGTCGTTTTAAGGGTGCATGGTCTAGTCGGGGATTTTCGATTGGCTAGGGGGGTTTAACTTCCTTTTACTGTAATTGCTGCTATGGCGATTGGGGCTTCAAAGAGAGAAATACTGTCTGAGAAATTACCCCTGGACCTGGCGTTTTTCTGTGCGTGCATGCGTGTGTGTATATACACGTGTGTGTGTGTGTGTGTGTGTGTTCTCAAATGGGAGGAGAGCGCGGCGGAAAAATGGGAGCTGTCAGTCAACCTAATGAGACCAACCTTCTCAGTGCAAGCACACACACACACACACACACACACACACACACACAGACAAACACACACACACACACAGTGCCATCGGGCCAGTGGAAGTGCCATATAATTGGGTTTCCTTTCCAGGACAACAGACATGCTCACTGGATTAGATCTGACCACCGACGCCAATTCTCTCCATGTCTCCCTCTCTCTGCTTTTCCTTCTCTCTTTTTCTTTGTCCAACTGTCTCTTTTTTTGCATTTCTCTGTTTCTCTCTTTTTCCAGCCTCTTTATTTCTCCCTATTTTTTCTGTCTGCCCACTCTTCTCTTATTTATGTTTTTTTGTCTCCTTTCTGCCTCTGTCTTACTGTTCAGCTTATCTCATTGTCCTTTCTACCTCTGATTTAAATGTATGGCGCTTTATCCCATAACATGTGACTATATATAATATAAGTGACAAAACATATTGTGTGATAGCAATCATTACCCCACCGATGCAAGTTATAATTAAAATGTTGCAAGTTATTTTATTGGGCCACAGGTATGACCTGCTCTTGGTGGTAGTCACGGGGCTCAGGTGGACGTCCTTCCTTTCTATTTATTCCTACAGTAAATGTGTATTTGCAGGAGATTGGATGAGATGAAACTATATTGATCCCACCTGAAAAGTTATTAGAAATTTTTGCAACAGTAAAGTACAAGATAGAATATATGGCAAGGTGGTGGAAGGAGAGCTGGAACGATTAAAGTGGGTATGAGAAGGAGGGGAGGAGAGGAGAGAGAGAGGAGAGAAGGATGTGTGAAAAGTAAAAGGGTCACTTCTTTTTCTCACAGTCCCTTATGCAATCCCTGAGGAATGTTTACATCTTCTCTCTCTGCCCCTCATTGTCTGGATTTGTGTGGAAGCTCTTGGAGAAAGAGAGAGAGAGAGAGAGAGAGAGAGAGAGTGTGTGTGTGTGTGTGTGTTGTAGCACATTAAGCTGTGTGTGTGTGTGTGTGTGTGTGTGTGTATGTGTTGTTTGTGTATATAGAAGAGAAGGGGGGAGGTTCTTCAATTTCTAAGCTTCTCTTCCTCAGTCCTAGCCATTTTTTATCAGTCTGGGTTAATGTTGTATCTTGACCTTGCACCAGAATATTTTGAAATAACACATTGTTGCCACATTTTACTGCCTGACTAGTTTTTTTTCACTGTATCTATGTCATATAAAATATTCAGCAGCCTCTACAGTGTGCGTTATTTGTGCAAAGCATACTGTACATAAAGAAAGAAATACTTAGATATCAGTAATTTCCTAATTTTTAGTGTTTTTCTGTTTATATACAGCACATATAAACTGTAGATATGCATTATGTTATATATAGAATAAAGATATATCTGTATAGCTCACATTTATGCATTTCCATTTTCATGTTTTAAGAGGGTAGAAAATCCAGGTGTGTTCCATCTCACAATGGGTTCTTGCAATAATACCAGGCCACCCTCTCTGTGTTCTCCAGTTCATCGTCAAAAGCTCATGTTCACATATGCTGTTTACAATGAGGAAATTTGACTGAAGACATTTAGTGATCATTACTTTCAAAATAGACCATTTTGTGATCAATCCATTTGGGTTGAATCTTCATTATTATCATTATCATATTATATCTTTGGTTTACTGACTAGAGTATATTTACACTCAGTCAATGGGACGTGATTATGGTAAGGCAAATATTTGGGTGTTAGACATGTCAGTGTGTGTGTGTGTGTGTGTGTGTGTCTGTCTGTCTGTGTATGCATGCGTGTGTATTGCATCCTTTCCTTTATGTGAGTGAGTGTGTGTGTGGAGGAGTCACACACATACAAATGCATTTGCCCAATTGCAGATACACTTTTTTGGAACACTTCAGATGTAGATATAGTTTACAGCTCTAAACAGTTTAGTTCACAATACATCAGCCCTACAGATACATATGAAATGTTCACACACACTCATACACACACACAAAGCAACAAGTGAACATACATCACCTCATCACCACTGTAACAACACACAAGCTTGGTCTTGCAGTATGAATGATCCAACACTGTTTTTTGGCAGCGATAGCAACAGCCTCTCCAAAATACATCTCCTCCTTCCATCTATCTCCCCCCTCCCTCCCCTCAGTGCTGCCTCGCCCACCTCCCTCTACTATGTGATATTAAGTGCTGCTCTCGCTGCTCCCTGTTTAGCCACTTGGCAACGCAGCAGCACATCCATCTCTTTGGAAATGTTTATCTGTAAGCTGTTTACATACTCCTCCACACATACACATATACATAGTTCGCACACATGTGTACACAGGACCGTACACACACACACACACAAGCACTAGTTCCATTTTAGCCTTGCAAACACAAATAACAGCAGCAGACATATACTGACATGAGTCTAAACATGCGAGTACAAAGAAAAACAAACGTAGAGAGGGAAATTTTCCCAAAGCACACACAGGCAAAAATATATAGACACGTGCAGATTTACATGAACACACAGCGTCAAGCAGATGGACATGTGCGGCTGACCTTTCTGAAGCTTTCACAACATAGACATTAGTATGCAAACACACACACACACACATGAACACACGTGTACACATTAGAGTCAGGAAGGAATGCTGATAGAAGCTATGGTTGGATACGCTGGTTGGGCTACATGTAAACAGCAGAAGATTTAGCCTCAGAGGCTACGCACATGTCTGTCAACACACACATTGCACACACACAATATAAAATATACCAAAGTATATCCACACGTACACACAGCATTCACCAGGAATATGTAACACATGCACACTCGGATGACGTTGTTATTGCATTCCACTAATGAAATTAAGCCTATAAACGTAGCGCTCGGTTAGGAAGATAAAGCCTGAACTTCCTTCCAAACAGAGGGGAGAGGGGGCAAGAGACGAAGAATCAGAGCAGATACACAGAGGCTGCGAAGATCAAGGCAAAGTTGAAAACAGAGTGGTCAACTTTACAAAGAGGGTGAGCAATGAGAGATTACAGGGAGACAGAGGAAGCACGGATGCAGGGGGATGTACGTCGGGGTTATTTGTCAGATCACTTGCAGATTTTCACATCCTGAAGAACTAAAAGGAAAACTCCAGTTGGAGGCTTGGTTATGGCTGGTAGAAATTATATGGTGGTGTGAGGGGATTTTTGATGAAATCGCAGCCTGTTCAGAGCAGCTGGAGAAGAATATTTAAAGGATCATTCTGTTTTAGTGCAACTTAGGTCGTATTTTTGTAATTTTGTCCATCATTTCATCATCAGTAATATATTATTTTAAGAGAAATCAAAGGTGAATAATAAGATTATTAATTAAAATGTTAGTTGTAAACATCCATCCACTCCTGGTTCTCAGCATTGTCTTTGTCAGTATAATTTTAGCATAACCAATAGAAACAAAAGTTGAAAGTTAAAAGATTCATCCAAAGAGTGATAGTGGTCAACAAATAATGACAAATTAGCTTACAATGAAAAAAAGCTAGTGTCATATTACTTTAAAACTGATGGTAATGAAAGCACAAGTTCAAGAACACCAGGAGCCCTCTCACTGCAATGAACACATTTGCTCACTGAGCCACTGTCAGATGTTTCTTTTCTGATAAAGCCTTCTCAGCCCACATAACTCCTTCTTAAAGTGTGTGTGTGTGTGTGTGTGTGTGTGTGTGTGTGTGTGTGTGTGTGTGTGTGTGTGTGTGTGCATGTGTTTGTGTGTTCCCAGTATGTCAATGCAGGCTACATTTTTGTGTTTAGTAATAGACTCACGATGGAGTCAGCATAATGAGATCTCAGTGGTACTCCCACCTGTACCTGGTCAGAAGTCAGCTTTGTGTATGATCTAACTCAAGTCTCAGTCTCAGTGTTACAGGCTGTAGGTGCAGTTGTTTATGACATTCATCTCCCAGAATGCTTTATCAGGATTGCTGAAATGTAATAAATATATTGTTTGTCCTGACACAATAAATTAACTTCTTGTTAGAATAGTACAATGAAGGTTTTCAGATAACCTCCAGCTCTAAAAATTCTAGATTTAGTCTGATTCACCTAGCTGTGTGCATGTGTGTGTGTGTGTGTGTGTGTGTGTGTGTGTGTGTGTGTGTATACACAGGAGGTGTGTGGGTATGTGTGTGTCTTGTTGCACTGGTAGACTGCAGAAGGCAACAGGCATGTCACTAAATCATTTAATTTGACTTCAGGAGTAGAAAAGGCAACACCCTCCTTCTCCCTATTTTCCCTTCAGTCGTTCAGACACAGGCCAAAGGCAAACAAACACGCGCACACACACACACACACCCATACAACACTAACCATAAATTACAGGGAAGCAGCAAATCATTCTCTCGTGCACTCCCTAGTGACTCAAACATTTAGTTCATTCTCTGTTGCGCTTTGCAAATTAAAATGTGCACAAAAGGCTTTCAAATGTTGGCATGTATTATATTGTGTTACAAAATTATGTGGCATTGATGCCAAAGCTTTCTGGTATAATCATCAATTATGCCACTGGTATTTTGCATGTATGTCTGAGCGTTGGTATGTGTGGAGTGTGGAGGCTGCAGGGGCATTAAGGTTCAGTCTATTCAACACCGAAATGTAAAACACAGCAAGAATAAAGCAACAGACTTGACCTATGCACAGAATAATGATGAAAAGTGTGTTGTAAATAAATGAGCTGTGAATAAAAAATGTATACCGTATGGCTGAATCTACCCACCATAAAACATTAAAGGCTCAGGCTCGGATTGCTATACTGAGCACATAATTTATGGGTAGAGCTATGGGTAGAAGGGTAGAACATCCAGACCCAAAGTTGACTTAGGAACTCCTAACTGCCTTTTTTAGCAGAGAATTTTCATAATTCATGGTGTTGAAACAGTTCACATCCCAAGGGCCATAGAACCCATTCAGAAATCTGTGTACAGTTTCAAATATGCATCAGCTTCATTTCTAAATAAGATGATTTTGTTAACAACTTTAAAAACAGATCTCCCTGGTCCACACTGACCACCTGCTCTCTTTGGTTTGGTGTTTAGGTGGAGCTATCTGACAGCACCTCCCACACCATCACCGATGCCTATGCTGGGAAGGAATACATCATCCAGGTAACACGTTCATCTTACTAACTAGTTCAGACAAGTGAAAACGATGCTTGAATACATTAAATATGCCTAAAGCCTTGCCATTTCAAATTAGCTTACCACTACTGAGCCTGGGGGTAGTTAGTTCATGTTTCAAATCAGGGTTCTTCTGCAGATACTTGCACAATGTTTGAACATATTAATGACTTAATGACTTTTTACTGTCCTTGTGTTCCACAGGTGGCTGCCAAGGACACAGAGATTGGAACATGGAGTGACTGGAGTGTTGCTGTCCATGCCACACCCTGGATTGAGGATCCTCTGCCGATCGCCTCCACAACCGAAGATTCTTCTACTCTTCTAACCGGTAAGTTATAGCCTCAGATAAAAAGCTTGGACCCTTTATTCCCTATGTAAATTTTGTATTCAGAGTCGGATGCATAGGTTCAAAACGTAAGTACCTGCGGGTAAGTTTTCCAGTTTGTATAGTTAGTCTGCTTTAAAACAGACACTCGGTATTAGACACTGCTAAAGTGGCTGAAAGGTTAAAATAAGAATTAAAAAATGCCCTGTTATGAGTTGTTAATGATACTTGCATTATTTCCCCCAATATGCAAGTTGGGAAGTCCAAAGAGAGAAAGATAGAGTGATCCAAGCTCTACAGAGAGGGTGACTATATGTATGTAGAAATATTACAAGTGTTTCTTTAATGCTGTCGGGTTTTTATCAGTATCATAGTCCATGAGCTGTAGAAATCATTGTGAAGATAATACAGTATTCCTATAATGTATTTTTTTAACGTTGTTCTTTGTGCCCATGGCTGTCACACAGTAAATTTCCTGAACCAGTTAGGTATGAAATTAAGTTTTGTTAATAACTTCCTTTATCATTAAATTGAGTACACTATAAGCGTTTGATAGCCTTGAACTTTTATCGCAGCTTAAGCTATATAGATCCAGCAGCCTCCAGACAAATCGACACACATCAACCCGAGAGCCTGCACACTGCCTCAGGGAAAAACTGTGCCATCTTTTTAAAAAGATGCTCATGTCTCTCCTACAGCTTGAAATTGGCTTACTCACAGTTAAACAACACTACACTTTCTAAGTTTTTTATGCATGAGAGGTGATCATTTAACATGCAGTTAACTATAGATTATTGCATTTTAAGTGTGTGCCTTCACACACACAAACACACATACAAAAACTGTCTCTGGGAATTATCTTGTTGGCACCCCTTCAGCATGTGGCAGAGATCAAGGATGGCTTGCTTGTCAAATCGAAATCTCTCAATGCACTGATGATCCCTGAACAACAAGACGTGCATTCCAGGTCTGAACACCCTTCTCTCCGACCACGCTGGAATAGCAAGACAAAAATGGCAGAATGCATTTTGAATGAACAAACACTGAGTATAGATGGACAGGTTTCATAGAGTATGTTTAACTAGCATTCCTGCTGTGCTCTTGCAAATGTAGGTAGTGTTTATCTGCAGCATCACCAGCTGCATGTCAGGCTGCTGAATACTAATATTTCAAACAGAATTGCAGGAAGTACCTCACCTCAATGTGTTTTGTGTGAGGAAAATGCACCTATTCTCCAATTTATTAATTCTGTACAAAAACCAAAGTGGTTTCATGGGGCATATGTGGTGGACTTTTTTTAAGTGGGTGGAGTGACTTCCTGGAGTCTCCACAGGGTGCTAGGTAGCCTTATTCCAGGCAGTAACTACACCCTGCCAAGAAACAGTCACATGACCCTCCATAAAGCATCTTCTTGTTTGCAAACTTAGGATTTTCTACGAATTAAACTAATGAGATATGACATAATAATTAGTGAGCTATAGAGGAGCTTTTGTTGCCTTCAGAAAGAGCCAGGCTAGTTGTTTCCCTCTGTTGCCAGTTTTTATGCTAAGATATGCTAACAGGTTGCTTCAGGTGCTCTGAAATTATAAGACATACTTATGTACTTACCTAGGCTGCTTTCATTTGATACCATGCACACACACCAATTCTAGCTTTTCAAGCAGAGGAGAAGTGACACTGTGAGTTTAGGTTAGTGCGTTAATAATAAGGCACATTCACACTCTATCTCTTGTTTTGTATTGTCATCAATCTCTCACATCTGGGTCCAGACCTACGCCCTAATATGTCAACATATTGATTAAGTCACAAGGGTAAACTGTTTACTCATCAACTGTATAACATGAAATTTAGATCATCAGGGCAAAGAAGAGAAGAACTGTCTTTAAAGTGTGGCTTCCTGTCAATATGAAGTCAGTCTGAATCTTTTTAAGAAAATGTTTGGTCTGTCTGCCCGTCTCTCTCCCTGTCTCTCTGCCTGTCCTCTGAAATTCCTCATCTCAGCGAGTTTTATAGTCCAACAGTGACTTCTGTTGGCCATGAGCGGCACTACATTCTGATCATCACACAGTCAATACTAAACGAGCTCCTGCATGCCCAGAAACACACAAACACATGCTAAACAGTACACACAGAACCTGCAGCCTGCTCTCGCTCTCCCTCACACACAGACACTTATAAACAGCACCACACACACACACACATGCACAGTACCTCCCTCTGATAACATACAGTGTACACACACACACACACACACACACACACACACACAAACGCTCACTGAGTACACATTGTATTATTCTTGTTCTCAAGAAAAAGAACAGGAGGTTATTGGGATTCTCCTCATGCCTCCTCTCGATCCAGCTGCCGCTTCCCTGCTTCCCTTCCCTCTCTCCTTTTTTCTGGTCTCTCTTTCACCCTCCTCTGTTTTGCCTCTAGCCCCCCCACCCCACCCCCTCCATTTCTGTCATATTCCTTACCCTCTCCTCTCACTCTCTCTTTATTGATCACTCACTCTTTCTCCTGCTCCTACTACCTCACACTTCATGCATATCCCTTCTTCTGGCCTTCAACCACTTTGTTTGCAGATGTTACTTCCTGAATGACTGAGTACATCTGTCATGCTTTGTTAATATCAATAGGGCTGGTTGTTTTTTCCACTGATGGATACCTCATTTCTCTATGTTCTCTCCTCTTCCCTTAGCACCTGGTCTTTGAAATAAAGGCAGTTGAGAACTAAGAAACAGTGAGTACTTTTTCATCTGCCACATTTGCCAGAATGTTTAAAAAAAAAAAAAACTGGTACAAAGTGTGGCATGCTGAAAAAGAGAAACTGCAAAAGGGCTGACAAAACAGATTTTTCAAGTAGACATTGATATCAAGGTCTGCTATAGACACAGAATTCAAGTCATGCCTCCTCAGCAACAGTTGTATGCCTCCACTTCACCTAAAAGTAAAAAAAAAAAAAAAAAAAAGAAAGAAAAAAGAATAAATAGTGCAGAGGTGTATGCACCGCAACATCATTTGTTCAAGTCCAGACAGGTGCTATTGTTGCCCCCCTCTTCATCTGCTTTGATGATAAAAACATCACAGGAACAAATGTATGTTTAAGAAAAAATACAAATGTCTGAAAAACAAAATGTTTTAGCTTGAAAGTAGCAATAAATTACCATGATGTATCAGAGTTACTGGTGCTCAATAAATTATGTAATGTTGTCATGTCTTGAATGTTTTTGTTAATGGAAACACTTGTATTAAATCGAAACATGTCTATTGGATGGGAATTGACTAATTACTCACTTTGAACTCACCATTTTTTAACTGTCGTACATGTTGCAGAATTACATCAGCAGGGAAACAAGGAAAATAGCTGACTGCCTGTCAAAGACTGGGCCGATAAACACAAAAAGTTCAGCTAGGGCCAACTTTTTTTCAGCTGACCAGCTTGTTAACATCTACACAGTGACCAATATTTCCTGGCTGCTCAGCCGAAAAGGAAATGAATGGACTTCCTGTGCTTTATTGATTGTGTAGCGCACAGCCTAAACACACAGTTACACTTTCTCCATTTCCTCTCTGTCTTTCTTTCATTTCGCCTCTGCCACATTATCTCCACCTCCTTATTTTTTCTTCTTTTTTTCTCCTCTGTCCACAAGGTCACCCATACCTCATGGAGATGACCATGAATAGCAGCTAATTGCACTTAAGTGTCTGTTCTGTTTCCTGGCAGCATCAACAGCCTCATTTCATATCCCAAAGACTGTGAAGTGACAGAGAGACATTCAGAAATCCCATCCTCAGTGACTGGACCATTGCCTAGCGACCACATTCCAGGAAGTAAAAAGCAGATCATCTGAGGCTTTAAAAAGTTGCAACCATCTCAGATATGTTTCTGCCTCACCCGCTCTGTGAGACAGAAACTGGACACTGTCTAGCGCTACACCAGCAACACGAGATATCACTTATATCTTTGATGTCTAGACCTATATATAAACGCTCAGTGTCTGTTTCAAGGTATGTCGTACAGCAAGATTATACTATGCTTAATAAGCAGCCGCCACTACAGATACTGTTAATGTTGAAGCCAGTGCTGAGGTATCACGAACCAGTGGATGATATCAGATGCTGCGTTCATGATTTTCTTACAGTCATCTCTTACACTGGCATATTGTCACACCTCAGATATCAACATTATCACTGTAAACAGACAGGGTAGTCAGAGTTCAAGTCCTTCAGCAAATGTAATCTTATTAGCTTCTCTACCCTTAATGCATTATTTATCCACCCCTCCTTTCTTCCTCCTTTATTTTTCAAATTTCCCATTCACTTTTCTGCCTCCCTGTTTTGCTCCCTCCCTCTACCTTCACCTTTTTTTTTTTTTTTTTTTACTTCTCCACCGCTGTTTATCCCTCCTCTCCCCTCCTCACATCATTGTCTTGTCTCCCTCTCTTTACCTGTCCTCGACTAGCTTGTTACATCAATGTACATCCCATAACTGTCTCTTCTCGTCACCATCACATTATTCCTGCATAATTTTTTATTTTCTTCACCACTCCAAAGCACAGTGTTTTGCTGCAGGCAGGAAGTATTTCACTGAGCTGCTGAACATGTTAAATGTGTCCTATTTCTCTCTCTCTCTCTCCCTCTCTCTCTCCTTCTCTCTCTCTCTCTGGCTATTTCACACCTGGCTGCTTCCTTCTAATATCTCCCAACGCCGTACCACACAACAGTCATTAATTGGAAGGAGAGGGAAATCATATTCTCTCTCTCCAAAGAAAAAAAAAAAACGCTTCTGGTTCTGGTTCTAGACCGAGCGGCAAACAGTGTGCGTGAGTTAAAATCTATTGCGTTGCCTGCAGCTGTAGCACTAGCCCTGTTTTATAAAACATTAAACTGTGATATTTGTATTTGTCATGCAAGGTAAAACCAAACTGAAGCACTAAAAATAGCTTAAGCTCATAGGGATTTTTCAGCATATTTGTGTTTTCCACCAGCTTTTTAATTTGCACATAATTGTATTGACAGGAAATGTAGGAGAGTGTCACAGGAGCTTTTTTTTTCTTTACACCCATTTCTTGAATCTATTCATTGTCCTGGGATTTTACCAGGTCAAATCATGAGACATGAATGCTTTTGCTGTCAAGTCTTAGTCATGTGAGGTCTTCAGAGAGTCAAGTATCAAGCAAGTCCAGTCTCAACAAACGAAAAAAGTTTCAAATCCTCATTTTTGGGACTCCATTTGTTATGTCTGTCAAGGCTAAATATGCAGCCTATTATAGAAGTGTAAATGGAGTTTTAAAAGCATGCTAGCTTCCTATGAGTAGAATATTAACTGACTCAATGCATGTTGCCCCTTTTTTCTTTATCTATCCACCTCTTGCTCTATTCATTGTTTCCTCGCGTCCTCTTTTCCCTTTCTCCTTTCTCCATCTCCATATATTACCTATTTCACTCCAGCCTCTGGCCTTCTCTATCCACATTTCTCTGCAGCTTTGGTATGAATGAGGTTTTTCTTTCTTTCTTTCTTTTTTTTTTTTTGTCCAGTTCACTTCATAACTGCCTTGACAAGTCCCATATTGATTGCGCTTGCAGATTAGAATTGATTTTGCTCTGCACTGTATTTTCCTTTCTGTTTGGTTCTTCCCAGTATGATGAGCACTTTTCAGTGTCCATTCATCAAAACGATGTTTGTACGTTTAGCACCAGGACCTCAAAAAAAAAAAAAAAAAATTGAAGGAGAAATCAGAACAAGAATTTAGAGGGCTTGATTAAAAATATGCATAGTAAGGATTATTGTTGTTTTCTCATTGGTTTTCCAGAGACTAAGACCTCCCCCATACCGTCCTCCAACGCACCACAAAAGGCTGAACCTCCAGTGGGCAGAGCTGCCAAGCTCCTCACATTTTTCTCTCCTTTGCTGTTAGGAATGCTGCTGCTGTTGATGTGGTAAGAAAACACACACATACACACACATGCACACCTACACACACACACACACACCTCTTATAATGAGTCTGCAACCCCTCATCTTTGAATTGATCTTGAACTCAGCCATTCAGCCATATAGCAGCAAGTCGATGCATGTCTATCGATGTCAAGAGCATGTTTAATAGAATAAGAGCAACAACGATTGAGTGAGTTTGTTTTATGGCCCAGCAGGGGGTTTTCTTCATATTTTTCTGCAGAACTCCTGAGGGGTATGAAGTAAAATCCAATCCAAACCTGTCCCATTTCATTAATTTTACAGCTTTTACACCATAAATCATGTTGTTATAATATGTGTCTTGTCGAAGATGTAGGCTAGATGTTGAACAATGAATGCTGAGAAGCTGAGTGTCATTGACTGGAGCTAAGTTGACTTTGAAGGTGTGCAAACGGGAAATGGTTTTTGCACCCAATTCAGTCAAAGAGAAATCCTACCAAATGCCACTATAATTACACCTTACCCAGAAGACATTGAATATGGCTGCATCTTTAATTGATCACCTGCTGCTCATTTTAACTACTGGAGGGTGAACAATCAGGCACATTCATGCCAGGGTCTCTACAATAGCACCCTCTTGAACAAGAATGACAGATTTATGATTTGTTTTTGTAATACAGGCCTACAGCATTTCAAAAAATGTTAATGTGAACCCACACACCAATGGCAGATAGATAGACATAGATAGAGATAGAGAGAGTGATTGAGAGAGGTAGACAGACAGTTAGTACAAAGGATCAAGGTACATTTACTCAAAATTTCCCAGATGGTTTCATTTAAATATCTGTTCAAGGCTTTAAAATGAACAAGTATTTCACAAATGCCAAAAGCGTCCATAGATAGATAGATAGATAGATAGATAGATAGTTCTAACTTGTGCTTCTGTCTCTTTCTCCAGATTTAAACGTCTTATTCCTGAAGGGAGGCGAAAAGTAAGAGGAGGAGGAGGAGGCTGATCTTTTTTCTATTTTGCACATGTTTCAAGGATACAGTGCATTGATCATTTCCGTCCATCACACAGTTACTCACCAAGGTTACTTAGACATGAAATCAGACGATGATAATGCGATTCAGCATTTTTGATTGAATGGTGACAAAGAAAATCTTCAGAGGAACTTCTGAAAGTGGCATCATCATCATCATCATTCACACCAACAACAACAGCAGCAGCAGCAGCAGCAACAGGAGCAGCAACAACCACAACAACAACAGCAGTGATATCAGCAGCAGCAGTCTTATATTACCCCCTGGTGGCTTTGATGGGCCACAGCAGACTGATTTGTTTTGGAAGACGACGGTTTGGTTTGGGAATCTCCTCTTCAGAGCAAGAAAATCAACTCCTAAGATGAGAAAAGAAATCTCCTCATCACCTTTTTTTGTTCTTTTTTATCGATCAATTAATAGTCTTAATTTTAACTTTCTTCTAAAATCGCAGCGCTGCACAGACAAACACACCCACATATAAAGCATGTGTGTTTGTGTGTATAGTTACCATAGCAGTCCCCATACAGCTAAATCATCATGCCAAAGACTCAACTTCACCCCCAACAAAATGGTTCCCAAACAATTCATTGAGCTTCCTGAAGCCTGTGCTTGCCTTCGTCATTGGGTTGAAAACCCCAGAGTGTTTTATGTGTGAGAGTTTGTGTGTGTGTGCGCGCGTAACACCTTATCAATACCGACTTAAACAGTATAGGAATCAAACTTGGATTGAATCTGAGGAACCCTGCAGCTCCTGTTTGTGTAAGCCCACCATTTAACAAAGAAGCCACAAAAATGCCCAATCAGACTCTGAATCTGTTCGCCTCCAACGACTGAATCAAACTGACGGAGCGAGTCGTTTTTCGATACGAGGACTAACACTTTGAAGAATTCAGTAATGGTAGTCTGGCTTATTTAGACAATTAGCTTTACATTCTGCTTTCAGTGACTGGCAAGGAGGACCTGGATTGTAAAAAAAAAGAAAAAAAAATGAAGTGGATTTGAAACTGAACAACTCTTTGCCCACACATTTTTTTTTTTTTTTTTTTTTTGGTTTTGGTTCAACTTTGTATGGCGACACAGCAACAAAGTTGGTTATTGAAACATTAAAATGAGCTACTTTGGTTTTCCATTCTGCTCTGTGCTGTAAAATACAATAACACAAAACTGTTTGCTTTCCAAATTCTGACGCCTTTACAAACATAAAAAATGTCTTTTTGCAGTTTACATTTCAGTAGCCAATATCACCAGTTACTATTATGTTATTCAAAGGAATATTGATGTGTTTTAATTGTATTTTTTGATTTTATGGACAAATAATAAAAACACACATATAGGACTTTAGTTTTTTTTGGGTTTTTTTCAGACATTCATAATGGCTTAATTCTCCTTGATCCTATTTTGTAAACTATGATATGTAACTTTAACATTGAACAAAAAGTTTATTATTTAATAATAATAATAATGTATGTATTAGCAGTAGAATGTCGTAACCTGTACCTGGGGTCTTTTTTATAGATGTATATACAATGACAGGTTTCAACCATTAAATGTGACCATTTCACAATGAATGATGACACACTGGCCTCATACTCATTTCGCCTTTCGAGTGCTGAGTATACACAGTATCAGGACCGCCAGTTTTCCCCTGATAACCACAAGATGAAGGTGAATTGTCAGTAGAGTAGCAAAAAGACATCAATTTTCAAACTGGCTTGAATACACAGCTGCAATAACTTTCCAGTGTAATAACAGTGCTGACACATTTTCTTACCTCCCACTTTCAGCCATAAACAAACACTGCTTCATTTCAAGTTGTCCAAATCAATACTTGTGACCTTGCTGAAAACATTTTCTCTCAATTTGGCTGGGACGGAGCAGTATATTCACAGGTTCAGATGAGCTGTATTAGCATCGCATGGGTGATCGGCGAAGGCTGATTCCATCTTTGGGGTGTGATGCATCATTCTCTCTTCTCCTCCCTCCTTTTTTTTCTTGACACTGGGATTTGTGTCCAATCTTGTTCATAACATTGTGCCTCAACCATTTTATATGAAGTATGTTGGATGTATCTCACAGATAATAACTGAGAAAGACACTGATGTGAGCAACAAAGGTGCATTTCCCACTGACAAAAACAACACATTCTGCAGCTGTGCCACTTTCAGCCACTTTTTTTCAGCCAACACAAAGTCTATTTGGGCAATAATTTTACTATTTGCTTCTAATTTCTCTGCCAAATAAGTTTGGTTAATGTGAAGGTTTATTTAAAGGTGTATGATCACCTGACTGCTCATGCTCCTTGCCCTGTCTGACTTATTTCCAATGTTACTGTGATCTGAGAAGTTGAGTATGATGTTATAACTGCCAAAACAAAAGGAAGGTGCTGAGTTTGAAACTTTAACTATTATTACTGTCAAAGAATAACACAGCATTTCTCAGACACTTATAATAACAACCTTCAGTCAAATGTATTTGACAAGAAAACAGGAGAATAAAATAGGAGATGCACTTGGTCAAAATTCCTGTTTTGACCTTTCCCTCTCACTCCCTCTCTCTCTCTCTCCCTCTCTTTAATCTGTCTCACTGTCTCTTCTCCCTCTTTCAAGCTCTCTTTCTTTCATTATTCTGACAAGTTCTGGCAGGCCGATCTGGGAGACCTAGGACAAATCAATACACCATCTAACAGCTGTCAGCTGGAGTCCTCTGTGTGTGTTTGTGTGTGTGTGTGTGCAGACAAGAGTGTATCTGCTTACGTGGGTATTGCACTCATTACTCTTTCCTTCCTTCTTCCCTTGCTTGTACCAGCCTTAAATGGGGTGTCGATGGGAACCTAATTAATATTTACAATGACAGGGCACTAACAGAACAAGGAGGGTAAAGAGACCACAACGGAGGGACAGTGAGGACTAGTCTTTTATTGTCCTTGTTCTTTGTCTTGTCAGGGGAAACTCTTCTATTTTTTGCACTTGTGGTTAATAAAGAAGAGTTAATAAGAAGCATTATAGGACTTTTTCACTTGATATTTCAACTGAACTTTAATTAAATGGCAGTTGAAATGTTCAGCCTCGCTCTCTATGTCTGCAACCACAATGTGATCCAAATTAACCTCAAGTATATAGGGAAGAGTGTGTGAGTGCCTGTGGATACGCCATCCAGAGCCTGTCAGTTCCAACACACTTGCTCTGTACTAATGGCTGGTTTGACCTTTCACTCTATGAATGACACGATCTCTGCTTCTCTCTCACTTCTGCCCTGGCTTCTTCCTCTCGCCTTTTTAAACACTCAACTTACTGCCTCTCTCTTTCTTATATGACTCTCTCTGTATGGCTGTTAGTGTCTGCCTCACCATATCTCTTTTTACTCTTCCTGTCTCTTCTGCTTTCTCACTCAGTACTTTAACTTCCTCTTTGGACTACCTATTTACAGTTTGACAAAACACATTTTTATCTATATGCTTATTTTATGCTTTATTTTTCTTATCTTTCTTCCTTAATAGTGGCAGGATTTTACCAGTTTATTTTTCATGCCATTTTGAAGCAACATATGCAATAAAATCCGTCAAAACAGGTGGTTCGTTGAGTACACTTGTGCTTTTGCTTTTGACAGCAATGTGTTGTTTACTTTTCACAAAGCCTGTGTCCAATTTTTATTTTTATTTATTTATTTATTTATTTATTTATTTTTTTTTTTTTTTTTGGCACACTAATGAAGAAGCATTCTGATTCAGGGCCAGCTCTCACTGAATTTTAAAATGCAAAAAAAAAAAAAATGATGAATGCTCAAGCCCAGTTTTTCCTTAATGCTTGTAACTCTGTCATGCTCTTAAATTAGCAACTTCTTTACTTATTTTTTAATTGGAGAAAATAAAAATCCTGCATTTGGCCACTGGAGGGCAGCTGAGCAACCTCCTTCACTGTGCGCTGTCTGTGGTGCTGAAACATTTAAATGCAGTGATTGTCACTGTGTCTCTCTCTCCGTGTTGCTGGATAATTCAAACTCATGGTTTATCCCACTTCTCACTTTTCATATCTCCCTTGACAATCTGTTCTTGTGTGACCCACAAATCAATCAAGGCCAACTTCAAAATGGACAGTCCATAACTCCTATTATTATTCTGTCCTTTGCTCTGTGTAGGAGTACAGGATTTACTGATGAATCACTGCCTTCTCAGCTAAGCACTCAAGTGTTTAAGTACATTAATATACAAATTCAAAATGGATTTGTCCTCTTCAGTTTTTTGGCCTGAAATTTGCCTCATACCATAAACCTTCACAGGAGAAACTGCTAACTTAATGGTGCTCATTGCATGTCACAAAATGTGTTTTGAAAGGACAGAAAATGGAGAAAAGAAAGAATATTGTCGCAAGCTGTGAAACCCTCTCAGCCTATTTGCCTCTCACCAAATCACAGAACTGTTCCACCAATTGCTTGTCAGCCTTAAACACAACAGAACACATCTGATATCCATGAAGAATGGGAATCATAGGTTCTTGTTGCCGTTCAACACAATTACTGCCAGAACATTTCTGCCCAACATTTCAGCAAAGTGTAAAAAATGTGGCTCGCTGCAGGCTGTGGCCTCACTCTCCAAATTGTAGCAATTCTCCCAATCGCATTGATCCTGTCACTTATTTCAAGAAGTGAGGCTTATCCTCAAGCAGATCATTTTAGAATACTCAGTACATTCAAAATCTGTGAGCTTTGTGAGCTGCTTTATGTCCTCCCCGATAAACTCACACAGCTCATTGGGAAGCTGAACAACATGATCCAGAACATTTCGGGGTAGGACTGTATGTTTTTATCCTCAGGTTTCCTTGGAGAGTAGGCAGGTCTTTCAAATTCCAAAGCAACTGTGGACACTGCCGCTCACTTCTAATAAATCAGTAATCATGAAGCACTATGGGAAAATGAGGTTCAAAAGAGGGCAGACAGAGCATAAATGGAGAAAAAGCAAACTCCAGATTGAATTTGAAATTCTAAACGACTACCTACTGAGATACAGTAAAAAGAACCAGGCTCATTAAAGACATCCCATTAAAAGGGATTAAACTTGTCTGTACTGATATGATCTTGGGTGTTTAATAGAGACATTATTAAAATTGGATTTCAGATGAGTGGTGAAATTAAAATTTATTGCATGGCAAGTTTCAGCATTCAAACTGACATACCTATTTTAAAAAAAAAACCCTCCACTCTGCAGGTTCCTCTAATTTGAAATATGGGAGCCAATATTATCTGTCAGTCAGGGATCAGTACTGGGATCATTCTGCCTGTCACATTCATCAAATAAATAGACTTACTGTTGTAACTAAACCAGAGGCCACATTTATTTGTCTTGCAGATAAATGTGACATATATTTTATCATGTCTGCAAATTTTGAATCCTAAGTCATGAAACGTCAGTGTAAACTATTGTGGAAGAATTCAGTGTCTACATTTAAGAAAAGACCCAGTCAGTCACTTCATAATATTTACTCCATGTTATTTAGTTACATGTTACAATGGTTAGTGCCTTAAAGCTCTCTTGGCTATGACCTTAAGCTCTTTATTGCAACCACAATGATCAACAATGACCTGTAAACCTATAAACATGCATGTCTTTGAGTGCACAGTTTTGTTGTAGCTTATGTAATTATGTATTCATAATGTTTAGTCCACACACAGCACCAGTCAGGCCTATAATGCCACACAGATACCCAAAAATACAACCATGCAGTTGAACAGTGAACAGTAAGGTAACTTAACAGGCTGTTTGATATCAGTATACCAGCTTAAGCACTAGGCCACGTCTCTTTTAATGTTTATTATTCTACACACAATACATGTTGGACTAAATAATATACAAAATAAAATATTTTATGTAAATATTTAATGTAAGATTGTAATTGTTTGTTGAAAGAAGAAGAACCATAAATGGACATTTTAATAACTGACAGTGTTATGTGCTGTCCCTTAAACATAGACAGGGTTTATAATCCAACCTCTCATCCCCTCTGACACTATACTAAATATGAGTTTTTGGAAACTGCTTCCATCTTGGCTGCAGCTGGCTATTTACTTTTCACTGTACTTCTGAAATTATCATTATTGATAATAAAACTGTGTTTTATTATCAATAATACGATCAGACTAGACCCTTGTCAAAACTTTTATATTCCTTTGGTGACACCTTACCTGACTGTTCCCCCCATGACCTATGGGTGGCAGCAAAGTATTGTCGACCATTAGCCCTACCACAAAACACAGCAGAAGAAGTGTGGGCGATAACCAAATGCAGGGCAATGGGGTGAGTATCGTTATATTTTTCAGTCGGTTACCCAGAAATTTCATAAAATACACGTGGATTCGCCAACATGCAATTGAACAGTGTGTTTTAATTGGAAGTGAAGCGTATCATGTTGTGGAATTCAGCAGTTTTAGCACAGCTAACCGTGACAGCTGCTGTCCGCCTACACGAAGCAGCATCTCTCACTGTCACAGTTAGCTCATAGCTAGCTGTCAGTCGTCAATGATTTTACTATAGTTCGGTAAGGTGAAGTTAATAAGCACGTCTTTCGTTTTAAAACGTTCTATCGTTTAACCATTAATGTCGACCAAAAATGGCGTTAACCATAGTTAGCCTTACTGACGTTATGACAGATACTGTGGGTAAACCGGGAGCTACCAGCAGGTGACAAAAATAACCAGCTAATTAAAATTTAATACACAGGAGCGTAACGTGTGGTGATATTTCTCTGCAAGAGATTGTTCCTCCATGAGCAGCTGGTAACGATGGGATGAATCCAGATAGACTGCCATCGGAGTCTGTCCTACATTTCACCCAGTTGCGTGAGGAGTCCTATTTTAATATTCCCTCTGGCGTAAAGAATCCATGAACAGCGGTCTCCCAAATGAACCCGCTCCGTTTGGATGGAAAGTGAAGAACTGGAGTAACGTTGCAGAGATGTTGTCTCGGAGTTTTTGTCTTCATTGTCCACGACTCAATGCAATGAATGACTTAATTTGGATGCATGGTCAACCCTCAGACTGTCTGCTGTGTACATACATGTATGCAGTTAATATGGTCACAGTTACAGTATAGTGGTTGATTTTTCTGTATTTGTAGAGGCTGACCAAATAATTGAAACACTAATATACTATATAGCGATAGAGCCTCGTGTATATATTGTGCCAGACACAGTTCATATAATAAAGACACAGCACTAACATATCTCCATGCTGGCATGTTCTATTAATAGAAGATGTAGTAACTTATGGACATTGTTGGGGTGCATATGATTCATAATGCATGTTGTCTTTGTTTTTATTATGTCATGTTTATCATCTTTATTAGTGAGAGTGAGATAGAGGTTATTTCCCACCCTGGTGGGATAATGTTGTTTTTTCTAGTCGTGATCTACTGTGGCACAGCCTCACTAGAGCTCTGTTTATTGGAAAAAAGGAATTCATTTCTTTCATTTAATGTGGGAATGTTCAAGTTTTACTAATAGGTACTGTACTGTGGTAGGTGGTCAGGTCCATGGTTTATCTCATGGTCTTCAACTTATCTTGACCACAGACTTTATCTGTGGTCAAGATAGTTATTGTGGTATAACAACAGTGTGTAGGCTAAACCTCTTTGCATTTTTATAATGCAGAAAGCTGTCTATTTGTACCATATGCTGTTTTGGTGAATGTGCATTGTTTACACATCGGGCCAAAGAGCTTCAGATTTAATACAAATGAGTCATATTTAAGCACCAGTAGAGTACTCTCAGTTGCCTTTCATTTCTCTTTTTTCCCCCACACATTTCATGCATCTTTGCCTAACCTCACTTTCTTCTTCACTTTCATTTTCCCCTCATTAATCCCTCTCCTTCCTTCTTTCTGCAGTCTACCTGAATCCTGCTGACCTTCAGAGGCAATTGGCCCCGACAGCCATCTGTCAACATGCAAGGATTCTACTCCAAGCTCGACTCCTCCCCCTCCTCATCCCCGTTATTGGGGGTGGGCCACGGGGGAGACGGCGCTCCCATACCTCTCAGCCTGGCTGTGGAAACCGAGAAAGCTCAGGCCCTCCTACAGACATTCAGCTCTGCCTCCCTGCTGGCGTCTGCGGGGCTCGGCATGTTCTGTGTGGTGGCGGACCACACCCTCCAGCTGTCGTTTATCCAGCAGCACCTATGGCTGCGCGCTGCCCTGGACAATGCCACTCATGGATTAGTGGGGCTGTGGTCTTGGGCAGTTGTTATTGGACTGAGGAAAAAGAGTGATCTGTATGAGGTGCTGCTGGCTGGTCTTCTGGCCTCAATCATAGACCTGGACCACTTCTACATGGCTGGATCCCTGTCACTCAAGGTAAGACCAACGGCCGACTTTAAATTATCACTAGTTCACTGTGAAGCCCTGTATGTGCTGCTCCTGGGTATTAAGTCTTTGTTTAAACTGCACTGAATATACTTATAAGCCAATTACAGGTGGAATAATTTGTTGTCTGGTGCCTTTAAAATGTGATTGAAATCAAGCAAATTCCTGGTCAGTGGTAGAGATGTGACTCACAATGCTGCAGACCTCCTGCAGCAAAGGGCTTGCAGTAATAATATTTGCAGATTGTAGAATGATATTATTGGACCATTGAACATTTTACAGAACACTTACTGGTCATTCTCTCTCCCGCTTTCCCTCCAGGCTGCTGTGTCTCTCTCTAAGCGTCCTCCTCTACACTGCTCCTCTCTCATACCCGTGCTCTGTCTCTCCCTTCGCTTCCTCATGTGGATCGGACGCCTCAAAGATGCTTGGTGCTCCCTGCCATGGATGCTTTTCATTTCCATGGTGACGCACCACGTCCGGGACGCCGTGCGCCACGGATTGTGGGTGTGCCCATTCGGCAACACGGCACCGATCCCTTACTGGCTGTACGTCAGCACCACGGCGACCCTTCCTCACCTGTGCTCAGTGCTCATGTACCTGACAGGAACCAGGGATGTGATCTCCACCAAACATGGGGTGGCCATTGATGTTTAGAGGCCACTGACTTATCATACAGCTGATGCTGATAAGGCATGGATTGCCTCGGGGTAAAAATGTTCTACGCTGATTGAAACAATTCCTAGACTCTTGACATTGATACTTGAAAAAATAGATTATGCTGAAAGATCAACTAATAACATTTTTTTCAGCTTAGGAGAGGAGAAGTCTGGTGAAAGAATTAGATTTTTTCCTGATTTGTTTCCAGTCACAAGGACGAAGAAACAGTCAGTATATGATAATAGAAAAAACACTTACAATCTAAAAATTTGGGTTCTCTTGGACAGAATCATCTGTAAAATAACATTAGCTTTTCAAAAAGAGTGCCAATCAGTTTTTTCCAATAACATGGAGATGTATAGGAATGCTGTTAGCTGTCTTGAGTGTTTTGGGAGATTGACCCTTTAAAGCTTTGACATATCATTTTGCAGACACTTGCCTGCTTTCTGTTTGACTCCCTAAACCCAAATAAGGGACCCAAGACTTGACTTCCATTGAACATACAAGTGTTCACATCATTTCTTGGCCCCCTGAGGTACTATCACCTTAACTACCGCTATCTGTTGCCATCCTAAGAACACTCAAGGAAGAGTCAACCAAAGGTCAATCACAGGCTGTATGACGCTGGCATATTGTTAGCAGTGTCACCTTGACCCTCAGTGCATCTGACAGTATGTTACCACTGTTATTCCACTGTGCATTTAAAATCGTCCATCTGCTATAGTAGTGAACTTCAGTGTATTGAAGACTGATGTTTAAATCACCGCATTCCAAAGACAGATCGACCATTAACCACTACAAAACAATAATTACCATCTTTATCACTTCTTTAAGCTGCTTGAATGAGCCTTATTGTCTAATCAAATCAAATCTAGTCAACTTTTTCTATAAAAGTCGTTTTTTGCCCGTCAGAGTTGGTAGCAGTGGTTTTCAGTGCCAAACATGTCAGCTACAGAGATGGATGATGATTTTGGAGTTGCTGATATTCGTTGATTGTTTATAGAATTTGTAGCATCTTGACATTGGCTTTAGCATTGTTGGATACAGCGGAAAACACAACCTCATTCCAAAAATCATGGACTTTAACCCACAGCACCGGTTTTGTTGGTTGCAGTTGTTGGATAAAAAAGCTTTTATGAATCAGCCTGGAAAGCGAGAGATACTGTGTTGAAGATGCTGTACATTTCAGATTGTTAGATAGTTTTCTGGATTCTTTGTTGTGCCAACAGTTTCTTTTACAGGTTCAAACAGGAATTAATTGTGTCTTGTGCTTTTACAGATTTGGCTCAGTTCCTAGTGCAAGGCATGAGAGATGAAAGCTTTTTAATACAGAATTTTGTATTTTAATGTTATTTTGAAGGATGTAGTATATCCCAAGTGACCTCTCTATTTTACATCAAGCATAGAAAGGATAAGGGAAATGAAAAGATGAACCTAGAAAGAGCTGTGAATTTATTAATTTATTAACATTTGAGGGAATAATTTGTACAGTAGTGTCTTCATTAGAAGTAATAACTTCATATTACATGTTGGTACTTAAGGAAATTTAAAATGGAAAAAAAAAAAAAAACAACAAAAAAAACTTGCTGTATTTTGTCCCATTGCAGTTTTTATTATGTTACTGAACTTAAATGATTAATATTGTACAGCACAGCCTACATACTGGAATTCTCATTTAGTTTTTTAGTGGTGAAGTAATGAATTTGCAGAGGGATATGGTCTCTTTATTGTAATAAATTATCATACAGTAATACTTTGATTCGCTAAGACACAGAGCATATAGAGTTTAAGTCATTACACTGTTTTAGATGTAGACTGATCACACACATTCCTTAACAGTATTGTTAATTCTGTTAATAATTATTGTTAATAATAACACATGTTGTAATAGAGTGGATTTATTGGGTTTTAGAGACTTGTATTATTTGAATGTAATTGACATGATTTCAGTGTAAAAGGGATTGTGGAAGTTTGCAATGGTCTGCATCCATCTTGTTCATCGGGGACAAGATTTTAGTTTATGCTGAAAACTTCACACCACAGTATTCTCAAATATTAGCTGCAACTGAGGTTTTAATCTCAATCTGATTTCTTCTTCTTTTTTTTTCCTTTTTGTTTGTTTATTTTTTCTTGTGAAGCTGTTGCTTAGATGCTTAGTGATTAAAGTTGTAACAATGCTTCTTGTCCACTAGGCGGCTGCAGTGAGCTGTGCACACATTCACAATTAGTTTCACTTCTGATAACTCTCTCTCTCTCTCTCTCTCTATATATATATATATATATATATATATATATATATATATATATATATATATATATATACATACATACATACATATATATATTCACTCTCTCTGTCAAGTAAGGAGGAGTTAGGAGTCAGTGTTTACAGAGTCTTGAATTTGAAATGATAAAGATGGAGGAGAGAGTGAATTTGGTCATGATCAGGTCCTAAGTTTAACTGCACAGGACTGGTATATAGGACTTTAATGCATTTTCAGTTGTTTTGATATGATACAGGTTTTGTTTTTTTGTTTTACTTCTATTGCACTATCCTCTGTATTTAAATTATTTATAACAAATTTTTGTGTTAACGTGATTGTGTAACACTGGAATAGTGTAAAACTGTCTGAGGTAGAGGATAACTATGGAAACAGTGGCTACAGTGGCTACAAATATTCACAAAAGCAACAGTAATTAGCACTGTACTGTGCTACAGCTACTTAACTGAAAGTGAAATATAGAAAGAAAAGGTTAGTTGTGTCATTTTCAGTTTAACACAGTCTCTTTTGCTGCCGGTTATGTTTACAATGTGACCTTCATTAATGGAATATTATGTTGAATTTTGCACATTTGTTTTTTATGTTTAAATTGCTTTGTATTTGTTGATTTTTTCTGCATTTTTGTTTCTAATAGTAAGAAAGTATAGTACACTTAGTTTAGCAACTTAGTTTTAATGTAGTGTTCTTTTTATCTCAATAAAATATATCCTGTGTGTGTATATATATATATATATATATATATGTATATATATAGTGTTTTTTCATCAATACATTTGCTACAGTAGATTCTAACTAGTACAGTGACCGTTTTTAAATCCATGTCATTTCTAGTAAACATTTTTCTGTCAGCTACAAAGAATCAAGAATCTCTCAACTCAACTTTTCTGACATTATGCAATTGCAGAGATTGCTTAATGTCAGTACAAAAATCCACTGTAGGAAATGGGCAGAAATGCAAATTTTCTCACTGACATCATCCTCAAAGGAAACAAAAGACATGTTTTGGATATGAAATGTGACCCCATGCTCCTCTTCTCACCCACACAGCTATCAGTTTTTGGCTGGAAAACTGTATCAAACAAAAACTGATTTTATAAATTCAGAATTGCCTGTTAAAGGCCTCTGTAAAGTTTTATTAATTTGGGAATATTCTTTTATGATCATGAGTTTCAAGGTACATCAAGTTCAAGCAACAATGATAAGCCATCACAGCTAATTAGCCTTGTATAAAAGGGAAAAAAACATCCCCATATAAATGTAAGTTCAAATCATAACTCAATCAGTGCTGACTTAACTTTGTTAGTTCAAAAACTTTGTGACTCAGCTACTGTTGGTAAGCAAAAGTTACATAGTCTCACTTCAAATGCTGAGTGACTACTTCCTGGGTGTCTCTCAAGTCATTGTGCTGAGCTGGTGCAGCTAATAATAATAAAACTTATATGGGACTAGCGTGGCTTTAAACCACGGATGTATTTATGCTTATAACAAAAGCAACCAGCAGTGAATGTAATGTTTGTAAAAGGAAGATAATTCTTGTAATTAAATAAATAAATAAATAAAATAGTAATAATAATGATAGTTCTTACAATACATCCAGACCTTATCGGTATCCTACCTTCCCCGTGGATGTATTTTAAGACCAATCAGAAGCGGTTGCTAGGCGGAACAGAATAAGTTGGCCAATTGGCGTTTTTTATGCCGTGTTGTCGGCTTGCGCGTGTTGTCATTGGCCGCGTCGAGTGTCGTCATGACGTTCTGGGAGGGGCGTAGAGAGGCGGAGAAACGAAGTCGTAAAACAGATTAAAAGCAGAGTCTGAATCCTTTCCTCGGTTTGTTTGTACTGTGAGAGAACTTAATCAGCGAAGAAGCTTGGATGCTTAAACAAGCTTTGGAGCTGCTATTTTGTCAAACACGAGTGCGGCATGACGTTGAATACATCTGCAGCATGAAGGTAAGGCTAAGGAGCGAACTAGCTAGCGGCTAGCGTTAGCATTTACGTTAGCGACGAGCGTTAGCATTAACGAGATGAAACTTGTTGAAGCCCGGAAGCCTTCCAGCTAAACAGTTCACAAAAAGGTTCATTTCTCGAGGCAGCAAATGTGCTTGTGAACTTGAAAAAACGCAGTGAATTTGCATGTGCAACTTTAAGACTTTAAGACTTTTTATTCAGAATCAAAATATGTTCCACTGTGCCGGGGTTCAGACGATTCCTCCTTTTGGAAACAACTTCTCCTGCTTTGGAGAAAACTCTTTGGCAGGGTACAAATGAGGCAGGGGTGAACAAGAACTCCACAGTAAGTTTGTAGTTGGGATAAATGTTCTGTTGCCTCTCCCAATACTCCCGTCCTGGGAATGTTTGGTTCTGACGAATATCTCTGGACTTCGACTGTAGCATCAGCAATCACATTGTGGCTTCTCTAGGTCTCCTTCACTGTGGCATCTAAATAATACCAAAGTTTGTTTCCTGAGAAGCAGATTGTGTAAGTGAAAGTCATAATTAATCTAGATTGACCTTAAACCAAAGCAAAAACAATTACCAGAGGCCTATACTACGAGGGGAGTTTAACCTACTCTGATTTAACTCGGGGTTATCAGTGAAAGTCGGGGTTGACAGACCCTGACTGCCTCGATCTGTGTTAAACGGTACTACGACGGTGGTTCAGATGTCGGTAAATTGAGTCGGTGTTAACTTAATCGGAGTTAGTGCTTGTTCATAAAACCGGTGTGCACCGTATCTCTCAGATGAAAAGCACACGTTAATTCTGTCGGTTTGACTCTAACGACACAATATATAAAAATATAAAAAAAATATTTAAAAAAAATAAAAAGCCAGGGAGACTTGTCACATGTTCTCTGGAGTCTTAATCTGTAATATGAGATGTAAGAACACAGAAAATATGTGATAATTTTCCGGATACTTGGATTACAGTCAACACGTGGGTCACATATCTGAAAATGAGCTGTTACTCTCTGTTAATGATGAACACTCAGGTTGTATATGTATGTATGTAATGCTGTTATGTTCAGTATGAACTTCATGTTAACAGTATTTCAGCCTCAGTGGAAACTGAACCTGGATCAAATAGAAACATTCTATAAAGTGCTACACATTCATATTTCCCATCATTAATGCTGCATGTTTTGATATGTAGTCTACACTTACAACAGCCTGTCGCATTATATTGTCTTTCAGGACAATAATGCCCCCCCACCTCCATTTAAATGATAATTGAAATTAATAATATGCAACACTAATGGTGCTAAATTCTGCTGCTCGACTGTGAGAAAAAAAAAAAACAAAATAAAGTAACTGAAAGTAAAAATGCGGAGCATAAAAAACACCATTTATTGGACGGAGTCAGCCTCTCTCAGTCGTTGTGCCAATATCGATTGGTTGTTCCACACCTGTGGGGCGGTACTTAGGTAAAAGTAACATCGATAACACTGAGTTAACCACGAACATAAACTGCTCGGAGCAGTTTAGAGACGCAGTGTAAATTACCATGGCAACAGACCCCGGGTGAAACCTATCCAACTTTTGTAGTACAGGTTAACTGGGAAGTTACACCTGGTGTCACCAAGTTACTCCTGAAGTTACCCTGATAAGCCAGTAACCTCGCTTCGTAGTACAGGCCTCAGGTCTTTCAATTACAGCATCATGTGATGATGTTGATGCTGATGCCACAGCTGGAGATGACTGGGACCTTATAACGATGGTACATTCAGATGTTAGTCGTTTGACAGTGTCATTTGCCTTTGTTGGGCTAAAGAAACAAATTGTTTGAAGCGAGGATCCAGCAAGGTGGCCAGCAACATGATGCTCATACTTTGCGGGTTTTGGAGCTTTTCCCTTAAGAGCCTGATGAGGTGCTTGCGCAGTTCCCTTGCCAGTGGGATTCTTGCATGTTTTGCCTCCTCCTGGATCATCTGCTCTACCATTTTTAACAATAGTATCCTTTTTTCTTATATACCCTTTTGTCTTCCGACAACTCCTCAGTGGTTTCATTGAAGGGTGAGAGAATGGACAAGCACGCAGTAACATTATTATATTCATCATCAGATGTTAGCCCATGGATGTCGGTTTGTAAGCTTGCCAAAGCTGCCCCCACAGGCTCCCTGAGCTCCACCAGTTGCTGGAGCAGTTTTAGTTTGGGTCTCCCCATCTGCTCCTAAACAAGAGCAAGTTTCTTCTTTAAAGACAAAAAAGTAAATCATGTTATTGTGACATGCAGAAATATAAAACAAATAATACATTAACAGATGTGAAAATAACATCAGTAAACTAACTTTTGCAGTTGTGCTGCTTTGGAAATATCCCACCAGCTTTCTTACCAAATTGAGTACAGGACTGGGGTCAGAGAGCCTTTTTACAGTAAGGTTTAGAATGTGGGCAGTGCAGCTTGGCAGATGGCATGGCAGAGCTGCAGGTCCCTACCACAGGCAGCCATATTGGGTGTACCATCAATTACTAGGTATGTTATTTTTATTTTTTTCCCATTCCTCCATGAGGGATGTCATCACACAAGCTAAATTTTATGCTGTGTGTGCCTGTGGGAATTTCACTGCACCCAGTAAAGCTGACTGGAGACAGGTGTTTCCATCTATATAATGGCAGGTCACAGCCAGGTAGGCATCCATGTTAATGGCTGTCCACATATGTGCTGTTAAGCTGACTGCTGCTTCATTCTGGGCCACAGCTTTGGATTTCTCTTGCTCTCTCTGGTACTTTTCCTCTGGTACTTTTCCTCAACCATTGCCTCTAACCTAAAGGCAAGGAATAGAAAATAAAGGTTTAAAGAAGAAAAAAATCAATTTGTTAAATTCAGTAGTACTCTCATGCTTCATCCATGTCACCAAACACACCTTTCTTGCTGGGAGGATATAGGTTGGATCCAGTTTTGCCACAAACTTAAATCCTCCGTCCTCTACTATGCTTAACGGCTGGGTGTCTTTGACAGTCATTGATACCAAGGCCTCATCCAGCACCTTCTTTCTGGTCACTGGGTGAGATCTCATGGCATGAGATTGCCCCACCCCCAGTGATTAGTCATTTGTTTGTTCCGACTTGATGCTTGATTGATCACAGTTTGGTGTTAAAGGCTTGAAAACTACATTTTGAATCTGCCTCCCCACAATGTATGAGCCAAGATTGCATTTTGAAATAATTACACTAACATTAAAGCTTTTAAGGTCAAAATTATGCTTTCATATTTTGTTTTGTTGTTGATGAGCTGAATTATTAATGTCAGCAATGGCTTTTGTTTTTTTGTGTTTTTTTGTTTTGTTCTGTTTTTTTGTTTTTTGTTTTTGTTTAGTGTTACTGGGTAAATCCCAGCTCAAACCTTGGTATTTAATAAATGTAGTGCTGAATATAATAAGATATCTTAAGTTTGACTGTACTTAATCAGAATTTCAGTTTTGTGTATGTGCTAGACACACTAGACGAGCTGTAATGTAACATTACTAATGTTAAATGTTTATCTGTGTTTTCATGGTTAAGGTGGTAGTTTATTGATCATTTTCCTTTGTATGTTTTTTCTTTGATTTCTTCCAGGTGTCACCACTTCATCCACCACATCGTCCACGATCGCAGAGATATGGTCCATGATCGGAGAGACATTGTTGAGGATGAGGGAGACATCGTCCACGATCAGAGACATTGTCCATGATTCTTGGTGACTTGGTCCCCCATAAGTCGGCATTGCCGGCGTTCAGAGAGACATTGTCGATGATCGCAGAGACTTTGTTCATAATCTCAGAGACATTGTCCGCGATCGCAGAGACGTAGTCCGCGATCACAGAGACATGGTCCATGATCGGAGAGGCATTGTTGAGGATGAGGGAGACATCGTCCACGATCAAAGACATTGTCCACGATCGCAGAGACCTTGTCAAAGACGAGAGAGGCGTTGTCCATGATCAGAGACATTGTCCCATGCTTCGCAGAGCTCTGCGCAAGAATCGGTAGTGACACTGTGGTTCCTCGATTCGACGGCATGACCGCGATCAGGAGACATTGTTAATGATCACTGAGACACCGTCTATGATCTCAGAGGCATCGTCCATGATCACAAAGACATTGTCCATGATCATAGAGACTTTGTCCATAATCTCAGAGACATTGTCCGCGATCACAAGGACGTAGTCCAACATCACAGAGAGTCTTCGTACAATGAAGAAGTTCTTTGAGATTAGGACAGAGGCCTCCAGGTAATTCACAAACAGATTTACACCAATTGTTAAACACAGAGCACTGACATTAAAACTGTTTATGCTCAGTATTTGAGCTTCAATCTGAATGATTGATAATTTGTGAAAAAATAGACTTAATCCATGAATGAAGTTTATTTACATGGATCATGTAAGAACAGTTCAAAGAAAAGGAAGAAATATAAGGATAAAATGAAAATGTCAAAACATGTTTTTGTATAGTTAGGCATAAAAAAGTTTTGTTAAATGTTGTGGTTCAGCTGTAATGTTGAATAATTATCTGTTTTCATGGTTTAACTGTTGATGAGGAAGAGATAATAGTGTATTGATCATTTCCCTTTGTATGTTTCTCTTTGATTTCCTCCAGTTGTCACCACTTCATCCACCACATCGTCCACGATCGCAGAGACACGGCCCATGATCGGAGAGACATTGTTGAGGATGAGGGAGACATCGTCCACGATCAGAGACATTGTCCATGATTCGTGGTGACTTGGTCCCCGATAAGTCGGCATTGCCGGCGTTCAGAGAGACATTGTTGATGTACGCAGAGACTTTGTTCATAATCTCAGAGACATTGTCCGCGATCGCAGAGACGTAGTCCACGATCACAGAGACATGGTCCATGATCGGAGAGGCATTGTTGAGGATGAGGGAGACATCGTCCACGATCAGAGACATTGTCCACGATCGCAGAGACCTTGTCAAAGATGAGAGAGACGTTGTCCATGATCAGAGACATTGTCCCATGCTTCGCAGAGCTCTGCGCAAGAATCGGTAGTGACACTGTGGTTCCTCGATTCGACGGCATGACCGCGATCAGGAGACATTGTTAATGATCACTGAGACACCGTCTATGATCTCAGAGGCATCGTCCACGATCACAAAGACATTGTCCATAATCATAGAGACTTTGTCCATAATCTCAGAGACATTGTCCGCGATCACAGGGACGTAGTCCAAGATCACAGAGTCTCTGTACATGAAGAAGTTCTTTAAGATTAGGACAGAGGCCTCCAGGTAATTCACAAACAGATTTACACCAACTGTTCAACACAGAACACTGACATTAAACTGTTTATGCTCAGTATTTGATCTTCAATCTGAATGATTGATAATTTGTGAAAAAAAGACTTAACCCATGAATGAAGTTTATTTACACGGTTCATGTAAGAACAGCTCAAAGAAAAGGAGGAAATACAAGGATAAAATGAAAATGTCAAAACATGTTTTTGAATAGTTAGGCATAAAAAGGTTTTGTTAAATGTTGTGGTTCAGCTGTAATGTTGAATAATTATCTGTTTTCATGGTTTAACTGTTGATGAGGAAGAGATAATAGTGTATTGATCATTTCCCTTTGTATGTTTCTCTTTGATTTCCTCCAGTTGTCACCACTTCATCCACCACATCGTCCACGATCGCAGAGACACGGCCCATGATCGGAGAGACATTGTTGAGGATGAGGGAGACATCGTCCACGATCAGAGACATTGTCCACGATCGCAGAGACCTTGTCAAAGACGAGAGAGGCGTTGTCCATGATCAGAGACATTGTCCCATGCTTCGCAGAGCTCTGCGCAAGAATCGGTAGTGACACTGTGGTTCCTCGATTCGACGGCATGACCGCGATCAGGAGACATTGTTAATGATCACTGAGACACCGTCTATGATCTCAGAGGCATCGTCCACGATCACAAAGACATTGTCCATGATCATAGAGACTTTGTCCATAATCTCAGAGACATTGTCCGCGATCACAGGGACGTAGTCCAAGATCACAGAGTCTCTGTACATGAAGAAGTTCTTTAAGATTAGGACAGAGGCCTCCAGGTAATTCACAAACAGATTTACACCAACTGTTCAACACAGAACACTGACATTAAACTGTTTATGCTCAGTATTTGATCTTCAATCTGAATGATTGATAATTTGTGAAAAAATAGACTTAACCCATGAATGAAGTTTATTTACACGGTTCATGTAAGAACAGCTCAAAGAAAAGGAGGAAATACAAGGATAAAATGAAAATGTCAAAACATGTTTTTGTATAGTTAGGCATAAAAAAGTTTTGTTAAATGTTGTGGTTCAGCTGTAATGTTGAATAATTATCTGTTTTCATGGTTTAACTGTTGATGAGGAAGAGATAATAGTGTATTGATCATTTCCCTTTGTATGTTTCTCTTTGATTTCCTCCAGTTGTCACCACTTCATCCACCACATCGTCCACGATCGCAGAGACACGGCCCATGATCGGAGAGACATTGTTGAGGATGAGGGAGACATCGTCCACGATCAGAGACATTGTCCACGATCGCAGAGACCTTGTCAAAGACGAGAGAGGCGTTGTCCATGATCAGAGACATTGTCCCATGCTTCGCAGAGCTCTGCGCAAGAATCGGTAGTGACACTGTGGTTCCTCGATTCGACGGCATGACCGCGATCAGGAGACATTGTTAATGATCACTGAGACACCGTCTATGATCTCAGAGGCATCGTCCACGATCACAAAGACATTGTCCATGATCATAGAGACTTTGTCCATAATCTCAGAGACATTGTCCGCGATCACAAGGACGTAGTCCAACATCACAGAGAGTCTTCGTACAATGAAGAAGTTCTTTGAGATTAGGACAGAGGCCTCCAGGTAATTCACAAACAGATTTACACCAATTGTTAAACACAGAGCACTGACATTAAAACTGTTTATGCTCAGTATTTGAGCTTCAATCTGAATGATTGATAATTTGTGAAAAAATAGACTTAATCCATGAATGAAGTTTATTTACATGGATCATGTAAGAACAGTTCAAAGAAAAGGAGGAAATATAAGGATAAAATGAAAACGTCAAAACATGTTTTTGTATAGTTAGGCATAAAAAAGTTTTGTTAAATGTTGTGGTTCAGCTGTAATGTTGAATAATTATCTGTTTTCATGGTTTAACTGTTGATGAGGAAGAGATAATAGTGTATTGATCATTTCCCTTTGTATGTTTCTCTTTGATTTCCTCCAGTTGTCACCACTTCATCCACCACATCGTCCACGATCGCAGAGACACGGCCCATGATCGGAGAGACATTGTTGAGGATGAGGGAGACATCGTCCACGATCAGAGACATTGTCCACGATCGCAGAGACCTTGTCAAAGACGAGAGAGGCGTTGTCCATGATCAGAGACATTGTCCCATGCTTCGCAGAGCTCTGCGCAAGAATCGGTAGTGACACTGTGGTTCCTCGATTCGACGGCATGACCGCGATCAGGAGACATTGTTAATGATCACTGAGACACCGTCTATGATCTCAGAGGCATCGTCCACGATCACAAAGACATTGTCCATGATCATAGAGACTTTGTCCATAATCTCAGAGACATTGTCCGCGATCACAAGGACGTAGTCCAACATCACAGAGAGTCTTCGTACAATGAAGAAGTTCTTTGAGATTAGGACAGAGGCCTCCAGGTAATTCACAAACAGATTTACACCAATTGTTAAACACAGAGCACTGACATTAAAACTGTTTATGCTCAGTATTTGAGCTTCAATCTGAATGATTGATAATTTGTGAAAAAATAGACTTAATCCATGAATGAAGTTTATTTACATGGATCATGTAAGAACAGTTCAAAGAAAAGGAAGAAATATAAGGATAAAATGAAAATGTCAAAACATGTTTTTGTATAGTTAGGCATAAAAAAGTTTTGTTAAATGTTGTGGTTCAGCTGTAATGTTGAATAATTATCTGTTTTCATGGTTTAACTGTTGATGAGGAAGAGATAATAGTGTATTGATCATTTCCCTTTGTATGTTTCTCTTTGATTTCCTCCAGTTGTCACCACTTCATCCACCACATCGTCCACGATCGCAGAGATACGGCCCATGATCGGAGAGACATTGTTGAGGATGAGGGAGACATCGTCCACGATCAGAGACATTGTCCACGATCGCAGAGACCTTGTCAAAGACGAGAGAGGCGTTGTCCATGATCAGAGACATTGTCCCATGCTTCGCAGAGCTCTGCGCAAGAATCGGTAGTGACACTGTGGTTCCTCGATTCGACGGCATGACCGCGATCAGGAGACATTGTTAATGATCACTGAGACACCGTCTATGATCTCAGAGGCATCGTCCACGATCACAAAGACATTGTCCATGATCATAGAGACTTTGTCCATAATCTCAGAGACATTGTCCGCGATCACAAGGACGTAGTCCAACATCACAGAGAGTCTTCGTACAATGAAGAAGTTCTTTGAGATTAGGACAGAGGCCTCCAGGTAATTCACAAACAGATTTACACCAATTGTTAAACACAGAGCACTGACATTAAAACTGTTTATGCTCAGTATTTGAGCTTCAATCTGAATGATTGATAATTTGTGAAAAAATAGACTTAATCCATGAATGAAGTTTATTTACATGGATCATGTAAGAACAGTTCAAAGAAAAGGAGGAAATATAAGGATAAAATGAAAATGTCAAAACATGTTTTTGTATAGTTAGGCATAAAAAAGTTTTGTTAAATGTTGTGGTTCAGCTGTAATGTTGAATAATTATCTGTTTTCATGGTTTAACTGTTGATGAGGAAGAGATAATAGTGTATTGATCATTTCCCTTTGTATGTTTCTCTTTGATTTCCTCCAGTTGTCACCACTTCATCCACCACATCGTCCACGATCGCAGAGACACGGCCCATGATCGGAGAGACATTGTTGAGGATGAGGGAGACATCGTCCACGATCAGAGACATTGTCCATGATTCGTGGTGACTTGGTCCCCGATAAGTCGGCATTGCCGGCGTTCAGAGAGACATTGTTGATGATCGCAGAGACTTTGTTCATAATCTCAGAGACATTGTCCGCGATCGCAGAGACGTAGTCCACGATCACAGAGACATGGTCCATGATCGGAGAGGCATTGTTGAGGATGAGGGAGACATCGTCCGCGATCAGAGACATTGTCCACGATCGCAGAGACCTTGTCAAAGATGAGAGAGACGTTGTCCATGATCAGAGACATTGTCCCATGCTTCGCAGAGCTCTGCGCAAGAATCGGTAGTGACACTGTGGTTCCTCGATTCGACGGCATGACCGCGATCAGGAGACATTGTTAATGATCACTGAGACACCGTCTATGATCTCAGAGGCATCGTCCACGATCACAAAGACATTGTCCATGATCATAGAGACTTTGTCCATAATCTCAGAGACATTGTCCGCGATCACAGGGACGTAGTCCAAGATCACAGAGTCTCTGTACATGAAGAAGTTCTTTAAGATTAGGACAGAGGCCTCCAGGTAATTCACAAACAGATTTACACCAACTGTTCAACACAGAGCACTGACATTAAACTGTTTATGCTCAGTATTTGATCTTCAATCTGACTGATTGATAATTTGTGAAAAAATAGACTTAACCCATGAATGAAGTTTATTTACACGGTTCATCTAAGAACAGTTCAAAGAAAAGGAGGAAATATAAGGATAAAATGAAAATGTCAAAACATGTTTTTGTATAGTTAGGCATAAAAAGTTTTGTTAAATGTTGTGATTCACCTGTAATGTTGAATAATTATCTGTTTTCATGTTTAAATTGTTAATGAGGAAGAGGTAGTAGTGTATTGATGACTTTGTTTTGTGTGTTTCTCTTAGATGTCTTCCAGGTGTTACCACTTTTTCCGTGACGTCATCCACAATCAGAAACATTCTCCAAGACTCACAGAGAAATGTGCACATCCATAGTCCTTGTCATAGTAAGACATCAAAAACCATCAAAAAATATAGTATAGTATGGTGTCAAAAACCATCCAAAAATGTCATAATATAGTATGACGTCAAAAATGGTCAAAAAAATGTCAACAAATGTCATAGTATAGTAAGGTGTCAAAAATTGACAAAAATTGTCAAAAAATGTCAATAAATGTCATAGTATAGTATGGCGTCAAAAAACATCAAAAAATGTCATAGTATAGTAAGGTGTCAAAAATTGTCAAAACATGTCAATAACTGTCATAGTGTAGTATGGTGTCAAAAATTGTCAAAAAATGTCATAGTATAGTAAGGTGTCAAAAACCATCCAAAAATGTCATAGTATAGTAAGGTGTCAAAAATTGCCAGAAATTGTCATAGCATATTAAGGTGTCAAAAATTGCCAAAAATTGTCATAGTATAGTATGGTGTCAAAAACCATCAAAAAATGTCATAGTATACTAAGGTGTCAAAAAGCATCAAAAAATGTCAATAAATGTCATAGTAGGCGTCAGAAATTGTCAAAAAATGTCATAGTATAGTATGGCGTCAAAAACCATCCAAAAATGTCATAGTATAGTAAGGTGTCAAAAATTGACAAAAATTGTCAAAAAATGTCAATAAATGTCATAGTATAGTATGGCGTCAAAAAACATCTAAAAATGTCATAGTATAGTAAGACATCAAAAAGCATGAAAAAATGTCATAGTATAGCAAGGTGTCAAAAAATGTCAATAAATGTCATAGTATAGTATGGCGTCAAAAAACATCAAAAAATGTCATAGTATAGTAAGACATCAAAAACCATCAAAAAATGTTATAGTATATTATGGCGTGAACAATCGTGAAAAAATGTCATTGTATAGTATGGCGTCAAAAACCATCCAAAAATGTCATAGTATAGTAAGGTGTCAAAAATTGCCAAAAATTGTCATAGTAAGACATAAAAAATGATCAAAAAATGTCATAGTATAGTATGGTGTCAAAAACCATCCAAAAATATCATAGTATAGTAAGATATCAAAAACCATCAAAAAATGTCATAGTATAGTAAGGTGTCAAAAAGCATCAAAAAATGTCAATAAATGTCATAGTAGGCGTCAAAAATTGTCAAAAAATGTCATAGTGTAGTAAGGTGTCAAAAATTGACAAAAATTGTCAAAACATGTCAATAACTGTCATAGTATAGTAAGGTGTCAAAAATTGTCAAAAAATGTCAATAACTGTCATAGTATAGTAAGACATCAAAAACCATCAAAAAATGTCATAGTATAGTAAGGTGTCAAAAACCATCAAAAAATGTCAATAAATGTCATAGTATAGTAAGGTGTCAAAAAAATGTCAAAAAATGTCATAGTATAGTATGGCGTGAACAATCGTGAAAAAATGTCATTGTATAGTATGGCGTCAAAAACCATCCAAAAATATCATAGTATAGTAAGGTGTCAAAAATTGCCAAAAATTGTCATAGTAAAGCATAAAAAATAATCAAAAATGTCATTGTATAGTATGACGTCAAAAATGGTCAAAAAAATGTCAACAAATGTCATAGTATAGTAAGGTGTCAAAAATCGACAAAAATTGTCAAAAAATGTCAAAAAATGTCATAATATAGTATGGCGTCAAAAAACATCAAAAAATGTCATGGTATAGTAAGGTGTCAAAAATTGACAAAAAATGTCATAGTAAAGCATAAAAAATAATCAAAAATGTCATTGTATAGTATGACGTCAAAAATGGTCAAAAAAATGTCAACAAATGTCATAGTATAGTAAGGTGTCAAAAATCGACAAAAATTGTCAAAAAATGTCAAAAAATGTCATAGTATAGTAAGGTGTCAAAAATTGACAAAAATTGTCAAAAAATGTCAATAAATGTCATAGTATAGTATGGCGTCAAAAAACATCAAAAAATGTCATAGTATAGTAAGGTGTCAAAAACCATCCAAAAATGTCAAAAAATGTCATAGTATAGTATGGTGTCAAAAATTGCCAGAAATTGTCATAGTATATTAAGGTGTCAAAAATTGCCAAAAATTGTCATAAATGGTCAAAAACTGTCAGAGTATTGTAAGGCGTCATAAACCATTAAAAATAGTCAGAAATGGTCCAAAAAATATCATAGGCATCATAACGTGTCATAAAGCATCAAAAACATAATGTCATAGTATAGTAAGGTGTCAAAAATTGTCAAAAAATGTCAATAACCATAAGGTGTCAAAAACCATCCAAAAATGTCATACTATAGAAAGGTGTCAAAAAGCATCAAAATATGTCAGTAAATGTCATCGTATAGTAAGGTGTCAAAAACCATCAAAAAATGTCAATAAATGTCATAGTATAATATGGCGTCAAAAAACCATCAAAAAATGTCATAGTATAGTAAGGTGTCGAAAACCATCAAAAAATGTCATACTATGGCGTCAAAAAATGTCATAGTATAGTAAGGTATCAAAAATTTTCAAAAACATGTCAATAACTGTCATAGTATAGTAAGACATCAAAAACCATCAAAAAATGTCAATAAATGTCATAGTATAGTATGGCGTCAAAAAACATCCAAAAATGTCATAGTATAGTAAGACATCAAAAAGCATGAAAAAATGTCATAGTATAGTAAGGTGTCAAAAATTGTCAAAAAATGTCAATAACTGTCATAGTATAGTAAGGTGTCAAAAAGCATCAAAAAATGTCAATAAATGTCATAGTATAGTATGGCATCAAAAACCATGAAAAAATGTCATAGTATTTTAAGGTGTCAAAAATTGTCAAAACATGTCAGTAACTGTCATAGTATAGTAAGGTATCAAAAACCATCAAAAAAATGTCATAGTATAGTAAGGTGTCAAAAACCATCCAAAAATGTCATAATATAGTATGACATCAAAAATGGTCAAAAAAAAATGTCAAAAAATGTCATAGTATAGTAAGGTGTCAAAAATTGTCAAAACATGTCAGTAACTGTCATAGTATAGTAAGACATCAAAAACCATCAAAAAATGTCATAGTATAGTAAGGTGTCAAAAACCATCCAAAAATGTCAAAAAATGTCATAGTATAGTATGGCGTCAAAATTTGCCAGAAATTGTCATAGTATATTAAGGTGTCAAAAATTGCCAAAAATTGTCATAGTATAGTATGGCGTCAAAAAACATCCAAAAATGTCATAGTATAGTAAGACATCAAAAAGCATGAAAAAATGTCATAGTATAGTAAGGTGTCAAAAATTGTCAAAAAATGTCAATAACTGTCATAGTATAGCTAAGACATCAAAAACCATCAAAAAATGTCATAGTATAGTAAGGTGTCAAAAACATCCAAAAATGTCAAAAAATGTCATAGTATAGTATGTCAAAAAAATCAAAATGTCATAGTATAGTAAGACATCAAAAACCATGAAAAATGTCATAGTATAGTAAGGTGTCAAAAAATTGTCAAAACATGTCAGTAACTGTCATAGTATAGTAAGTATCAAAAACCATCAAAAAATGTCATAGTATAGTAAGGTGTCAAAAACCATCCAAAAATGTCATAATATAGTATGACATCCAAAAATGGTCAAAAAAAAAAAATGTCAAAAAATGTCATAGTATAGTAAGGTGTCAAAAATTGTCAAAACATGTCAGTAACTGTCATAGTATAGTAAGACATCAAAAACCATCAAAAAATGTCATAGTATAGTAAGGTGTCAAAAACCATCCAAAAATGTCAAAAAATGTCATAGTATAGTATGGTGTCAAAAATTTGCCAGAAAATTGTCATAGTATAGTAAGGTGTCAAAAATTGTCAAAAAATGTCAATAACTGTCATAGTATAGTAAGACATCAAAAATGATCAAAAAATGTCATAGTATAGTATGGTGTCAAAAACCATCCAAAAATGTCATAATATAGTATGACATCAAAAATGGTCAAAAAAATGTCAACAAATGTCATAGTATAGTAAGGTGTCAAAAATCGACAAAAATTGTCAAAAAATGTCAAAAAATGTCATAGTATAGTATAGTGTCAAAAATTGTCAAAAAATGTCATAGTATAGTAAGGTGTCAAAAATTTTCAAAAAATGTCAATAACCATAAGGTGTCGAAAACCATCAAAAATGTCATACTATGGCGTCAAAAAATGTCATAGTATAGTAAGGTATCAAAAATTTTCAAAACATGTCAATAACTGTCATAGTATAGTAAGACATCAAAAACCATGAAAAAATGTCATAGTATAGTAAGGTGTCAAAAAACATTAAAAAATGTCAATAAATGTCATAGTATAGTATGGCGTCAAAAAACATCCAAAAATGTCATAGTATAGTAAGACATCAAAAAGCATGAAAAAATGTCATAGTATAGTAAGGTGTCAAAAATTGTCAAAAAATGTCAATAACTGTCATAGTATAGTAAGACATCAAAAACCATCAAAAAATGTCATAGTATAGTAAGGTGTCAAAAACCATCAAAAATGTCAATAAATGTCATAGTATAGTATGGCGTGAACAATCGTGAAAAAATGTCATTGTATAGTATGGCGTCAAAAACATCCAAAAATGTCATAGTATAGTAAGGTGTCAAAAATTGCCAAAAATTGTCATAGTAAGACATCAAAAATGATCAAAAAATGTCATAGTATAGTATGGCGTGAACAATCGTGAAAAAATGTCATTGTATAGTATGGTGTCAAAAACCATCCAAAAATGTCATAGTATAGTAAGGTGTCAAAAATTGCCAAAAATTGTCATAGTAAGACATCAAAAATGATCAAAAAATGTCATAGTATAGTATGGCGTGAACAATCGTGAAAAAATGTCATTGTATAGTATGGTGTCAAAAACCATCCAAAAATGTCATAATATAGTATGACGTCAAAAATGGTCAAAAAAATGTCAACAAATGTCATAGTATAGTAAGGTGTCAAAAATTGACAAAAATTGACAAAAATTGTCAAAAAATGTCAATAAATGTCATAGTATAGTATGGCATCAAAAACCATGAAAAAATGTCATAGTATTTTAAGGTGTCAAAAATTGTCAAAACATGTCAGTAACTGTCATAGTATAGTAAGGTATCAAAAACCATCAAAAAATGTCATAGTATAGTAAGGTGTCAAAAACCATCCAAAAATGTCAAAAAATGTCATAGTATAGTATGGTGTCAAAATTTGCCAGAAATTGTCATTAGTATATTAAGTTGTCAAAAATTGCCAAAAATTGTCATAGTATAGTAAGACATCAAAAATGATCAAAAAATGTCATAGTATAGTATGGTGTCAAAAACCATCCAAAAATGTCATAATATAGTATGACATCAAAAATGGTCAAAAAAATGTCAACAAATGTCATAGTATAGTAAGGTGTCAAAAATTGTCAAAAAATGTCAAAAAATGTCATAATATAGTATGTTGTCAAAAATTGTCAAAAAATGTCAATAACCATAAGGTGTCAAAAACCATCCAAAAATGTCATACTATAGAAAGGTGTCAAAAAGCATCAAAATATGTCAATAAATGTCATCGTATAGTAAGGTGTCAAAAACCATCCAAAAATGTCATAAATGGTCAAAAAAATGTTATATTATAGTAAGGTGTCAAAAATTGACAAAAAATGTCATAGTATAGTATGGCGTCAAAAATATGTCAACAAAATGTAAAAAATGTCATAGTATAGCACGGTGTCAAAAATGTCATAGTATAGTACGGTGTCAAAAATGTCATAAAAATGTTGTAGTATAGCATGGCATCAAAAATATGTCAAAAATGTCAACTGGCTTTTTTTTTTTTTTTTGACATTTTTGACCAAAAGCTATACTGTGACATTTTCACTTCTATGTTGGATTACTATTACTTCTGCATTGCTACAGATTACTCTAATATTAAATTACTGTAAAGCTTTTTGTGAATTACCTGGAGTCCTCTGTCCTGGTCTCAAAGAACTTCTTCACTGTGCAAGGAGTCTCTACAATCGTGCACAATGTCTCTGTGATTGTGGACAAAGTGGTGACACCTGAAGGAAATAGCGAGAGAAAGGAAAGAGAGAAATATACAAAGGACAATTATCAATACACTATGACCTATTCCTAATCAACAATTCAACCCTAAAACACATAGATATTCATCATTACAGTTGAACCAGGTGACAAGAAAAAACATCACATCTTTCAGAATCAATAACAGTAAATATTTGGGGAAAATTAACTAAAGTGATGATCTTAAATCTTATATTTCTGTTTTAATTGTCTGTAAACTAATCACTAGAGGAATTATGTAGATTACTGTCAAATGCATGATAAATATGTAAGTAAATTTTTGAAAGCAGGTATTTTTGGACACACTCTTATAACTGAAAATAGAATACACATACTACACTCTACAATAACACTAATGTAATGCTAGCCACTAACTGTTTGCCTTACATTCACACAGCAGGTGTATTCAGTGTCCAGTCTCACTCGTGTTTGACAAAAATAGCAGCTCCAGAGTTTGTTTTAGCATCCAGACCTCTTTGGTAAGGACGTTTTCTCACAGTACTAGCAAACAGAGGCAACAATTCAAACAGTTTAAATCTATTTTCTGACCTCCTTTCTTCTCCTAGATCCTCTACTCGTCAACATACTGTACATGTTGTAGTGTTTTCTGAAATGTTGAACCTCAGGGCCACCCTACTAAAGTCTGCATGATAACATGTTTGTAATATGGGAAGTGGAGCCGGAATACCAAGGCAATTTCCGTCCAGTTGTACATCTTTAAAAGCCCCTTTCACAAAGACAACAAAAGACAGCTTGAGCATTTGGGATTCATCAGACACTGTCACTATCAGATAATGGAAAGTTTCTAAAAAGAGACAGAGAAAAGGAGCAACATGCTTTAGGGGAAATTTGGATAAATTTTTGAAAATCACGAGCTCAAACTATACTAATGACATGACATAGAGTTGGCCAATCATCTCCATCAATAGCTCATTTGTTCAGAGTAGTTGGATTTGTTTTCCACCATATTTAAAATGTTTTGGACACCAGACAGAGAGGAAGCAGGAAGAAAGTTGTTTCTGACACAGTGGAAGAAAAATTGAAGACTTGGAAGAAGATTGCCAAAATTCTGGAAGAAAAAAAAGAATCTCCAGAAGCTACAAGTGTGATAAAATAGTATTTATTTCACAGAAACATACAAGGACAGGGAGAAAAAAACAGCTTATGGTGATATCTGTCGTACACATGAAGCAAAAAAGAAAAAAAAGACTATGTACATCTGAGAATGGATGCCTGAGTGTAATTTGAGTTATAAGAACTAAAACCAACAGGCTCCATCTGCTATCACATACTGCAGAGGAACATGGAAAGACTGAAAATACCACAAGTGCGTCCACAAAAACAGAGAAAACACCACTAAAGTGAAAGAGAAAGGTGGCAATCGATAGTCACAGATGGTGCAGAAAGAAAACAGATCACTTACGGATACTGCACATTACCCACATTTAATTCAATGTGATGGATGGTCTATATAATCTGACCTGAAAATTTGAAAAATATATTATAAAAATCTTTTAGGCAGACACCTGAAATTAATTTCTGACTTTTATTTTGTTGTTTAGATTGGAAAATATTCATTTTGTTAGTTGAAACCCAGCAGTTATTACAAAATAACTAATTTCGGCAGGTAGCTGGTTCACAAAATAGTTAACTATCCAGGTGTTGAAAAGGAACATTTTAATCTTTAATGTTAAGATTATTATTACCACCAATATTAAGATTAAAAGTACATACATACATTCATTCAGTACTAGGATATCAACTGCCAGTTTTTAAAAATCAATTTAAAAGAATGAATGGATGTATTTAGACTTTGTATTTTAGCCAGGATCTAAAAATTAATGTAATTTATCCTTTTGGAGCTCATATCGATTGGATATATAACTACAAAGGACAAATTTCTCAAAGTAAACAAAATATAATTTGGAAAATGAAAGTCTTACTTTCATGGTGAGTGTTGCCACTGAAAATCAGGAAGAGTTGCAATTAAAATAAGAAAAGAAAAAATAATTATTTGTGGTTCAAATGAATGAAAATGAACACATTTAAAAGAAATGCAAGTTGGATGAAGATGAATCCGGTAAACACATTGTCCATACAGTAATCGTACAGTAACACAGCTTCATATAACTGGGGAGAAGAGACACAAATACATAAATGCTGGGAAGCCTCTCCAGACATGGATTATCCTCAGTCTCTAGGGCTATTTTTCAATGGGAATCTCCCTTCAGTCACTTGAGGATTTTGCAATGCAATGTTCTACAGAAATCTCAAAGGAGACATAATCTGGGGACTGACTGAACATTTACTGCCATTTGCTCTGATCACTTTCCTTGTAAGAAAATTGTGTTATCTTTCAATGTGTGTAAGGGATTCAGTACTGACCTACAATATATAATTTGGATTCAATATTTGCATGGTGTCACCAACTGCTTTTAACTGCTTATTTGTCTGCTGAGTTAAAACCATGTCTGTGAAACTACCCCAAAGAATATGTTTCTTTTTTCTCTCTACATATAAACATCACTTATAACGTACATATGTAATTTTTTAAAGTGTGATATACAACAATATACAAAAAAAGCTTCAACTGGATTCATGCATAATATGTGGAGCTAGCTTGAGAGAACATACAGTCGTCAAACTGGAAAAAGTTCGACTTAGGTGCACCTTGTGTTTCTGATACAAACTACACAGTCAGTCAGTCAATCGATCAATCAACTGGTTCAGAACTACACAGCTTTGGATCAACAGAATAAAACGACTAGACCAACAGAAACAAAGGAAGAAAGAAATGTTTTCAACATGAGCTGCCCTCTCAAGCAGTCCAGCCTCTCACTTATATCTGTGTTACAAACTTAGCGGGGACACAAGGTTTGTAGGTACAGGCGTCAAAAGCAGAGCTAAACCAGATACACTGTACTGTACTAGAGGTATATGGGGCTTTTTAAGCACTAGCCACCCAGAAGTCTGTCTTTCTCCGTGAGTTGGTGGGTCAGTGAGACACAAATACAGTGAGCGAGAGTTGCTCTTGTCAGGTCATCATCTTAGTGCTCATCTTATGTACACACCCACCAACAAACATGCTCTGATTCAGCTACATAAACTCCACCTGCATGGGATAACTGAGCACTGGATGAAAGCTTGACTGGTAAGACAAGAGTCCCCTGATTTGTCAGTCAAGCGGATGGCGATGTTCTTGCCAAGTAAACTAGTACAATCACTATGTTCAGCTACACATGCCTACTGTTTCTGTGATCGATATCTGTCAATGCCCCACTGTTTATATCCTCCTAAACTTTACCATTTCCCTCAAAAAATAAAGTATCACCATCATTTACCGTAGTGTAAATCTACTACTATGTATTTTTCAGCTATTTATTGTTGAATACATGAACATATACTGCTAAATGTTTCCACAGAAATCATCCACAGACCATTTCATGATCTGTCTCCATTTTCTGGTGGTGCAGTGATGGTAGCAGTGATTGTGAGAGTCCACTCATCATGTGAAAAGAACACCATGACAAGGTTAGATGTGAGTTGCACCAATAAACTTGTTTGTTCTTTTCATTTCATTTCAGGACTTTAAAGGATATTTCTCAATGTATTCTGTGCTTTAAAACTTTTAGCTAACTAACTTTTGTCTCCTCATACTTCTCTAAATAAACAAGCTTGTTGTAACATGCTCTACCTTTGAATCTAAAATCTTTCTTTTTTTATTTTATCATTAATATTTTGTGCAACTGATTTAAATTCTCAATACATATGGCCTAAAACAAATTACTAAAACAAAAAGTTTTAGTGATGAACGCTTCTTAAAATGTTTTTTCTATGCACTATATGACCATGTGTACATAACCTGGCTGACAAAGCTTTTAATATTGTAACAATGAAACAATTAGTCACTCAATCCATTAGTGGATTGACAGCAATTCTAACACATCTGAATCTGTTCATGTATTAATCAAAACAGATTTGATTTAACTTGACTAGGTTTGACTTTAATTTGTGAATGGGCAGACCGTGTTTAGTCTCTTATGCTGACATACAACTATTTTCAATAAGGTATCAGGGGTTCTTTGGAGTCTAGATGAAAGATGAATATTTATGGTTTAATATTCTCTAGCTAACTAAGTATAATAATGCTGGTGGTTTGTGATAGGCCAGTATCTCTTTTCTTATCTCTTTCTCTTCATGTGTGTCTTTCTTTGCACACATTCAGGAGTGGATGGATGGACAGAAAGAGGTATAACAAAAGAAACTAAATAACACCTGTTCTAAAGACATTAGACAACAAAACAATCACATCATGCAACATAAAATCACTTGTCATAAATGAAATAAAAGTCTTAATAACCCAGCATGCCCACCCTGGACCTTATTCTCCATGTCTATCCCCCATGTCAGGAACCAGTAACAGGTCGCTTTCTGCCCCTCTCAGCTGAGACCATAATGCCCGTAGTTGCTGCTTTGGCATCAGACACACACACAGAGAGACTGGCAGAAGTTATGCTTCCTTCACAGCATCGAGTCGGTCGGTCAGTCGATGTAATAATGGACACACATCAATCTGTCTCACAATGAATCTAAAAAAAATAAAATAAAAGAAAGTGAGGAGTTCTGAGTTGGAGAAGAGGACTAAGTTGTCCCACAAAAAAAATCTTCTTCCCACAAAAACAAACCTATGTTCTCCTGTTTGGCAGCTGCACTTCCTGTCATTACTTGTTGCTCAAAATTTCAAAAGATAAAAATTATGTCACCCCTCTCCAAAGGGGTTGAGGAGTCAGTCCACCTTAAGCAGCATCGGTAGTGAGTGAACTCAAATGTCCTGGGTGCAGTGTTGCTCCTACAGTCCGCTGAGGAGTGAACTGCAGTGACACTGCTGAAGTGAAGAAACAGAATTGGGGCTGTTTTCCATGTCCCCATGGACAGTAGATAGAGTCTGCTGATGCATTCTGGGTAGTGCCATTGGATGTAACCACTGAACATGTCCAGGAAAATCCTAGCACGTTCAATTTATGTCAAACCTGCCCTTCAGTCAGCTTTTATAAACTGGGCAACTTTACCCCACTCTGCAGCTCACTGTATAGGTTTGTCCCTGCTGTCCTGGATCCTGTGTGGACTCTTGACTGATGCATTGTGGTTAATGTATTTGAATGCAGACCGTCAGCATGCTACAGTGGTAACGGCAGAGGCTGACTCTTGGGAGGAGCCCTAGAACGGGCCGATGAGGAAAAGCTTGAAATCAACCTGAGAGAAGAGAAGAGAAGAGGTTGATGAAAAAAGCAACAGGAAAGGTTGGAGAAAAAAGATCAGGAAAGAGAGTAGAGTGGGGGTAAGTAGAAGAGAAAATGCTACTTAAAAATACATGTATAAATCATAATGTAATTAAGCATTGCCTTGAAAGCACAGATTTAAATAACAGATCTGGATGAGGCATATGCAGACATACTTACAGGGTTATAATCTGTGTGTGTGTGTGCGTGTGTATGTTAGGCTTATAATCACAAGTTGGCCGGATATCTGAAGGCTTGTCTGAATGTTGTTTATAGCAGTGCTTTGAACCATTTCAGTTCTTACTAAGGCAGAGCTTTGCTATGCTTTTCTCACAGTTTGTGGTAGTCACATAAATCTGAAAAAAGTGACACTTAATTACGATTTTAATTAGCTTCACCACACCATTCAGAGATCTAAAACTATCTGCCAAACAAGCTAAACTAAGAACACAAACCACGTGTGGCCGTCAACAGGAACTTAACATACTCACAACATGTGTGCAAGGAGACAAATGTAAAATTAAATGTAACTTAATGTGTGTGTGTCTTACATTAAATTGGCATGGACTTCATCTTGACCATAGAGGTGAGTTCCTGTTTGGTCACATGATCGCGCCGCCTCTGCCTCACCCTGGAAATATAAGGATAAACCACCAAAATATTTAAAAAATGCCAGACTTTAAAAAAAAAAGAAAAAAGAAACTCAGAAAAAGAGAGATAGCCCACACAACTGTGGCTTGTGGATGTGGGATACGTGTGTGTATGAGTGTGTCTTACCACATGACATAGATGAGGGAAAGGACGGTGATGAGGATGACCACGGAGAACAAAACCAGCAGAATCACCAAACCCAAACTACCTTCATCCTCAAGTACAGGATCTGGGTGGGAAGAGGGAGGAAGAAAACAACGGGAGGTCAACATGACAGGCGGGAAGAACGACACAGAGAAAGAAAGACTTAAAGCAGCAGACGGAGAGAGTTGGACAAAGGTGTAACAGGAACAGATGGATGACTTAAGATGGAGCTGTAAAAGTGAAATAAAGAAAATTGGAAACAAATACAGCTGAGGAAGGCAAGGCATGGGAAACAAGACATAGTTAAATGAAACAGTGTTCACACATCTCCGAGTTATTATCTGCTTCAAAAAAATGCATTTCATAGTTTTACACACATCTTCATGTTTTGCTGAGACAAAAAAAGAAAGAAAAAAATTTGAGTGTGTGTGTTCTTGAATTTAATTACTCTCTGGAGAGGGGTTAATTTTAAATCTGCCATTATTGTTTTCACACAAACATGCATTTATCATACTGAGTGGAGTAAACAACTTGCTTTCACACACACAAACAAGAGAAAATGTTTTGTACCGTGAAACAAAGCAAAAGCATGGACACACACATTAACGATAAAACGTGCAAAAACATTTTTCGGGTATTTAGAGGATTTAAAAACGATTTATGAGCACATCTGGAAATGACAGTGGACAAACACACACAAATAGAAGAAGACATCTGGTTCACAGCAGAACAGCTTAAAGAAATCTTACAGTGATATTCAGCTCTCTACTCTACTGCCAAAAATGTGTGTCCCTCCTTGTATATACTGGATGTGTGTGTGTGTGTGTGTGTGTGTTTACCAATGCATACTTGCTGTGTGTATCCTGCATGTGTATCTTTCAAATGGGCATGTTTGCAACTGCAGACTGTTTTCGCCTGTGTTTTTGTCCATGTATATGTCCATATATGTGAGCTGCTATGTACTTAACTTTTCATCCAGTGCACATACTGTAAAAAACAAAATACCCTGCAGGTGCACTTTACTGCAATTACATATAATTTGGTAATGAAGCCAGGCACAAGGTACTTCCAGTGTTCTATCCCGCATATAATAACAGTAAATAATGCCTTCCTAGGGATTATTGCTGCATTAATGACTGATGTGGCTTCTTTTTGCTGCCAAAAAAATAAGGTAAAAAAACATACTTGTCCTGTTGTTTGATTAGCTGTGTTCATCTTATCAGGCTCAAACCCATTGCAAAGAGATACACTGGCATGCTTTAAACAAGCATGGAACAACCTTGTTACAAAACTGATCCAACCTTTGATCACCTTGACTGTGTTAATAACTTCACCTTAAAATGAGATAATGGATGTTTTGGTTCTGAATATAATGACACATGTTTCATTGGGTGACGTAAAAGCATTTATTTGCAGGGACTGGCATGCACTTACAAAAGCAGTAGCTGTGGTAGTAGCAATTCAGTATTGGATGTAATAAATACAGAGGTAATAACATCAGCAGTAATAAGTTATAATATTACTAGTTATGTAGGATCTCGACCCTTAGCAGTAGTAGAATGTTTCTCCTGAATATAATGATGATTCAGTATCATCTGAAGTAAGAAAGGAGCCTTACTGTGTGATTTTGCAGTTGAGGTTTCAGGCTTTGTGTTGATGGGAAAGAAGAGCTCTGGGGGGACCTCCTCTGTTGGGTATGGGGTGGTAAAGACTGCAGTTTAAAAAAAAACAAAAAACACACAACACACATATTTAGGCATTTATTTAAAGCACATAACATATTCACCACGAACAGGGCTGAAAAATTGCTTGCGATAGTAGTAGATATATTATGTGCTTGCTGCCAGAGCCTTTGTAAAACATATCAAACCTTTCACCTTAGATTTATTTCAAAACAGAAAATTGTTACTATATATTACAATCATTCATTATGTCCTTAACAGTGGCCACTCTTTGTTGGAGTCATTCAGCCTTACTTCATCTGCAGTTAGTCCAAGTAGCAACAAGACTCAGCAGGTACCGAGAAGAGAAATCATACTGTATCTTCCCTGACTGCCCTCCTTCACTGTTTATCAGTGAATACAGAACTGAGTGGGCTCATCTCTTTTATTTTGCTTGTTGAGAGTCATTATGAATCATCCTCACCATCAGACTCAAGACTTTGATTATTTTGTTCCTGTATTTGTGTTATTGTTCTTGTAGCTGTCATCTCTCTGTAAAGCTCTTTAAATAGACCAACCTCATCAGGCTAATAATTTAGAAATCAGCATTAATAATAATGTTTAATAATTGTAATGTTTCTTTCTGACCTTCCCAGGGCCGGGCTAGAAGCAGGGGACTCCATTCACTCCACTGGCTCTCAGCGTTCACCTCATCGCGGGCTCGGATCTGCACCTGGTGGAGGTGGCCAGCCAGAGCGTCAAATATCACAACTGGACTCTCCTCTGAGTAGATCTGATTGACGGAGAAAGAGACAGGACAAGAAAGATATTGTGATGGTGGTAGCACATGCATAAGCTCTGTGGAACTGCATGATAAGCATTGTTTTTACTGTTGGTGGCCATCGTGTATGTTCTGAGTGACCCACCAAGCAAAAATATTGTTGAAAATATGTTGAAAGATGACTCAAATTAGATGACCTGTCATCTGAAACATGTCAGATTTTGATTCAAAATACAAGTCAAATAACTGTCTTTTTTCATGCTCTTGATGTCTTTTAAATTCCTCTGTTTGAGCTCAGTTTGTTGCAGTAACAGTTGTGTATTAACTCCTCATTATATAACAAAGACAGCCATTTAAAAATGATAATATTAATTCAGAATTTTTTACAACAAGTTAATTCACTGTCTACAGCAACCAGGATGGGGGGTTTTGCAAGCGGTCACTTGATTTGATGACAAAGCAACAGATTAGATTTATAAACCTAGGATTTAACAAAACCACATGTAACAAAACCACATTTTAACAAAATTACATTTTAATTCTCCATGATGGTATTCTGTTTCCATCAGAAATTATGAGCCATGATGGATACAGTTACTTCTCCTTCAATTTTAGAAAAAGGAATAATTTGACCCCATGATTGCTGCATTAGACCTTTTTTCTTGTTTTTACTAATATTTTCTGTTCTTGGCTTGGCTTACAAAAATAACAACCAAGACTGTACATGTGCACAGTAAGTAAAATGTCAGCTGCTGGTGCAATGTGGGAAACTAGAGTGATATTTTCTTTACTACAACCCATACACATAGTTACAATACCATCAGTTTGATGCAGTGCTCCAGTTTGACCCAGACTGCACCTTTGGCCTCGCTTACTAACCTCTGACCAGTACATAGAGCCCAGCGGCCTGTATCTGATCTGAAACACTAGGGGGAAAGCGTCATGCAGTGGCCAGGAGGCAGGAAAGGTCCATGAGACAATCAGCCTCTTTGGAAAGCCTTCTAGTTCGTTCACCAACACTGACTCTGGAGGGTCTGGTTTCACTGCAAAGACACAGATCAGACAGATCAAAAGAAAAAAAACTGATTTAGCCACAATTATTTCCACTGTGGTTGGCATGTTATTTAAAAGACAACACTACACAACTTAGGAAAAAAGTGCAGAGCACAGCAAAGCAAACAGCAACACCTGCATAAATTCATAAGGTACATCCTTTAATTACCACTTTTCTTCTATAAGAAAACAATGCCTGTATTAAACTGATATTACTAGACCTAGACGTTCATTCAGACCCTCATTAATCTTGCTCCACAGATGCATTTCTTTACTTATTTTTTAAAGCATATTGACACTGCTGTGTCAAAAAGAATGCAGAGGGTGAGAAAAATAGTGTGTCACATCCAGCAGGCATACCAGCTACTGAGAAGACTGTCTCAAGGACATTGTGAATGGACATTTTGCATGTATTTCTGTGAGAGTGTTGTATTCATGTACAGACGTTTATTTCAGATTTTTAATGCAGGACTTTGATTTGTATTGAGTATTTCTACAGCTGTGTTGTTACTTTTACTTAAGTAAAAGATCTGAGTATTTCTCCATTTACAAATCATCATTTATTCTATATGTACATCAGGATGTGTGAGCTTCCATGTTTTTGCTCATCCATGGATATGCCTTTCAATGTTAAATGGTCTAATAAATGCATGTGAAAAAGTATGCCTCTGTAGCAGAGGATTTCTGCCACAACTCCACCTACTTCTAATGTGTATGCAGAAGGGGAAAAAGTCTGAAGAGGCTGAAAATCCCACAGAACCTGTAATATTAAGAACAACTTTACTGTCTGCCTGTCTACCTGTTGTTATACTACAAGTGTGTCGATTGTTTTTGCACAAAAGGAGAAGAGACAATGAGGGAGCTACTGAAGCATGAAACTTACTGCTGAAGTTGCAGCATTTGTACAAGGTATTTTATTTTTAGTGTGACATTATAACTGGAAAAAATAATAGAGAAGACAGGGCCAACAATATTGCCAGCCAATCACAATAGCAATTTTTGACTAATGCAACAGCCTGTTTCAGTAGAGCTGGATGTGGAGCACTGGAAACAAGAGCAAACTGTAAAAATGATCAACCCCTGGTGGAAAATCACTACTGAGCTTCACAGACAGTTGTACCAATTTGACAGAAAAACAAGAAAATCTGTTTTAATCACCCCATTCCTGTGTGTGTGTGTTTGTTTCACATGATCTTACATAGTTCATGTAACTTAAACCGCGCATATGTTGTCTCAGACCCAAGGGCATTGGTCGCAGTGATTCTAAGGGTATGGATGGTCTGCCAGAAGGCAGGACGATCTACATCACAGTGCTTGCGGACAATATCCACGACACATGGCCTCCACTCCTGCCCACTGCCCCTTGAAAACAAGACAAAACATGTTCAAGTACAGCATTTATTCCGTCTATTTAAGTATGTGCTGCAAATTTCAAAAAATGTTATAAGTAGTCACCACAGCTGAATGCTGAGGCCAATGCTTGAGTTTCTGCAGCTGACATTTTTACCACCCCCTCTACTTACAAAGGGGAGTGAAATAGAGTATGAGAATCACTGCTGAACTATGTCAAGGTTATAAGTTTCCACTAAGTACCATATGCCATGTTAGAGGAAGGAAGGCACAGTGAAGAGGGAAAGCAGAGAAGGGTAGACACAATCTGTACACGCTACCATCAAATTGTAACCCTGTGGCATATGCTCTATATTTAGTGTCTTCATATCCCATTCTGCATGTGACCTTGGGCGTTGCTGTTTCAGTTGCAGTAAGTGGCTCTTACCTGAAGGAGGCATTGTACTGGGCTGGCAGGAAGGTCGCTACAGATTCCACCCAGGAGCAGCGAACATACGTGTGATTGGGCACTTGACAGGAAACACTCAACAGCCCTGGGGGATCTGGAAATCGAAAGTCAGACAGAGTTCACTTTCAGGACAGAGAGGGAGTTAGTTTTTTAAAGGGAGATTGTTTTTAGATTGTTGTCAAATTTTTAGAGTTTCTCTGCCTTGTCCCTGAGTCTAAAATGAACAGCTCTGTGCCCTCTTGTCCCTATCATGGACCAAAATATTTCAGGAGAAGCCTTGCCAGTACCATGGAAAACTCCCTATCCCTCCAAAGGAAGTCCGTTTAGGGAGCCGCTTCCTGTTTGAGGCATTTACAGGAAGTGGAGGGCTTTGTCTATGTGACGACTGATAAGATCAGTTTCCTCTGAGGACCTGTAACACTCTTTTGATTATTACTGTTGTAATACTGTTCCTATAGCCAGAGAGTCAGCATTAATTAAACTGAGAGAATGAAAACTCATCAGAAACAAACAGAGACAAAATCAACTGAGAGTTGAGACTGTCTGAGTGGGAGAAAACAGAAACTTCTTTTATGCTTTTATGCTGAATTATCCAACGAATGAACTGGACTGTGAGGGACTGGGATTCTGTCTCTAAATATAGGGCCTGTCTCTGCTGCAAAGGGTCTTTTTTTACCACAATCCCAGAGCAAAAGACTAAATGTGAGACAGTGCTGTTAAAGAGTAACAACTCCTAAATTAGGCGCTGTGAGCCTGAATAAGTCACAACAACACTTACGACCCAGCCTGAGTTTGACGGAGTGAAGGAGCAGTCCCTGGTTATCATAGCAGCTGTAGATGCCCTGTGCCGAGTGGTCGACGTGCATCAGGACTAAGGATCCATCTGATGTCACTTTGTGCCATGGCAACACTGAGCTGTGGTTGAGATGCCAGACCACAGGTATCCTGGTTGGGAACATGTCAGACTTCGGTTATAATGCTTGTCAGGACTTTAGCTGTAAACCTAGTGCTCAACTCAACAGCTAAACTAGAACTTGACTCTTAAAGCAAATGTTTAAAAGGGAATTTGCTAGGGTCTATTTTCAGCTGCATATTAGTAACCCATTGATGTGGATTTGTTTTTAGGTTTTGTGCCACAATGGAGGTCTATTGCACAGCCTCATAGACAATATCTGTTAGTAGGGGCAATTTTTTGATGGGTTTGTCTTTCCATGAGATCTGTTGACAATATGTTTAAACTTTATGTCTGAATTTTATTTTTTATGTTTTGTTTACTTCTAGCTGCCTAACTTCTTTTCTTTGAAAAGATGGCTTAACTGATGTTCACTGTTTCTCTTGACAACTTAAGTTTACCTGTGTTTAGCATACAATCATTATACTTATATTATCATTCTAATTATATTATATATATAATTCATTCAGTGTGACCCTTTGTACCATAATACGTCATCTTCTGTTACCCTGAAAACACACAAAATGTTGATTGTCGGTCTTTTGGTGAGAGTTTTTCTCTTATTTTGTCCAGGATTTCCTACATCTTCTCAGAATGTCTTTAAGGAATTTTTGAAAATGGCAGCTAGAAATATCGGAAATATCTCTGTCACGTCTTTGTCATTACAATAATGAAAACTTCAAGGCACACAGTGAGTGTTTTATTTTTCCTTACCTGATTTGCGACTTCCCGCATGCCAGTGTCACATTTGACTCCAAGTGCCCATACTGCACACCTGACACTGCAAACGCAGACACCACATAAAACATTAAAGCACACTATTGTCTCACTCACAGCATCTGCACACTGCTCACTCTGGCATGCCGTGTGTCCACATTGTCTGTATTAATGTGATTTAAGCACAACCATTTACAGTAGGCTCAACAGTATCACAATAACATGACCATACAAGGTTAGGGATCTAGCAGACACTTGGGTGGGGAGACTTTGGCACACAGTATAAAGCTGCTGCTGTGTGTTTTATTTTTCTGAAGGTTTATTATCATCATTAGAATAAAATGAGCATATCAGCAAATCCTCTTTGAGACCTTTGATGATAAACAACAAGAGTTTATTTTAAGTATTTCAAGATAAGATCTTTAATTTAATTAAGAAAAAATGATCAACACTGAAAAATAGAGCTTTGTAATGTGAGAAGATTATTAGTATTACTGATCCCACTGAGAATCAACACCCATATTTCACGTTTTGCAAAACTTTAAGCTCACAAAGCTGCAAACTAAACAAGTGACTGCCATGGTATGGATTTTGGGACACTGAGAACTGCACAAGTTACATCAAGACAAACGGTGTACTTTGTTCAGTTCAGTGTTACAAGTAGCCATGTACATGTAGAAACAGGGCACATTTCTCAACCACATATGGAGCAACCTTTGAAATGGGACAGCTTTTTAATTTATTTCTGCCCCAAATTACTTCTAGTGGTATCTAGCCATGCAAATAGCTTCAGTTTTATTTGCTGAGGTTTTGAGATATCCATCTCTGACATTTCTGTCTCCACCCTTATATAATGGAGATGAATGGAATTTTGTTTGTGGTGCTCATCTCATTGCAATATGACATTTGAAAAACTGTGGTTTTAGTGAGTAGAACATCCATTTGTATCAATAACATAAAGGATGAGATAGAGGCTGCAAAACTTTTACTTGCCAAAAATTGTAGGGCAGAGTAGGTTTGAAGGAATACTAAGTGCAGTGTATACCTGAACAAATATTTGTGGTGACTGTTGATACAGTTGATACACTATCTGCCATATGTGAGTGTGCTGTATGTGTGTGCATGTTTAGCTTGGCCACATAATATGAAAGCTGGCATTTACAGTAGATCTGGAGTGGAAAAACATCACTTTGGCTGCCAGTCTGCCACGAACACACTTTCATTAATTCTTAGCCTCAATCACTCAGGCATGCATACTCCCTGCTGGCCTCTCCTCCCTTGGTAACAAACAATTTGTCCTAGGGTTGTGTTATATTTCATTTTTCACACAAAACTCTCTTCATCTCCTTTACTCTGTCTTTCGCAAATTTGACAGGTATTGAAATGGTATCATGAGAGATAACTTCAAACATTTTGTAGGGTCTTGAAAATGTAAAAAAAGTTATGAACCATAAGGCTCAGGAGGCCTGGCAGATGGAGAAGCAGCATTTTGAGGATGTTATTATTTAATTTGCTGTATTGGTATATTTATATTAGTTTTTCCTGCTGCAATAACTCTGTGTGCCCTTCAGGGACCAACTAAGTTATCCCTAAATTAAATTTTACACATAATCAATTTGAAGACTTTACTGAGGGCCCTTTCAATGCCTGGTCTTCACTGACACCCAAAGTTCGCTTTTCTGGCCATTCTGGCCTTCCTGCTGTTGTTTTAGTGGCTACACAAAATGAAACAGCTGGGAAAGAGAGCAGCAAAGTGCTCCACAGTGATTTTGTGGTTATTTCTGAGTGCAGGAGTCAGATAGACAAAGAGAAGAGGACAATGAAGCCTACTGGGACTTTTTTTTTTAAACAGAAATAAGCTAATAGAAGTGTGTTCATTCCCTTGTGGTGTATAAGGGAAACAATTTGTCATTTTCAACAGAAGGCATGGTTAATAAACTTGAGCTATCAAAACAGCTGTTATTTATGCGAATATATATATATATATATATACACACACACACACACACAGCTGTGTGACATTAGTAAGACACAAACTTATTTTACTTTTTTTTGTCTGTCACTGCTAGCAATTCTGATTTTTTTCAATAACCATCTTAATGGCTGAGATCAGGAAACATGGAGGCATTGAAAGAGTAACAGGAGAGAGAGGAAGAGCAGACAGAAAATCATTCAGGTTGTAAACAAAACTCCAGCTGGGCCAAATTATATTAACCACTTATTGAGAAGTGAAACCAAAAGTGAAAAGAAATTTCATAATCCCTTGTTGTAGGACTAAACTATTTGAAGAAAAAAAATCCAATTAAGATTTTTAGGACCGATGTAATATGTGGTGATATTTATTGTCTATAAATTAAACTACAAATTCGAACTTCCAGCAGTCTGTTATTTACTCTCAAAAACAGCAGAGCTAACCACTGGCTAACTGAGGCTGTCACCTTGGTTGGTATATGTGCAAAAGGACCTGACACTATGTTGGGTCTTTTATGAACAGCAAAGACAGACAAAGCCCTCTCATACTAACCAGGAAACATGAATTATCATGTTGTTGTTGTTGTGTCACCAACTCACAGAGTTAATTTAAATTAGCTACAGCTCAGGAAATTTGCCAGCAGTGACAGCTGTTATTATAGCCTGTGAAATTAACAGTTGCCAGCAAAACTTCCCTTTTCTGTTGGTTGTTAAGAAGTTACTGTTAATTATATAATTAACAGTTAAACAGTAATTAAAATTGTGGTTCTTGTGTTTTGAAAATTGCACTTCTGAATTGTAATTTTTGATGTATGAACAATTATCACTCAGCCCCAACTTACTGCAGAGAGAAAAACAACCATACAATCCGAGAACTACCAGTGGGTCAAAGTTCTTAAAAGTGGAATTTCCCTTTAAATATTATTAATTATGAATTCATATTATTTTAATCTTTCTCTGTTTCTTGTCTTATCATTTTTCACTCTGTGTCAATCTTTCCCTCTATCACAATCTTCTAATTCAATGCCTTACTCGCCAGTTTTGTCCAGATTTTGTTTTTCCCTTTAACCGCCACACACACACACACACTCTCCCCTCCCTCTGTTTCTGTGTGTGTGTGAGTTACCTGGGGCTTTGGTGCAGTGCAAAGGGTTGGCTGGTCTGAATGTGTGTATTCATGTTTTATTGGCAGTGAAATACATTATTCCCCAAACCCGCAGCGTTCCACTCATATCTGATTCTGCCTCTGGCAAGAGGGCCCAGACTTGCGCACACACATGCACACACATACAAAAAACCCACACACACATGCATTTAAGTGCATATACCCACATACACAGACCTACACACACACACTAATGCACACAGGAAGGCTGTAAGTTTCTCCTGACATTGAAATCAGATGGCAGGGTGGACACAGAAATTGCAAGCTGGATGAAACTCAGTACTTTCCAAACAATAAAAAAGAGCTGTGGAACTGCTGTAGGGTAAAATTAATGGGAAGGGAAAATTCTGATAGTTTCACCTGAAGGGCTACGGGTGAGTGTTCTTATTGATGGAGTGATTAATTTGTCTAATTTTAGAAAGAAATAAGAGAGAAATTAAGACAGAGACGAGATAAGAGTAGAAATAGAGAAAAAGAAAGCAGGAAAGCAAGAAAGAAAGAAAGAAAGAAAGATTACTTAATATCATACAGATCCCTGAAGTGCTGTGTGGGGCAAAAAAAAGCTTCAACAATAGAATTCTTGTTCGCAGAGTCCAATTCCAAAAAAAACAAAAACATGAATATCAATTCAACTATGAAAAAAAGGTTGCACATTCAAAACTGAACAGACAAAGAACCACAAAAACTAACAGTGTGTTTCAGCAAGAACAAAGGTCTCTGATCAAAGTTTAGCATGGAAAACTGTATTACTGTTTCATGGTAAACTGCACTATATCCAGGTTTTATTCACAATTTTGGATGTTTCCTCCACCCTTTTTTCCACAGAAGCATTAGATGCTATAAGTAACTTGAAACAAGATAAGTAAAGAATGTGTGAGTGCATGGATGTATCTCTATGCAGTTGAAAATGTTTTTTACACAAATACTCGTGTGTGTGTGTGTGTGTTACCTTCATCGGTCAAAATCTGAGCACAACTAGGACGCAGCGACCAAGATAAAAACCAGATGACTGTCAGACACACAGGACTGGACAAAAGGCCTGGCATCTGGAAAGGCAGGGAGAGAAAGAGAGAGTTGGGAAAGGGGGAGCTATAATGATTAGGGTTATTTTAAAGCCCTGAAGTATTTGGCAGAAAGAATTAACAGCAGCATCAACAACAGCAGCAGCAATACCACCATCATCATCATCATTTTGAGTCCATTTTGCACAAGCAAATGGATAAGAAAAGAAAAATGTTTCAGAAATCAGCCCAAATGTCTAATTCTTTCAGTCAATTTCCTTGCTATAGTAACAACATGCCAGTGTCAAAATTGCTTGTAACAACAGGTAAATGCATCACAAAGCAAGCTATGCCAGCTTCTTCCTTAATACTGCAAATAAAGTCCAAAAAATGCAAGACAAAGGTCAAGACAATTGGTAGCCTCTATCTCTCACTGGTGGAATTGTTACTGGGAGCGATTCTCAAAATTAAACACACATTTCCCATTAAAAACACAGAGGGAAAATATATAATTTTTTGTTTCCATTGGCTTTACTGTTCCCAGAAACTCTGGGAAAAGTTGTAGCTCTACTTGTGCTGGACAACAGATCCACCTTTCAGTTTTGCACCATAAATCAACTAAATACGCTCCCTACATAATCAAACCAACATGTGCACACCGTAAAAAGTAGAGGCCACATGTGTCATATCTGGAACAGATCTTCTACCTTTCTAAGTTCAGTCTAATAGAATAAGGCTATATGCTGGCACAGAATTTGATGATGATTTGGAATTTGACTACACCAATGCCAGCAGCTTTGTGAGGCTGTGTTTAGGCACAGCAGTGCTTAGATCAAAATGGTAACATCAGCAAACTAACATGCTCACAATGACAACACTGACATTAAGTGGGTATAATGTTTATCATGTCTACCATCTTACTTTATCATCATCTTACATGCTAACACTTGCTAATTATCCAAAAACACAAGGTTCAGCTGAGGCTGCATTACTGACATTTTTTTTTAAATAGTGTGATTGGGACATGTCACGTGAAATAGACTGTCCCTTTTCTGGCATGATATTTTAATCAATTTTGACATTTCCAAGCAAATTTGTAAACTGTTAATTGTGCCATAGCTGACTAGCTAATTAGTTTGAACAGCTAACATTTCCTCCATTGAATGTTTATCTGATCAGCCTGTCAAAGAGATGTGAAAAGGAGTAGACATTAGCTAGAAAGCTAGTGGAGGCTGCAGCACTAAGTCTGTGGCTCTTGTGTTGTCTGGCTTATAGTCCATGTTCCTGCCAGAAAATGACAGAATTGTCCTGTTACTGCTTTAAGCAAAAATAAAAAGAAATGATTTGACTGGCTGAATGTCCTTCTAATAAGAATATCTAATTATATATAGAAAGAAACAATGGCATTATGACCGTTACAGGGAACAGATTTGTGTATGGTAGATGTTAAAAAAAAAACATACTATTTTATTTCAGTCAGGCTTGTCCTCTACAGGGGGGGTATTGCAGTACATAAAAATGAGGACATTAACTACACACTCTTTCTGCTATAAAACATGTCATGAGGTTATGGGTGTGTGAAGTGATGCTGCTGATATTTTTATCCTCAGGGAACATTTACAACAGACAGCTGTTGTTTAACTGACACCCTGAAACACTGTGTATACTGTTTGTGTGCATGTGTTTTACCTTTTTTGCTCTGTCATACACACACCAAAACGTATTCCATCAGCTATTAACCTACCCTCAGGCTGATCTAATTAAAACTCAAAACATACATGGATACTGGAAACTGCTGTGGGTGTATGTGAGAGAGTGTGTGTCAGAGAGAGACTAAATAAGGGTCTATGAATGTGATAAAGAGTGAAAGACTATGTGGTGTGTTTGTGCTGTAAGTGTGTTTGGCACATCTGATGCCAAACACACTTATAGTATATTATCTCTGGTGCCACTTGTTTTTATGGAGCTGCACGTGAGATATTTTCATGATATATATGTCAACATATCAACAACTTTAATTACAGCTCAATAGTGACAGAAGGAGATTAAAGTCCCATAAAATTGGTTTTGATTCGTTTTTACTGTATTTCCTGCTTAAATAAAATGTTACTGAAGCTGAGATCATAACACTGTGACACTGCACTAATTCAATCAGGCACAGATCAAAAAAATTCCAAATACAAAATGAAAAAATGTCCACACTTTCTCTGGACCAACTTAAAACATTTAAAAGAGAATGATATTGGAGAGAGGACAATAGAGACGGGAGCAGGAAAAAAACAGGAAAAAGCATGAATGACGTGTGTCTGTTACGGATATGTCACACAAATACTCATGTTGAATAAAATTGTGTGATGCTACAGCTACAATCAAGCCTGATAAGTTGGAATTGGAGCACAGTTAACAGTTTTTTAGCCAGCAAAAGTGCTTTAAAAACTGTATTTCACTGAGATGATCATCATCCTACATCACCTTTTGAACTGCTCAATGCCATACTTCTACAGTGTGAGACATTTCTGAGAGTTGACTAAGAGTCTGATGGATTCAGCACAAAGCAGAAAGACTTCACTGCTTTCATTTGTTTTATCTGTCATTTTCACCACTGGATTTCTTTCAATGTCAGTGTTTTGCTTCACAAAGAGTAAAATGGAGGATGACTAATGACGTGGAGGCTGAGAATCAGTGACTATGGACTGGATTCATACAACAAACAAAGCATGAGCACATAAGGTACACAGAGGAGGAGGGTAGGCAAGCAAATCAAACGTTGGATGAATTCACAACTCTCTCTGGGTTTTTGTTGTTTTTGAATGTAGCCCACTGCAATGCATTCAGATGGGGAAGCCCACATGAAGCAAACAAAGATGCCCTCATTGATTCAATTTCATTTAGACTCTTTTTGAGACAGTCCTGCTGCATCCAAAGAGAAAGGAGTACCCTATTTGGCTTGTTTAGTTTTTCAATAACAAGTTTAAAAGTACAAACACTCATTCTTTGAGCATTCAAAATTAAATTTTAATTCATTATACCAGCTGTACATGTCTGTATTCATCCACATATTTACTATTCCAAAGCTTTTTCCATTTTTTTGTTCACATGCAAAGGTTTTGGGGGGAATCTTTTTTTGTCTGCTACTGTTGTTTCCTTAGTCCAGACCAAAAAAAAAAAAAAAAAAAAAGAGAGAGAAAAGACCCATCTACCTTTCAGTTCTAGACCATTAAGGGTTCACTCTAGCTTCTCATGAATTAATTTGTACACAAAACGTACATGTAATGACAGGAAGCTCATTCACTGACAGCTTTACTTTCATTTACTTGTTGTGCTGTATGGGGCAGCAGAGGAAAACCAAAGCAAAGTTTATTCCAAAGACTGACATCAAGTCATGCAGCACTTAACATCTTCTCATCATTAGACTACAGGTGGACCTCACATGTCAGTAATAATAACAGGTAGAAAGGATGGAAATAAGGTGTCCTATACCACAATATGCTGGCAGAAATAGTGAGGTTATGTCTGCCAAAATAAAAGTAAAATACAAAGATATCCCCTTTTTACTTCCTGATTACTTGGAAAAATACCTGTACCCAAACCATACCCACTTCTGCATTACCATGACCACCAAAAGCAGAATTTGAAGAACTATATTACAAATGTGCTTTCTTGACAGTTATGTGTGACACCGGGCAACACAAATCAATAAACTGAAATTCCACAGTAGTTGTTAGTGAGATTAAAACTGTAACCTCTGGTTCTTGGCATCGCTATAAGCATGAGGTCTCACTGTCAGATCATCTGTTTGTTTAAGCCACAACACAAACACAATCAGCATTTCATCAGGAGAACAAGGTGTTATGTTTGGCTCATGCAAGTGCTGTGAGGACGCCAGCGTCTAAACAACACTGACAATGTGTTTGGGTGAATTTTAGATACTGATTGAGAGTGCTGTAGGTCTATTTTAGGTTATACTCAACAGTGCTGTGGAATGATAAGGACATATAGTACTGTGCAAAGCTCTGCCTCCTCATGTGATCCCAGACTGACTCTGTGATGTTGAGATCAGACCATCTCCTGCAAGATTCCTTGTTTCTTCTTGTCTCTGAGGATAGTTCTTTATGATGCTGACTATGTGTTTGGACTCCTTGTCCTGCTGCAGATTTAATCTGGGACTGATCAGACACCTCCCTGATGGTACTGATGAAGGATACAAGTAAAAACATCTGAAGTGCCTAAAACTTTTGCACAGTACTGTAGATGACCACTTTTGGCTTCAGCATAAGGGACTCAAACAAAAGAGTCAGCAAAACTCAGAAGATCGGTCAGTGGTTGATATATGTACCACATGGGGCAACACACACCTGCAGCGTATGGAAACCATCAAAACATCTATGGCTTTTGTTCCCTATGTAAAACCACACCTGTGGCCTCAGGACACAGTCAACTCCTCAAGTCCCTGGAAAAGCAGCACTTTTTGTCCCATTTGCTTGCTGGATTGGCACATCCTGGCTACTGTACCCTGACTGACCTCTGTCTGTGTAGCTCATCCCTTGTGTTGAGGACATCAACAGATAGTATGTAACATTTCAGTGTGTCTTACACCTCTCAAACACTATTTAGCTGTGTAACTGTCTAAACTGTCTAAACTGACTAAAATGTGTTTATTCATAATATGTGTGTGTACTTTAAAGAGACAGTTGAGTGAAATTAAGTTTTAAACTGTTTTAAGTGTTAAAACTTCAAAAACAGGGTATGGGTATATGCACAAAATACAGCCATTTGAAAATAATTTTTTCAGCCATATTTTCCCTTGCTTCCCACACTAACTCAGTTGCAGGTTAAAAAATTTGACTTCACTAAATAAAACACACCATTAACAACTTAACCACTGTGGGAAAGGTGTCATGGCCCATTTATAATCACACCTTTGGTCAATCTAAATCACCTTGGCCTGACTTTCAAAACATATTTCAGCAATCTGAGAGCAGAATACACATGTTGCACATTAGTAGATACAGATCAATCAATGAATAGTGGATTTCATCACCTCCTTCTCTGGTTAAGTGCTGCATGTGTATCTGCCAAAAAAACTGATGAATAAAGCAGTGCAGTTGAGACTAAGATGCCCAGAGCAGCTAAAAACAAAATCAATTCCCGCAAAATGCACACAGAGTTCTTCAAATCTTTTTTTTTGTGCTGGGGGGGTTCCTTGGTGTCTTGTGATCTAGCATGGCAGTGTTACATTCACCACTATGGCACTGTAACTTCACATAGCACACTCAGCAAATCCAAAACTCACTGACTCCTCCTCTCTCACTTGCTTACATTATTTTTTCTGTGTCCATTCTTCCCTTCATATACAAACATATTATACATTGTGTTTTGCATATTGTGCTCTGGAGTACCCTTTCTTTTGTGAATAAAATAGTCATTGTATGTCGATTTTTGACTTTGGCTACAAACTGTTTTGGACTACCTTGTATGCCTACAGGTGGTGAGTATTTTACACACAAAAGATATGTAACAGATTAGAGAAAGGCATTAACATACCAATGTTTTTTATAACTGAAATGAAATCTATATATTTGTATCTCACATTCTCATTGCTGAGACTTTTATATTTACTAAAAATGAAAAGTGTCCCTTCCATGCAGTAGAAAATAAGAAGATATTTTTTGCCTCCAGAAATTTCTCAAGAGAAAAAGCAGTAAATATTTATTGAATGCTTTAAATGGGTTAAGGGAATATTGATTCAAATTCTTGTCTGCAAAGTCTAGCCTCATGGTAAATCCCAAGGACACCTTTTTTTTCCCCCAACCACCACTTTCAGTCAGTGTCCTTTACTTTTTTAGACCTTGACACAAACTTTTTTTTCCCACTCTGCTCTGCAGTTAGTCCCTGGATATGTTTTCCATCCCTCTAATGGCAGAATGTTCAAGGTTCAGTAAACATATTTATGTTGTACTTTCTAATGGCTTACCTCTCCCCTTTCCTGCTTCCCTCCAGAGTAACTAGAGATCAGAAAATGCAGGCAGCATCTCTTTGTACCTCCCTGCACCTCTCCTTCACTCCCATGTAATTTTTCCATTCTATCAATTCCCATTTGCTCCCTCTTATCTCTGCCTCCCCCTCACCATCGTTACGGAGCTCTTTGCTCCCTCCCTGCCTGTGTTTTCCTGTGCAGGCGCTCTTTATTTTCCATCTCTAGTGCCAGACAGTACAAGGTCCAATAAACTTATTTGCACAAAGTTTTCTAATTATCCTTCCCCAACACTTGGAAACAATGCTGTTCTCTGAGAGCAAAGTGCTAAGCTGCTCTTATGCCCCTGAACAACATGTTCCTGCTCATACCTGAATGTCAGTTGACCTGTTGCATGAGTGTTTTTCCTCAGCTAGCTAAGGCTGTGTTTGTATGGTGGGTCAGGTTCTAAGTGCCTGTATGTGTGTGTGTGTGTCTTTGTGCATTTAGTAAATGCAGCAGCATGTCTAGATTTACTATCTCAGGTTCCACACAAAAATTTAGAGCTATTACTGTCAGATGGCCACATTAGAGGACCATCAAACCAACCAATTTTATCGCAAACAGTGTTCCCTCAGCCAAAGAAAAGACCAAACCAAGGACTAGATACAATAAACATGAGAGTGTGATATTCATCTCCCATTGTCTTTTTGTGTTTTGGAGAAACTTTGCCATTTTTCCTGAAGCCAAAACTCTAAGTTGGTGTTGCAGGTTGCAGGAGTGCTGCTCCTTTGGTCTGATCTATCGGACGGAAACTGTGTGGGGAAAAAATAAAAGCCTGCCTTTCATCTCTGTTGTGTAAGTTTTATCTGATTCCTGGGAAAAAGAAACATTTAGTCTCTATTGTTTAACATTTCTAAATATAAATTTGATTTACCAAAAATCACAAAGAAGGGAAATCCTCCAAAGTCAAACCATGTCAATTCAACTCATTTTCCTCCATGAAATCAGTTACGGTCATTTCTTCACTCAGCATGATATGAAACCTCAAACTAGGTGTTATCTCCTCAAGAGCAGTATGGGGGCGCTCCCTTTAAAGAAAATCAGGCTCACAGAGGTTTTTCCTCTGATGCAAAAGACCCATATCATTGACAGTGTAGTAAAACCAGTAAAGGCACAGCTGAGCTCAGTCCTCAGCCTATCAAAGTGATACCGAAACTCCCTCTGGAAACCACACGGCTACTTGAATCTCTACAACCCTGATAATACCACAAACCACTTTCCCTCAGCTGCTGGAGGAGGTCCTTCTGAAGCTAAATGTGAAGAAACCACACTTTCATCCAGAGTAAACATGTCCATGGCAGAGCTATGACTCTCTTAAGGTACCAAAGTACCTGCGCAATGGTTAGGAACACAACTTATCATCTCTTATCCCACTATTTCCTGAACAATAATGCTTAATGCAAAATAGCCAGCCTGTTACTCATTATAACTACCTATAGTAGACCAACAATTTCAAGGACCACTATGAACCTCTCCAATTTCAACACTCTTTCTTTCCATAGGTTGTGTGAGAGAGTGTTTGTGAGTGTGTCTTTTCCCAAGCCTACTCTGTGACTCACCCCACCAGTCACCTTTCTACTGTAACTCTTCCAGCAAGAACCAGAATAGACAGGAGAATGTAGCCATGGATACTGTCATCAGGATGCATCCATAATGCAAGTATTCCCACGTGCACAGAGATGCAAAAACAACAGACAAGTCCCCAGATACATAGTTTGCTCTTGAAAATAAGACTACTCCTATTATTGTAGACTTCGCAGATGCACAAGAGCACCACAACCAGAGTGATTAAAATAATTGCAGAAACAGAACATGGAGAAATTCCTGGGTGAAAAACATTCCTTCCAAGCCAGCAGTAATAATGAGGTCAAGGGTGAGAGCTAAGGCATGCTGACAAAAGTCAAACAATAGCTGCGCCTAGAAGCACAGCAAAAAGGAAAAAAATCACAAACAGGAGAGCTGAGGAAAGGCAGAAGGAGAGGGGCCTAATGTTTTTCAAGAGCAAATGCAGAGGGATGATTTAAAAAAAAGACTTCATAGTAAAATGAGGTGTGCACACACTAATGATGAGTAACCCAATGCAAAAGAGCTCCCTTTTAGCCAGTCCTCTCTGTGGCAGCACAATCCCCCATGATGAGTCACTCACACACTGGCATGCCACTGCACATTCAGTCAGCTTTACAAGAGAAAAAACAAGACAGTGAGAGGGGAGAAAGACAGAGAGAAGACAAAGAGGGAGGGGGCAGGGAGAAAGAGCAGAAGACAGGGGGCTTAAATACAGGGTAAACCAAACAGATGAGCAGAAATGTAGACGTTAGGAGTTAAAAATGCACAAAAACAAGCTAATAAAATTACACACAAACATCTCTGTAGTCAGATAAAGTGTGTTCAGCCAGATTAGTCTCTTTAACATCATTTGCTGTACACACACACTTACTTTTGCTGCCCGGTGATATAACAAATTATTACAGGATATCCTGTTCATGAGGACAGGTCATTACAGTTTATGTCATAAATTAAAGATTAACAAAGATTGATGTTTAATTTAGCCTACTGACAGCACAATGTGGTCATCAGTGTGTATGCATGTGTGTGTACTTGTGTGTGTCATTGTGGCTACCTGTGCTACGGACTAAGGATATGATGACAAGCTGATGGATTAGCCAACCTAAATAATACAACTGCATGTCTGTGTGTGTGTCTGTGTGTAAGTGTAAGAGAGCACAGTTTGACTGTGTGTGAGTGAGAGTATGGACTTTGTGTGTGTATGTCTGTGTGCGTGTACATGCACTAACCCAACAACGTGAGGAGGTCAAGCCAAGATGGTGGGGGCTAACTACAATGGCTCTGGTGTTTACTCTGCAACCACAGCACACCCAGTCCATCTGACCTTTCCAGGCGATAACAACACTGCTGACTGACGTGTGCGTGTGTGTGTGTTGCGTTTCCCTATGTGAAGCTCCTCAGTGCAAGCCTGGCTCTCGGTGTGTTTATACACGTCTTTCTCCATATGTGTGTCTACTTGCATGTCAGTGTTACATATGCAGTGTTTTGATGTGTGCACATAATTTGTGGTCTTTGTGGCTTAGAGTGTATGTTGGTGTGTGGCTGGGTCAGTGGAACAAGTGAGGATAGCAGATAAGCTGTATCTATAACAGCTTTTGACTGAGTATACAATAGCATATATAGGCCTTACTATTTTTTTCTTTTATTTTAACTCCTTTTTGCTCACAACCCCAAATAACATTGTTGCTGATATGAACCATTTTGATTTAAGTCATGATCCTGGTCTCTTTCGAAAGGCAACTCTTTGGATATATCTATTCAGAAGCACTTAGTAAATCTAAGGTTTTTTCCTCATCTTTTTTTGTAAGCTCTGCTGTCTCAAAATGGAGAATTAATTATGTTATCACAGTAATATTAGGATCTGAACGGTTTACAGAGATAGAAGATGCTGTTTTCTTTCAAATTATGCATGTTTATCAACCAGCTACCATCCCACACAAGGTAGCAAACCCCCTAATCACCCCTAAATATTCAGGAATTTATGGATGTTTAATTTTAATGTTGAAAAACAAGAAAATGTTATTATTTTTTCATTAAATTTTAAAACGCTCTTCAAGACTGTAGCATTACCATTTAGGCTTTATTTTAACTGAGATCTGTGGTTTAATTACATACCACAAATGGTGGTAGATGGTGCGGATGAACATAGCTCACATTATTTTCTGTCTTCCTGCCCCTACTGTCTTTCTCTATCTTTCTATCTCTCTCACAGCCTGTTTCCCCAATGATACTGAACACCAATATCCGTTCGACTGCTGCCAATTACATTCAGCTTTTTCAGCTGCTATTTTTACTTTGTTTGCCCTTTGTTTCTTTTCCTCTTTCTGCCTCATTGAGATATTTTACTTTGCAGCACTGAATTCCGAGTGGCAGCTTATGACGTGCTTATCATCTCATCAGAGATGTATTAATGCATGACAAGAGATCACCCAATATTTGATTTTGTCCAAACCCTAACATTCCACATGTCCATTTGTCCAGAGTTCACAGTCATGTGCAAGGACATATAGTTGATAGTACACAATTCACATTTATATTTTTTAAAAACACTGAATGATTTTATTTCTAGGAAAACTGCATTTTTTGAATCACATTCAAATATTTGCTAATGGCAAATATGTTCAGAGGTAAGAGCAACTTCTTTTTCTTCATTCTCTTTTCCTTTTCCCACTTAACGAAGCCCCACTGAAAGAATTAAACATGAGGAAAATCTTGTTAGGCTCCAGTGTTATACAAGTTGTCAGGAGGGCCGACGTGTCCGGTACTGAGCCTGTTCATTCTGCAGGATAATCTGATCAGCTGTCGAGCTGAGGGGAAACACTTTGGCCTAATGGCTGGTCTGACTCCAGTATGTGGCGCTCTGACAATCAAATGAAGCCTAACTAGATTTATTTTTTGTTTGTTTGTTTGTTTGTTTTTTATCAACTCTTACATTTTGTTGGTCCATGTGGACAGGCCTCAAATACACACGAGATAAGGAAACAGCTGAAGTTGAAAAATGAAAGGTTGTGTTCCTGAGAGGGCTAAGAAAAGGGGAGACAGAGAGAAGCAAGTGGGGTACAGAACAGTCTTGCTTTGACTTTGGTTTAGAAAGGCAAACAATTTGACCTACAGGTGCCAAATTTACGTCTTTAAATTCAAAGAAATTCACCTGCTTCTCCCACACTTCTGTGTAGCCCAAACTGTGTTTTGTAAATTAAATACAGGAAGGGGTTTTTTTTTTTATAATTCTGCTTTCCAAATTTTCCAAATTTCCAAATTTCAGAGATTCAACAATTTTCAACTTAAAAACCGACAAAATTAAAAGTTTTTGGCTACTAGAGGTATAATACTGAACCAATGCTTAATGAAGCCCACCATTGCTAGCACTGCTAATACAGGATGAAAATATAAAGTTGGACTTCTGCGGTGGCTCTAACCATATACAGCATGATAAATGAATTATAGATAGGCCTATATAAATACCCTAAGCCATGGTTAACACTGAAAACAGAGCAATGGACCCTACAGAAACTAAACCTTGCCAGTACTATCTAGCCATCGAACTTCCAGGCTTACCTCCAACTTCTGCCCAAACCTAAACACACAAGGAGTAATGGCTGCCATGTGTGTACAGAGATAGCACCCAGCCAATCCACAGACCAAGACCTGAGTGTGTGTTGGTGTGGATATGTGTGTGTGAGAGGGAGCAGGATAGAGAGACAGAGTGCGAATATTATGAAAGTAATTATATGTTAAGCAATAAGAAAATGCAAAACAGCTTCTGGCTTGTTACTGACAGCAGAATTTTCCATCAACTTGTTAGTCTTTTTAAAAGAAAAAAAAGTTAAAATATTGGACTTTGTGTGTCCAAGTTTGGCACCAGTATCACAAACCTGTACTGTGTTGTGTATGTGTATGTGTATGTGTGTATATGTGTGTGTGTGTGTGTGTGTGTGTGTGTGTGTGTGTCTGTCTGTGTAGCGGCTGTATCTTGGCTCTACAACGCTGGAATTTCCTCCAGCTCTGCCGCCAGGGCAAGATGGCTACCATATGCCAGCTATTCACACACGCAAACGCACACACACACACACATACACAGTTGAATGAAGACCACAATCCAGCGAGCATACAAGTTTGTAATACTGAAGCCAACCTCACATATAAACAAACACACACTGAAATGCATAATGGGGTGAAGGCTGAACTAAAAACACACACACATCTGCAAACACATTTGCACACGTCTCTTGGCCTCTAAGTTATACCCACATAAATGTGTGGGTGCACTTCTGACTCGCGTGTGTTTTGGGTATAAAGCTGAAGACTGGGTGAATCTTACTACTGTTTCACACTTCAAGCAACTTAATCATGGCTTGTTTAATACTGATGCAAGATAATCAGAGTGTATACATTTTGATCGCAGTTTTACTTGCCTCAACTGCCGTGAAATTGAACAACAATTTTCATAATTGATTTAATGTTTCATTCATTTGTCAAGCTAAAATGGCAAATACTATGATTCCAGTTTCTAAAATATGAGGATTTGCAGTTTCAAACAGAATATCTTATCTAAGATAATGGACTCTAGGAAACTGTTGGGAATGTTTCACTACTTTCTAACATTTTATAATCTTGAAAATAACTAACTGCAGTCCTAGAAACTACCAAACTTTATTTTGGAGGCCTCTAAAATAAGTGTTGTAGAGAACCAACTTCATACTGAAATCCATCAGCAAAGCCACTGTTTTGGCAAGGAAGAAAGGAAATATGGAAGTCCCAGTGGTCATTAATAACGGATGACCAACTAAAGTTTAGCGGATGTCGGCTGTTCCAAGCCAATCCTGTTATGCAGATATCTACTGTATTTCTGTGGAAGGTCCTCAGTTGAAAATGTGTAAACATTAGGTGACATACATATTCTGCAGAGTTAAAGAGTTATCAAATCCATAATAATAGAGGAGGAAGAAGAAAAAGTGTGAGCTATACTAGATGACAACAGCATAACCCCGACCACAGACAGACAACCTTCCTATGTGTTTATGTTACACTGCTAAGGAGGGATGTTTGAAGAAAAAAAAACACACTTTATGCTGGTAGACAGTGCCACAGTAAACACCAACATGTGCTAATGTCAACCACAGCCAGGATCTGAATCTCCTGTGTCTTGTATACAGAGTCATAGTGGTACTGAAAAAGGAAGATCTGGTACTGGCAGAGCCCCACCACTAACCACAGAGGATCTGTAGCTAAATCTCCTGAGCAAATAGCAAACTGAACACTGGCATAAGAAACACACTGTCAAAGAATTCACTGTTGTTTTGAATGTACATCTGTCTCATTATTGCTTTAAGACTACCCCCCACAAAAAGCAAACCTACTGCTGAATCAAGTGCTTGATCTATACTAAGTACAAGGTATGTTTACCTGTAAAGATATCTACATATAACCATTTTGATGGCATCTGACAAATACACCCATATCACTTCCAAAATTTCAAGGAAGCATAAACTCTAAACGTACCTCTTAAATTATGTAGTGGAGTTGCAGCATGGTCCATGACAATAATATCATGTTATGAATTAGCTGAAGAGATTTGGTTCTATTCAAGACAATAAGCTTAGTAAGGTATAAAAAGGCAAAGTGAGCATAGCTGACATGACAAAGTAGAATCATTAATCATTTTTGGGTTTTTAGTGGAGTGGTGGTGGAGATCAGAAATCAGTTTTTCACAGAGATTACAGAACAAGTCTTGATCTCCAGGACTGATGTCATTTCTGTGACCTAAAGAACAGGTATTTATTTTTTCCAGTGATATTTCCAACTTCTTTTTGCTTAGTAACCAGCTTCATCAACTCTGCATTTAAAATCGCTTGCATAAGCCACAAGATTTTTGTTCCAACTTCATGGGTCTGAAGCGCTTCTGCAGAAGAGCCAAAGGACCATGAGCAGAGTGGCCAAGCAGATGTTGCCCAGTGGAACCTCCTTGGTTGCCAACATGAGCCATGGCAAAGCTTCTTTTGCAACAGTGTGCAAAATTCATGGTTCAGAAAGTAGCACAGTTTTAGGGTCAAGCTTTGGGAGTGAAACACTGCTTGAACACTGAGAAGAATGGCTTGCAGCTCAGCTTTTCACACCAAGCACACAAATGCATCATTGTGTAGAACCAGGCTATTATATTAAATGGAAAGTGTTTTTTGGATCTCTGAATTCCTGGGGTTATATAAGGCAGGAAAATCATGTTAGTTTAGAATGTCATTAAGCATCATTAGCATCTGCATGGTAGTGATCAGGGAGTGGAGTCGCTGTCATTGAATTCCTACCCAAACACCTGCCCAACCAATCACGAGTCAATCGCGACTAGCATCATCAGAAAAACTTGCTTATCAGAAAAATGAGGAATTGAACATACACCAGCATGACAAGGACTACCTACAATGACAGAAACCATCTTTAGGAAAAATGTATTTGATGCGTACTTTGATTTTTAAGTTTGGCCCTGTCCCACCCACTACTATGGAGGGGACACGACATTCCAGCTCTGGTTTCTCACTCATTTCTCACAGTTAATTAGAAATAAGAATGTAAAACCAAACCAGCTGCCTAAAGCTCTGGTGACATTTGTTTACAAGCTCTGGTTTTCTTGTTAATGGAGAGTCAACCTTAATGAACCAAGTACAAAAGGTGACAAGGGAAACTTTTCCACAAACAAAATCAACTGTAGATGTGATCTCACCTCTCAACATGTTTGGCTGTGTTTAACTATGCTTAACTGTTTGGACTACATTCAAGTAGAGTCAGCTGGCAGTACCAGAATATTACCGTAAACCGCAGCACTTTATAACTGTGGTCTGGAAAATTCCATAGCGATAGTGTCCTGGTTAAGACTCCCAGTCATCTGTATACTGACCTAAACATCTGTCAATGAATCTACCACTGTGCTCTGATGGATCACACAGCTAAGAGTGTGTGATTGCATTGATGTGCTATGTCCCTGTATTGTGGGTCTAATTTATGCTGTTCGGTTCAGTATCTGAAATGTAGCAGAACAGTTTGAGTCAGCACTGCTAGTAGCCAGGGGAAGATGATGGCCCAACAAACATCTGTTCTGTATGAGCCAATGACAAGCTCTTTAAACATACACCCACCTACCCACCCACATCTGCTCTCTGTTATCCAACAAGGCCTTACACACAGACAGACATAGCCACAGGCGCATACACAGACACACACACACACACACATCTTTGCTGTGTGATCAATTACTAGTCCTGCACAGCCAACCCATCATCAGAATCAGAAACAAAAAAAAAAAAAAGTAAAATTCAACATTGACACAGGCAGCCAGAAACCAAAAAATGGAGAGGAAGGAGATGGAAAAGATTTTTTCTGAGAGTCAAAAGTAACATTTTCGATATTTGGGAGTAATAATGTGGAACTATAATTATATATTCCTAAAACAGCTGCATTTGCTTACTGTGCTTACCAAACAAATAGCTCAATTCTAACCGCAATACATAGATCAGCCATGTGTAATTTGATGGCTTGTTGTCAAATCTTTAAAAAAAAAAAAGTTCTATCAAACGCATGAAAACACACATACACACACACAAATACAGGCATATGCTGCTGATGATAGCTGTACCGCACTTGGTCCAAGTCAATAAGCCAGCAGGTTGGCTAGCCAACAAACACACACTGCCACACTCCACTGAGCATCTGCTGTGTGAGCTGTGAGTTAGTGTATTTCTGCATGTGTGTATGCGCACGCAAATGCGCATCCACGTACGTTTGACTGGCGCCATGCTACTGCTGGGAGCAATTATAAAGACATGAAGCAGATAGTTGAAGATTGCTGTTTTATGCAACTCTGAGAAACACACAAGTGCATGAATATACACAAAGGTATGATGTACTGTATTGTCTGTACTTTAGGAATATTATCATTTGTCCACATTGACACTGTCATTACAATAAGACACATGAATTCAAATACTAAGCATCCTGGAGGCTCAGATAGCACCTGTTGCACTCCAATAAATCATCCAGTGAAGAAAACCCTCTAAAAATGTAGAGTAGAAATAATTATAAACACACACCTTGAGTGATGCCATTTGTGGTAAAAATAACAGGACACCATAGAAATACAATTCAGATATGGCCTCATTATGGAAAAGCTTTGATTTTTTGTTCAGTATCTCACTTGAACTTCCTGTTTACATCACGCAAGACTGATATGAATGAATGAGTCAATGGAATTAAACCACTTGGCAAAAACAAACTCTTTACTCCTCTATCTAATCATATGCAGATATTTATGGTATACTGGTGGACACATGAAAAAACATCAATTTCAAGTTCAGTAAAACTTTTGTCAGGATAAAGTTGAAAAGGAGATAAGTAAAATAAAACCTAAATGTGAGGTAGTAAAGTAAAAGGTTTTTCCCACGGCACCATATTGAGTGTGTTTGTGTGTGTGTGAGTTCATGTGTGTTTGACATTCACCCACAGATGACCCAGCCGGCAGAGAGTTTTTACCATGTGTTGAGCAGGAAGGAAAAACACGGGATACATATAGACCCAAATTACACAAACGTGTCAGGGCACACACACACACACACACACACAACATAGAGAGCCCACCCCCTACCACCCACACACACACTTTGACCCTCCTACACACACACACACACACACACACACACACACACACACACGACCCCTGTTCGCTCAAGCGATGAGTCACTCTGCTGGGAACTCCATGCTTTCCCCATTACTACAGACTGGCTGACTGACTGCCCCAACATGCTGGAAAAGAGAGGAAGAGAGTTTAGTAGGTAAGACAGTGGAGATGAGAGAAAGAGTTAAAAGAGAAAAAATAGAGATACAAAAAAAAGGAGAAAGAGAAAGAAAGTAAGAGAGAGGAGGTAAACCAAGAGTGTTTGAAAATAGAGAGACAGAGATAGACAAACAGGTTGGAGTCAGCTGTGTTTAATGTACCTCTGGGGTCATTAAAATATACACAAGGGCACAGCGAAACAGTAAGTTTAACTTCCAGTCACAGCACACTCCAAACGAGAGGAAAAAAACAATCCTATGAGAGCAAAAAATGCGAAAGCCATGCTTTCTTGATTACTACTGTCTGACTGTCTGTTCAAAAATGTTGCTGGAAAAGAGACAAAGAAGAAAGTAAGAAACTGATGGAGACATAGATACAGGATAATCTCAAAGTAATGTACATTTCCATAGAAGTGAATGCCTGTCCTGCTAGTCACAAATGTTTCTATACACAACATAGTTTGAATGTATATACGGTCCATTAAAGAATTTACATCAGGATGTTTTAAACTAAACACAAAGCTGGATCAGGTTTTCACGGAGAAAATCTGATGGAAAACAGGAGGTCATGAATCTGACCTGTACTTCACAATCTTCTGTACTCAAAGCTACAGATACATTTTGGCCATAAAAAGATACTGAAGTTCAATAAGCAACCCTACAGCCACTATAGATTCATAAAGAAAACTTTATCATCACTTACTGGCAAGTATGTTAGGAAAACACCAGAACAATGACCTTTCACACCACCAATAGAGACAAAAAATGAACAGAATAACAAAGCAAACTAATGAGCACTTGGCATCAAGGGAAGCAAAAAAAAAAACAAATGGAAAATGGAAACAAAGAAAAAGAATAAGAAAAAGGATTACCCCCTTTGGTACATCTTGTGCTGTTATGTTTACAGTTAAGAGTATGGCACATGTTTTTGTTTTTCAACTGTGTAAATGCAAAAAAGAAGTTTTAAACATGGTGAAATTGCATCATTTGACCACAGGGAGTGATTTTATCCAAGTGATTTGCTTTTTTAAATAATATTCTCTTATAGATAGCTTTGTGTTTGATTTGTTAGATTCACTGCAGATTCAACGACGGAACTGAAATTGAGAGGGAAGGAGAGAGGGAATGAAAGATGGACAGGGGAGGAGAGGAGAGGGGCAGGCAAAAGAAAAGAGATAGTGTCAGGGCAAAAGTGAAGTAGAACAGAGTGACAAACAGGAGAGCAGAACAATATGAAGAAGGCTTTACTGATCTGCAGATCATCATACAAAGACAAGTCTTCTTAAAATTCCTTACAGCACAGATGGGCAACCTTAGTGATAAGGACACTGTGTAAAAACATGTTAACAAGAGGAGAAATGTAGGAAGCCTTGGAAAGGGTATCTGCTTTCTAGAAATTTGCCTAAAACATAAAAACACAGACCCAGACCAGTAAGGTCACAACTGGATTAACTAAATTAACACCTGAATTACTTCTTTTTTTTGATTGTGTTTGTGTCACACATTTTTTTCACTCCTTTCAACATTTTTGTAGCAATAAATCACGACACGACTCAGATGAAGACCTATGTACATAATTCTGAACATCAATTGTAAACCACCACTGAAGACAAAAAATAAAAGCAGAAATACTTTTGGTGGCTGAAATCAAACTCTCTTAGACTGCATCAGGCAGAAAGATCACAGTTCAGCAAACAGCCCCAATATACTGTAAGCCAGCATGAAGCAAAAATCACACACACACACACGCAGAGTGGAGCTGCAGTGTATACACTGAAGGATCTACAGTGTGACTATTCAGTCAAGGCAGACAGTGGGGCAAACAGAACTTGTCTACTTGACTATGTCAGGCTAATGCCAATACTCATAAAGTTCACCTGCACTGTTCACTTCAGAACCTATAGACTTTTCAGACAAAACCAGACAGGAGAACAAACATACTCCATGTGAACTAATAGAGAGGGCTAAACAGGTTAGAGTTTTATCGATAGAAAGGCCTCTGCATGAAAAAATCATCAACAACCTCATTACTGTCTGAAATTATTTGCTGGAGGCAGGATGCAACACAAAGTGTAACAAAGTTTCATTCAGAATAAATGAGTGACAAATCAGGAGAAAGCCCTCATCATACTGTGGCTCTGCTCCACAGACCTGGCTCACAAACAGTCCTCTATCCAAGCAGTTTGCTTGAGATAGCGCGGCAGATAGGAGGCTAATTTACAGTGCGCCGCCATGATTTGGTTTCAAAGTTTGCTGATTTTTAGACACACTGTTTCTGTGTGTACATGTCTCATGTGTGTGTCTGTGTGTGTCCCTTGAGTGATCCAGGACACAGATTAAAAAGCCTGTTCAAATGCTTTGTTCAAAGGCAGTAGCAGAGGGCGGGACGTTTTCAGAGTTAAAATCTGTCAGACCTCACTAGAAATTACTTCTACTGCTATTAGTTGTATTGCTATGTTAGCAGTTAATACTTTAATTATCATTACTATCATTACTACTGCTGTATTATTGGCATCACCTTACGTTTTATATGGAACCTGTGTTATGCTATGCTCTTCTCTCGCTATTCTCTTGAATTGAATTGAAATAGTTAAAGTAATTCACTTAACTCAGTCACTTACAACAGAATATACACTGCATGTCTAAAATTTTGGTAAGGTGAGCTTTCAGTAGCTTTGATCTTTTGACAATTTATTTGTTCTCAAATTTCACTGCATTGTTGCATTGTTGTTGAGATCACAAAAGTGAGCTACAGATGCAGGTGTGACACACATGATCAAGGTGAGACATGCTTTTTCCCATGCTGCTGTGCTCTCCCACTATGTTATCTAACACACTGGCTAAATGTTGACTCACAGAAAACCTGCTTTTTAAAACTAATTTAACTAAATAGGGTCCATATGGTAATCAAATATGCTTATCTAATACGGGATACAGTGGCATGTTTCTCCTCACCATTATTTTATAATGTGATATTGGATATGTGTTTTCATCATTTTCTATTCAAATTTATTGTATAGTTTTTGGTTGGTCAAAGTTTTTTACATGGATAATTGATTGGTCCTTTCAAATTAGATTTAACACATAGCAGCTGAATCCCTGCATGACCTAAGACTGAAGTTTGTTTCCAACCACAGAAGGTTTTGTTCATTAACCTCTAAAACATGCCAGGCTCAAAGAGTTAATTAGTGAAGAGCTGGTTTCTTCTCCTACTCTGCAAGATGAACAAAGAAACAACGACAGTTGTATGCTGCATATTTTCACGCTGCAATATCTCTTGACTGTCATCTACAAACAACCTCAATCTGATGTGTTTAATGCGTCGCATTTGGCAAAATAAACCAAAGGCTGAGGATCATTTCTTATTTCAATCTATCTGTTCTAGTTTGACAAGATATATTTTCTTGCCAAACATTTTTTTTAAGCACTGAGCAATGTTTTTGTAATGCATTGATGTCAACGCTGCCTGCTTGACTCATTGCAACCAACCCTAACATCAGCTATAAAACTGTCTTCAAAAGAACATTGAATTTGGCACAAAAGCTCCAACAAAACTGCAGTCGACAGACAATGCCATATTTAGCCAACTCCCATTAAGTGTTTATTCCAGGTAAATATGATAAAGTGAGCTGAGAGCCCAGACATGATTCAGACCAATTGCTATCAGCTGGTATTTTCAAGCAGTTCAAAAGCCCTAAAGTCAGTCATTACAACAATAGATATGTTATTTATCTATTAGAATAGACAACTTTACTTAATTTCATCTTTATGCACTAATTGAAAACTTAATGATTTAATCAGAATTATGTAAACTGAATTTATAAATTAATGTAAATGAGTCTATGCAGTATGCAGTACATGGGCTGGTTAACCAAAATGCACAAGTTGGTAAATGTGTGGCAATCACAGACTCTGTTTACATTTGATATTTACATATCATTTGTATCTTGATATTTAGCCATATTTGATTTCATTAAAATGTATTCAGATTAGCCATTTTCTCACAGAACAAATGTTCACTGTGTAGGTCTGCTCCTCACAGTATTATCTGTCAAGCTTCCTCCTGCCTTTGTCATATGCATCAAATCTACTGCTTACTGACATAGTTTCCACATGCGTGATGACAGAAGACACAATACCAGAGAGGTGAAAGCCACTATTGGAGAGTTCAGCTCCACTCTTGTTACACATGTTTGGAATACACATGCTGAAAGGCCGGAGGACAAGGTGTGTTCTCACTCCTCCCGAGCAGCACAACCACATCTGAAGTGAGTCTCGTCCTCATCAAATGAAATCTCATCATATGAAACCAGATTATGACAATTCCTCAGCCAAAGCCAATTCCTTAAGCCAACTGATACTACTTGACAAGGGAAAAAAAGGACCTCATTCATACCAAAAAAGATTTAGACACAGAATCAGCACCAAGTTGAACATGCACTCATCTAAGAAACATTGCTAGTGTAGTCTTGGCCTCAGTCTCATTTGTTTCTGCCACCTGTCTGCCAAATCAGATATGATCACCATGCTCGATAACACACATTTAGCCTCCTTTAAGACTGCCAATACTCCATGAAGACAACAAACACGGCAGAAGCAGGGAGGAAGGGAAAGGCAAGGGGGGAGATTGACAGAGAGCAAATAAAACAATAAAAAGAGAGTGGTGAAGAGAAAGAGGGGACAGAGAGATGGGTTAAGAGTGAGGGAGAAACAAAACTAAAAGGAAAGAAGAAGAGAAGGGAAAGAAAGATGTTAATGGTGGAGCAGGTTCATACTTATCTTCCATGGACATTCCAACAGAATTATGTCATCACAGTTCCACACACACACACACACACACACACACACACACAAACTTTTGTTACACCAGAGACATTTTACAACATCATAACTTAGTGTCACGTAATTGGACCAGACATGTCTATCAAATATGTATGATCAGACGAGCAAAAATAGTCTCCTCATTGCAATAGAAACACATGAACACAATGTGGTCGTCTGTAGCATTCCTCCTACCACTAGTAACTGCCTCACATACTTCTTTCTCACAATTTTAGGCACTGAGATGATGCTTCTACCCAGAGTGGTAAGTACTGACATTTTCAAACAAAGGGCGACCTCTAAAACAGGACCACCCACTGTTACGTCTCACCCATTCTGCTGCAACTCTTGTCCTAAGTCTCATAAAAGAGTTAATAGGAGTATCAACCATCTAAACTCCTCTCCTTTAGACTCTTCCTTTTAGTGTCTGCACTCAGTCAGCTCTATTGGATCTACCGGGGCTTGGTTTTCTTCTTTTCGAAATCATCCTCGCACAGGATGAAAAACAAATTCTGTACGATAGAACATTATCCGAGAAAGTATAAATCTATCACAGTAAGCAGAATCAATTCATCTGACAACCATATAAAGAAAAGGATCCATGCAAAATTGCAAATTTCCAAACCCTGTCATCCATCACTACTTTTACTATAGTTGTGATGACAATTAATGCATAACTATTAAAAAAACAATTCTAATAAGAAATTTCTTATTAGATGTTTCAAGACATTTGAAACCACTTTGTTTGGATAATCATTTATGTCTTATTTGGTTTTCCACAACAAAGCTCAGTTACCAATTCTAAAAAAAAAATACAAAAATACATCTCCTCTTTCTCGCTCAATTAAAATAAAAAAATAATAAGAATGTTAAAACTCCTGGATATGTCTCCTACATTACTGAAAAGCCCATGGGTATGAGCACGACAAGTTTCAAGTTTCCAAATCACACCTGTCTTATTTGAATAACCTGGACCACGATTAACTACCAAAGTAGTTGTGATATAACAAAATCTTGCAGGTACACCTTGGTCTTTGGGTGTACCTAGTCAGATGAATGTGTAAACAAACCTTACACAAAACACATTTCTGAGTGGAGGGTGACTAAATTTGCCACAGACTGCAAAATTATCAAATGTGTTGTTTCATCTGACCAACCGTCCAAAACAAAAAATGTAAACAAATAACTGTTTAATCTTCCATCAGCCCTCCATCATAGATTGTTTCAGGTTTATTTCAAAGACAAGCTTTTGTCTACAAAGGATATAAGCATCTCCAATGATAATTTGCAGCCTTAGGGCCAATAAGTCCCTCCTCTAACATTAAAGTATCTCTTAAAGCGCCAACAACTAAATGATCCATTTAGTCTAAGGTTTAACCATGCTGTAGCCTTTATGGCTCACTGCCAGCACTGCAGAAGTCAAAACCTAGCAAAAGCTGCTTACAAGCCACACTTAAAGGATTAATGTTTGCTGTTTCCCAAAACAATGTCTTTAGTATTGTGGAAGAGCCTTTCTTGGCACTAATCAGCACTGATATGCATAAAATCCATAAATCCAGGAAACATATAACTCCAAAGAATGGACCATTTGTTTTAGTACATGTGGAAACTGGACACAAAGCGCAGTTCCATTTCAAATCATAAAGTTCCTTGGCTTCCTAACTTGTAATGGAGACAGGAACAAAACCGCTGCATAACACCACTTCTTACGCAAAACAAAGGCAAAAATAAGAGCTCCATCTCTCTTCTTTCCCTTTAGCTCTCAGATCTTGTCACTGCCTTTGAAAATAAACCCCGCTGAGAAGTCACAGTGAGTCTGCATTAATGAACCTCTTCAAGTAGCAAGATGATCGATCAATGTGCTCGGCTGAAGAACCGCTTTAATTTCATGTCAGACATCAGGTTCACAAAGAGAACATTTTGGAGATGGCAGTGACGGTAAATATGAACACCTGCAGGGTGGGAGTCAACACTGGGCAGCCAAAATATTGGTGCATTTTTTTACCACAGCATCTTGTAAATCAATCTACAGTATTCCTCATGCTGGTTTGGCGAGAAACCACTCATGATTTGGACGTAGAGTTTTACACCACAGCAATCAATAGAGTGTTTTTCTCCAGCACAAACTAATACTCTGCACATTCTAATAATCTCCCCAGGTAGCTGTATTTTCACAGTCAACACTGCATTGGTCAGAGTAGTTACAGTATAGTAGCTTTCATTGGCAAAATTACAGCAATGTCAGCTCATTTGTCGCATAAATAGTCATTAATATCTGTGATACTGGTATGCTGGTCACAGTCAAACACACAAACTTCACACAACGTCTAAATTGTACAAGTTAATTTGGGGGTTTAAGTGTATCAGTATACACTAGATAGATAAAAATAAATAAAAATGCTGTAGTTTCCTGCAGTGTGAGCCTGTACAGTTCTAGAAGATCATAAAGTACATTTGCATGGGAGGAAAGCACATTCTTTCACATTTATCTTTCCTGGGAATTTCTGAGCATGCATACAGTTTGTCAGCACAGACAAGCTTCACAGTTAATTCACAGTAAGTGATAAGAATAGAGCAGAACTGTAAACAGCAACCAACAACCAACTACTGTACTGTTGGCCACTGTGGCAGTTAATTTCTATCTTGTAAATCATATACCATGATACCAACCTTACAAACTGTATGGAAGGTCAGCTTCTATTAATCCACAGTGAAAACAGCCAGATTTGACACATTTTCCAAAAACTGAAAACTAATGTGAAGAGTAGGTAAAGTAGGATGGACTAACATTATGTAGGAAGCAAACAGATGACAGCTATTAGTGGACACGATAAACTTAATACAACAGTGAGCTCATCCTGTTTAGAAACTGATCCTCTACACATAGTGTAGTTTGAAACCTTGTTGTCCTCCACCCTCTTCCCTTACAGCCGCTGAGATGGCACGTTAAGTACACAGATGTAAAAGGAGGTATCAATAAACACACCATAATACAATCTCCACCTTGGCTTATCAGTAGCCAACATGCCTTCCTCTGGCTCTGAATTGTAATGCCAAAGACAATATTTATGCAGCCAATGAGACAGAAAACTGTTGTTGTAAGACTGGTATAAAGGAGTCTTATAAATCATAATATATTCACACTATTAATGTGACACAATTTGTTCTTTTTGTTGTCACTGCGTTAAGTAAAACTTAACACTTAAACATTCTGTTGAACTCATCTTGAATAGTAGTCTTATATAGTTATCCATTATACTCTTATATATGATAACAGATCAAAAGCAGATGGCTTGACATGATCTTGAGATATTTCTATCATAAAAATTGAGTCTGCTGGCAAAAATAGTTTTATTCTAAAACAGATGAAGCAAACTTCAGATGTTTGGCATCATGTCCCATATATCAAAAGGCGAGTAGGGTTTCTTTGCAGGGCTGCCATCAACCATCATTCACCCGTCATTTACTGTAGAACAGTCAGAGCCTGCAGTGACAGCGGCTTTAGCTGCTCCAGGAGCATACCACTCTTTTTCTTTGATGAAAAACCCCAGATTGTCTGGCAAAGACTCCACTTTCACTATCGCGACACTATCACTGTCCTTACTGGTCAGTTGACCTCAAAAGAAGCCACAGCTCCAAGCCACAAGGTCAAGCCCACTGGAGTGGAGCTTGACCTTGTGGCTTGGAGCTGTGGGAGCTGTAGCAAATGTAGACAATCATGGTAGAAGTGGAAATGAAAGTGAAGCCAGGTTGTAATTAAATAACGTGTAACTCAACAACTAGTTGCAAAATAACTCCTCAAGTGCAGTGAACAATTGAACACAGCTCTTAGTAAGTATGAGAGGGGATAAAGTGCATGAACAGCAGCACAGAGGAGGAGAAATACCCCAATCTAGGCCCCTCAAAGTTGGTTTAATATCAAGAGCTGGCTCTTTCTGTCTCTCTCTCTTTCTCTCTCTCTCTCTCTCTAATACACACACACACACACACCCCAAGAACAGTATGGCCTCAGACCTGGCAAGCACCACCGAAGTTCTTGGAGGAGCTTTCTCTCTAATTTAAAGTTGATTGCCGTGGGCCCTCTGTGTGTGACTAGTGAAATATGAGTGTGGAGAGAGGAGACTATGGAGGCTTGGACTGAGTTTAGCTGTGCGTGTGTGTGTACGCATAAAAGTATTGGATCGTCTGAGCTTGTGCCTATGCATGTATATGTGCATGCATGAGTCTGTGTGTCAAGGTCTAAGTGGAGCCTCTGCATACTTGCTTGGATGTGTGTGTGCACATGTGGTTTTTGGCCAGAGCTAGTGCTGAGATTGGGCTGCCAGTGAGAGCTGTCTGCAGGGAATCAGGCGAAGCAACAGGCAAGCTGAATAACAGTACCTCTCTCAAACTAGAATGAGGTGTTTGGAGGTGACTTTAACTAGGCCTGTTTATGCTTGCTTAAAATGGAAATATGGACTTCTGAATATAGGGATTTTTATAAAACAGTGGGGCAACTGTAGTTAAAATCCCTGCCTCTGATTGATTATTCCTCCCCAAACATATCCATATGATTAATTGCTTGATTATTTGAGACTCTCTTAAAAGTTACTCCCACACTTAACTGTAACTTGAGGTACTTCTCCTGTTAAATGTGTTCTAGCAAAGAACTTTTTCAGGTGTAATTTTCAGAAGTTTAATAAGTAAAAGCTTCCACCTTATCTACACTATATTGAACACAAAGTTGCCTTGAAGCTTCAGGGTATACACTTTCTAAATGTTAAATTTTTCTTTAACATTTTTATCACAAAACCATACTGTGTATTTTATCGACCCTAACAAAGGATCAAGGACAAAACATGTCAGCTAAGCTATGAGGGTTTGATTAAGCTGCTTCTCTATTCTCAGAAAGCTGAGCGTTGGATTTCCCTTTCTTTTTTGGTTATGCCTGTAACCCCAAAGTCAAAAGAGGACATTTGTTCACTGAGTGTATTTGTAAATAGTTTTCTACTGGATTTTTGGTCACAATGTTTGTAAAGCAAAAATAAACTCCAGTTTTCCTTTTATAGAGAGAGAGAGACTTTAATCCATGGGTAGGCCGCTACCTTCCCAGAGGTAAACAGCAAGGTGCCCGGTGTCTCTAGTTTTTCTTTCTCTGTGTACTTTTAGTTTCACAGTGGTAAAGTGGTCAACAGAGTGGAAGAGTTGATGTTCTGCTACTATGACAGCTTTCTTCAATTTAACATGAATTTGACAAACTGGAGAATAAAACTAAGAAATATTTTCCCGATCAGGCCACCCAATCTCTGGAGTGAAATCCATAAACAGTAAACGCTGTTGTAATTGACAGGAGATATGTCAGGGAGCGGCCAGGCTTCTTTCTACACAGAGCCTACAGTGACTCTAGCTAGGATGAAACAACAATTAGGCAATCTCTCTGCATAGACTCAAATGCTGAGGTTGAATTAGCTGAATGGATTTTAAAGCAAAGACAAACAGTGATCAAAGTGGGAACCACTGAAAACCTGGGACATATTAACATTGCAAGGCTGGCTGAAACAATTCCATTACATGGGAGTGCAGCAGGGAAATGAGCTCCAACAATACTACAGTCTATGAGGGCAAAATGGTAAAAACAGACAATCAAACAGCCAAATGTGGATAGGACAACTTTACCCTGAAAGAGGGCTGCATGTACCAAACTCTGACCACCCAATAACTGATCATGACTTCCAAATACTGAACAAACCAATAACATCTTGAGCAACTTGTGATATTGATACAGCGGTTACAATCCATATTTAAACAATTAGATTCTTCCTTTGACAACATTTAAGGCAGCTGAGAGTCAAAAAAGGTAAGAGCCACAGTTCCCTGACAAAAATGAGCTTAAGTAATAAATTGCTAAAAATATTTAATAAATTAAATCTTAATGATGCTATGCATAAGTAATTTCAGCTAGATATATGAGACACCCATACACAAAGACAATAATGGGATTTCACTGCTCTACTCTGGCTCTCATACATACAGCACATACTTTAAAGTTTAAGTAAGTTAAAATAAAAACATATACTCTTCAATAGCTGTGTGCTCTGAAATAAAAGTTTGTCATTTTCTGCCCCCCAAAAAAGTAAAAGAACACAAGAATGTAACACGTGGAACAGGACTCCAAATTCCTTGCATGCGTAAACACACTCAGCCAATAAAGCAGATACTGATTCTGCTTTTTACTGTATCATCACTTTGAAGCATCGCAGGCCAGTCTGTTTGATAAACACAAGCATACACTGACGTCACATTACTGGATTTTGTGGGTAAGGCTCAAATTCTGCCACTGATATGCAATGTGCAGTGTAACCTGGTGATGCAAGAACACAGACCCCACATTTAAATGGTTCCTCTAAAGAGCCAAACCTTTACTTTCCTAATGGCTTCAAGCTGTAGATGAGTGATGTTACTGCACGAACTTTGACCTACATTTTGCTTTTAATCCAGAGATATTTGAGAGAAGGCGACAAACTGAGCTAATTTTGAGCAATTGAGCTCACAGCTCGGTCAATCTGCCTCCTTCTACCACCTAGCTTCCCTCTCCTACTCCTGAGACGCCGCCAGGCTTCGTCTTTCTGCTTGGTCTGTTTGCATTCCTGTTGAGCTCTATTTAAAGGCTCAATCACTCCACTGGCTGGAGGAATGCACATCTGTAGTGAGCCCCCATCCCACTGTCTGTGTCTGAGTATGTGTACAGTATTTGTTTCTATCTGCAGTGCATTAACCTTTACTGTTGCCCCGGAACTATTAATTGTTCATATAAATATACAAAAAGAAAGGGGAGGATGAAGACTAATGGTGTTTATCACATCAACAAGTGCCTTTGGATGACTCATGATTTCAGTGCTTCATTTATACACTGCCAAGTGTGTTTCTGTGCTTTGGTTTGGGAGCTAAAAGCAAAAAGAAAAGGAAGAAAGAAAGAAAAAAGCCAACAACAACAGCATTTTCTAGCATACTAGTCGAATAAAAATGCAAACGTACAGCACTACATACAGCTCATGAACCACATCTGCCACAAAAATAACACACAGGCTAATCACAGATTCTAACTGTACTACATTTAAAATCAAGCCAAATTTCATTAATAATATTTGATATTTGTGTGCTACCGTTTTCTTCCTACAACTTTCACCAAGAAAAGGTCTAAATTAAATTTGATTTGAACCCAAAACACACCTGCAACAAAATGTTTCATTAACAGTAAGGAAAACTGCCCATGCTCGGCTTACCTCACAATTATTACACACAAAATTATAATGAATGGTAGAATTCATTTATGATTGTTGGAGGTGCTACATTAAAAACATGTAATATAAGAAGTATTTGGAGCGTTACACAAGCTAAATAAGGCTTAACATGTAAGCTAGCAGCATGACATCCCCACTATGAACAACACTGGAGTAAATTTCCCTCTGTTCCCTCCTGCCCCGCGTAGTCAGGCGGATAAACTTTTCGCCCCCCCCACACACACACACAGCTTCCGAGCCGCTAAATTCCCTCCACCTCCCCGCTTTAAAACAACTTAAATCACCAAACTTACCTTGGAAACTATCCCCGAGTCAAACAGGCATTATTATGTTGTCGCCTTCCATGGTTGAGACTTTGTCGAGGTGTTCTTCGGTTCCCCGGAGAGACCAGAGACGGACTAGCGGGGCAGGAGAGCAACAAAGTCGGACTAGAAGGAGAAGGAGGGGAGGAAGGAGGCCAGACTAGTCGGCCGCCGCATCGTTGGAGGAGCCGGCTGTCAATCATCAGACTAAGTGGGCGGATCCTAACTGTAAAGGGATTATGGAGGCTGAACTATCAGCACTGCCTCCCAGGTCTGAGGTCTAAGGAATGTGGCATGGAAAAATAGATAAAGGATTAGGGTAGTTTAATCTTTATGCATCACTTTTCATGTAAAACTCTTAAGCAGCCCGACATTGCAAGATAGTAGTAGTTTGTTTGTTTGTTTGTTTGTTTGTTTGTTTGTTTTCATTTAATTTGAATTAATGCAGTTCAAGTTTGTAGTGAAGTTAATGTACAAAATGACTAGTACAAGCATAGATTAAATTATTATTTGATTTGTATTTTTTTAAATGAAATTAACAATTAATAAATTAGATCTGAATGTATGAATGTAATCTTGTTTAATTTGGATCAAGATCAGTTTCAAATAATCCACTTACTCTCAACTTTTTGTTTTCATGATTAGTTTAGGGAGATGAGAGAAAAATATAAAATGTGCCAAGTGCCAAGATGAATATGTAGAGATTTGCACTGAATGAATTTAATTTATAATTAATATGTGCTACTGACTCAAGAAGAACATTCAGTATCAGCCTCCTAAGGGTAACAAGTCGGACATATGGGACATTTTGAGTTTAACTGCTTTTTTCCACTAATTCTGTGCACAATCACTGAATAGAACAGCTATGGTCCACAAATGTTGTTTCCCTCAACCAGCTCATTACAATCAAACAGATCATGATTGGCTGTCAAAGCATCATCATCATTTTCATAACCACAAGTAGCACTACACAGAAGACTAGGCCAATAATATAAATCATGAAGCAATCTGGATAATTTTGCTTAGTAAAATCCTGAGCCCCTTCACATGTGGACATGGATGGAAGTAAAACAAGCTTTCCCAGACTTTACTCAGTTATCCTGCTAAATTGTTGGTCTTGATTTATCTATTCATTTAGCTCACTTGATATGTAATGGGAACATTTGCACATTAAAACCATTAATGGATCTAGTGCTCCATGCTTTAGCAGACAATAAACAGGATGACAGTAACATCTCATTATCGAAAGCAGTGACCTTTTATCCTCCCACCTGAATGTAAATGGGGGTGGAAAAAAAATCTGTCACATCTGTCATTGTAACACAGTCTAACACAAGATACAGCCTTCAAAAGTACCAGAGGGTAGAATCAACACCTCTTTAATACAGTTTCACCAGAAACTGGTTTAGGCTTCCTGAAGCTAGGATTTTATTGCAGGAGTCTCATATTGGATTACATTCAATTGTACAGGTATGCCTAATAAACTGGTGACTCAGTCTATATTTTAGTCTCACTATTATGGTACATTTTATGTCATATACAGTATAATAGGAGTACAATGTAATGACCATCATGAGCCAAGAAAAATGTAATAAAGTTGTTTGTTCAAAGTATATACAGTAAACTGTATATTTAACAGCATATGACTCATATTTGTAAGCCTGAAAACCAGCTGTAATAGTGAAGAGTAGGACATGCCATGTGCTTTATTTCAGGCTATTTATTTGTAAAGTTTGACCTTTGACCCAGATCTCCTTCAAGGCAAAAACAACCAATCACATCCCTTCCAGCTGAGTTTTATGATTAACAGACTGGACAGGGACAATTTGAATGAAAAGTATGGCAGTTAGTGTCCAGTCCACTCATCAGACAAACAGTGACATCAGTTATTCTTTTGAAAAGGGGATTTCCAATTTGAACAGCCCAACCATCCCCTCACTGACCCTGACCTGTCTATTGCAGTTTGGAAGAGTTACAGTGTGTCTCATTAGGAGCAGGAAACCTGGTAATATCAACCAGGCCTAAAACTGAAATAGAGAAACAAACGAAGTTCTACTGTCTGTCTTCCTTGCTTTGTCAGCTGTTATCAGTTTATTTATTTGTTTTGTACATTTTTTAAGGAGTGGAAGTATTTGCCTTGGAATACCTTTACCATGTAATGTGATTTAGTGTGGTCCTGTTTTTCTTTTCTTCAGGCTGTGTGAAGGTGGGATTAATTCAAATCATTTGCTAAATTTTTAGATGCAGTTTGTTGGGTGGTTGAACTGAGCTGCATCTGCTCCTTGTTTTCTGACTGTTAGTCCATCTGCACAGTACTTTTTTCAGCCTGCTGTTTGGTCTGGTGCTGAGTTTATCTGCCTGTCCATCTGCCTTACTAAAGTATGAGCCCATGTACCTGTCAGTCTGCGCCCATCTGCCTATCCTTTGTCTCATCTGTCTTTATCTATCCTTCTCTGTCAGAGTTGTCAGGTTTTTTTTGTATATCATTTAGCTATTCTGTTTATGTTGCTTTTATTTCTCACTCTACACATTATCTTCACTTTCTTATCGTATCACCTCTATAGTTTTGCGCATTGTGATTCTGTGCTTCATATCTGCTGTTTTATTTATATGATGTATACTGAAGAAAATCATCTTCCTCTTTAACAGTGACATTAACACTTTTGTGATGACTATAGTAGTCATTGCTGAAGAGATATTGGTTTAAAGTAACATACTATATTACATGTTTATTTTACAAGTTTGAAAAGGGCTGCTCTATTTTGATATCAGTCAGATTCACTGTTAAAAAAAACTAGAACAGCAGAGGAACACAGCGGATTTTGAGGAGAATAAACGTAATCTATGACCCTTTGTATCGAACATTTGCTCTACTCACCAGCCCACTGTCTCACTCTCTCTCAAAATTGACACTGACTGGCTCATAATGTGTTGTTATTGTTTTCCAGCTTCCCTCTCATTAAAAATAATTGTTAATGTGTTCCTAACTATGAAAATGCTGTTTTCAATTTAGCTTTGTCAACCACCTGTTGCATAATGTGATATGCTGTTGCTTCCCTCTGCTGGGCATTTTGGCTCCCTACATGCTGCTGTGGAAACTCTTGACAGAGGAGTGGAGTTTGCAACACACTGAACAGCATGTACCTGTAATTTCATAACACAAACCTCAGGAAATTTCAGGGGAATCAGTTTAAGAAAATAAAAATGCTGGGCCAGATTCTGATTGTCAGTCTGATTTCACAAAAAAAAAAAAAAAAAAAAAAAAAAAATCCAATTTATGTCTTAGCAATCAGATTTTGCCCATAATTTATCTATATGGTATATGGTTATTTTGTATAGATGTTGGCATATAAAAGTGTATTAAGTAACAAATTGGCATTTTGAGTTGATAAGAGTTCACAAAGGCCATGAAATGCCTGCACCAAATTTTAAGACAATCCATTGTTGAGGCATTTCACTTCTAACCACTAACTTGCCAGAGGCACTAGAAGAAAAGTCAGATGATCACTAGGGTCACTATTCAAATATTCTTATGACAGTTTCACAAGATAAATCAGTAAGCAAACATCAACCAACCCTCCCACATCAACATCAATCCGAGCCCACAGCCGTCCCACGTGTACATACATAACATCAAAGGGAAAGGAAAATATAGTAAGGAATTTGCCACATCTTATAAAACTTTATGGTTAAGCCAAGGGCAGTATGCTTTTGCTCTTTGTGTTTGAGGTATACCATGTCAGCCTCTGGACAGCGTTTATGAGATGGTGGTGCAGTGTTTGGCCATATGAGGAGAATGAGTCATCAAACAAGCAGGGTAAAGAAAGCCACAACTGCAGCTTGGATTCATCACCAGAGTCATTAGGATTCAGCCTCTGAAGAACATGAATGTCTGGACCAGAATCTGTGCTAACCTTTCTTGAAGCTATAGAGATATTTCACCAGTGGAACTTTAACCTGCAGGTGGTGCTAGATCAAAAAATTAGAGGATCACCAAAATCATTGGGATTAATGAGGCTAAAAAGTACTCATGTAGACTTTAATGGATACTGTGTCTGTGTGAGTAGACCTATCAATAGCCCATACAAAAATGCAGTGTGTATACAATAGGTATACATAAGGCTGTTTGAACTGCATGTATGCAAGTTCCATCAATCTATGCTATTTTATTCTGACAATGAGTAATGTTGTCTCACAATAAAAAAAAAAACAAAAAAAAAAAAAACAACAGAGAATTATTTCAGAAAATAAATAAATACCAGTAAAAATATAAATATCAGTAAAAAGTCTAATACCTGCATTTGGCAGAGATCCAAACAGAGCTAAAAGGAGAATGAATGTTGGACTTAAAAACAGATGGCAGAATAATAATGATGAGAAAATTTGCCATCTTTAATTTGCTTGAAGAAGAAGTTGAAATAGTATTAAGAGTTGGAAAATGTGCTGATGGTAATATGTCAGGGCTGTGTCTGTGTCAGCTTGTTGTGGAGTTCCTCTGCTCTCTAGTCAGTCAGCCACATCTTTATAACTGCAGGAAGCCCAGTTCATTAATTCCACTCAGTTCCGCTAGCTGACGTTTGTGCATTTATTCACCACTATTCTGATACTTTAGACCTTTAATCACATGATAACACAATGTTGTGGAGAGGATGTTGATGTACTTAGAACAAAATGCGTAATGTGGTTCTGCTGTGTGCTATAGTCTGCATTCTGACTCACTGCCTGAGTTTGAGTCAGATCTCCACAAAAGTGCCTTGTTCACTTGTGTAAAGAAACCAACCAAATGTAAATGCACACATCCACATAGATATGTCACATTAGCAGACTACACCACACCCACATGACACACATGAATGCAAACACACAAAGAGCGCAGAAACACAGGCACGCACACAATGGCACACATCTGACAGCAATCCACACCAATACTCCCACCTACCCAGCCTTCTCTCTCTTCTCTCTTTCTCTCTTGATCTCATACACACTCACTGTCACACACACACCCTCACACTAAAGCCGCTGATGGTTGTTAAATCCCTATATGACGTCATTGCCAGTCAGTGAGTGGGTGTGGTCTTCACTGGCTTGTTAAACATACCAGAGGTTAAATGCTGTTCACTAACGCTACCCTGTCCCTCCCTCCCTTTCTCACTCTCATTATTGCTCTCGGTCTGGCTCACTTTTGCTCCAGCATTCACCAGGTGAAGTCCTACTACTCCAGGAAACACTGTTGGACACCTGTAACTTGGTTGGCAACCGGTTCAGCTCATCAAGTAAAGTCCTCTCCTTCTGATATCATTTCCTGGAAATCCATCTTCCACAAGACTTTCCCTTGAGAAGAGCACGGCACAGTTTGGTGGTGGTCAGCAAGTAAAGATGTCTCTCCCGTTGTCAGTGCTGATATGTCTGTCAGTTGTCCAGCTGTGTTTGGGAGATCAGCCCGTGGAGGAAATCATCAAAACAAGTAAGTGGTGATATGGACAATGGAAAATATATGAAATGAGTGTCATTGTATAGACATGGAGAGTGATGTTACAGAGGCAAGCAAGATAAGAATATTATCAGAAAGAGAACAGATTGACCCACTCTGTGTTTCTGAAAGTTCTTTGGGAGAACAGACTTTGTGGCTTGATATCACTTTCTCACAGTGCTAACAAGATTGTTTAATTGTCTTTATATACCAGGATCATGCAGGCAGTTGGTGCAGTTAGGGAAAAGTAAATAACAGTACACCAGGGAATAAATCTGTACTATGGACACATTTAAAAAAAAAACATATAATAAATATAGACTAAGACAACAACACAGCTGCTGTATCCAACAGTGACATAAGCATCTGAGTCAGAATCATGATCGGCCAAACAAAACATTAGCAACTCTGCCAAGTTGACTTTGTGCATAATACGCCATTTGTAATACAATGAAATCAAACAAATGAACATGTTTGTATAGCACTCTACAGACAAACTATGGAATAACTGATAAAAAAAATGAAATAAAAGACAAAAATATAATCAGAATAACAACAAAATTTGACAACTCAGGATAATGACAAGGGAGTCAGCTTACTTTCATCAGCTGGTATACTCCCATCTGATCACTGAGAATGCAGACAAACGGGAAAAACACAGGTAATACTGAAAGACATGCCATTGCATTCCTCTTGCATGAGCAAAATGCCTTGGTTATTAATAGTGTCAAGACCAGCAATGAAGTGGTTTAACCATAACCCATCAGTTCCATTCAGTACCCATTCACCAAATTTGTCCCAACATCAGTGGCTTCTGTTAGTGAATGGCTTTACTAGTTGGGGCAGATCAGTATATACTGTAGGTTTGATTCAAAGTACACATGTATCTTAGTTCCATGAGGAAACAGGCAGACTGCAATAGCAAGTGGAAATTATGTTTACTGTTGCTTTGTTATACAATGAGACACAGTAATGCAGGATATATTTAAGACAGAAGTTAGAGTCAAATTTGCAGAGAGCAGCTCCACTCTAAGTCTTATATGGAGGAAAAGTAGCCTGTTCCTTCACTAACCTCTGTGGGCTGAAAGGTTCAAGTCTGTTGCACCTCTGAAAACACACATCTGTGACATATTTTTGGACTATGGTGATTTAATAAGTTCTGTACTTGACAGGGTGTGGATGGAAAATGCAGCAGCTGCTAGATGGCAGCACAAACAGGATTTTCAGCCTTTGCAGGAAGACTGTTTATGCTTGAATCTGGAATAAAGATAAATGGGATGATGACACCAATATGTGACTGAGATTAAATAAACCAAGCTTGGTTTGCTAATTAGCGCTGAACACAAAGTACAGTGAGAGTGTCATGTGTTTTGCTGGTATTTGGCATTTGGTGCCATTACATCTCTGCCTTGATGGTGGCATAGATTAAAAGTGAAGGAATCACTAAAATTATAAGTATTCATCATGAGGGAGACATATATGTGTATCGAATTTAAGCAGTTTGTTCAAGAGTTGTTGTGGAATTTGACTCAAAACCACAAATGTCAACCTCAGGGTGTCCCCAGAGGAACAGTCAGGGGATTTTCAAATTTGGTATGATTCTTCCTCAGGGAGCCATGAATATCTGTCCCAAATTTTGTGGCAATCCATCCAGTAGATATTGAGATATTGATGGTACTGGAGGAAAGGTCAGGGGATCCCCAAAGTCAGTAGGCTTCATCCTCTTGGGGTCATGAATGTCTGCATAAAATGTCATGGTAATCCATCCAATTGGCATCTAGATATTTTGGTCTAGACCAAAGTGGTGCACTGACTAGCTGACATTGCCATCCTAAGTCCCCACTCCACAACCGTGGCAAAAAAAAAAAAAAAAAAAAAAAAAAAAAAATATAATATATAAATATAATATATAATTATATATATATACAAAAATAGAACAAAGATCAGTTTGAATGGCTCGGCCACCCAGGTTACACAAGCTGCAGCTATTATCTCTAAAAAAAAGTTTTATTCCCCTGAGAAAATCTGCTTTATGTACTTGGCCTGATGATCGAGGCTTGGTTTGGCAGAGAGGTGAAGGTGGTTTGGCTGGGCAAAACAAGTGTGAATGTAAAACTGGCTGAATCCAGGGTTCGGTGGTCTTACAGTTTCCAAGTCCTTGACTGATGTTCTGGACTAAAACAGCAAATTTTCAGGATGAAGGAGCATAAAAATCCCAAAGGGAACACTCAAAATCATAATACTTAAAAGCTGACTGTGTGTGTATGACTCTGCAACTGGAGTCAGTGTATGAATACATTTGTATAAGTATGGGTGTGCTTTTAATCGCACATGTATATTACATGTACGAATGTATGTAAAACCTACAGTGTGTGTGTGTGTGTGTGTGTTTATTTCCTCATAGGAAATGTGCCTCTTTTGGGAGGCTGGTCTGACAGGAATCCAGAGTCAGCTGAGATTCAGAATGCAGCTAAGCATGCTGTAAAGGCATACAACACAGACTCCAACGGCAAGCGGATGTTCAGACTGGTCTCAATCACTTCTGCCGAGAGTCAGGTTAGTCCAGTATGCCTTTTCACCATAATAAAATATTTATCATCATAGTGTTGCAACATCTAATATATCTTTCCTTTTGTCTGGTTGTATCATCAGGTGACCAACGTGATCAACTTTAAGATTGATGCAGTCCTGGGAAAAACTAAGTGTCTCAAGTCTGAAAACCATGCCTTGAACAGCTGCAGTCTTGCAAAAAAGGTACATCTGCTTTTTTCTGTGTGCTTTTGAATGTGTTATATTCAGCTCAGTGATATTCTTTAACACACTGTTCTCAACATCTTGCAAAGCAGCACATACAGCATTAGCTCCACCTGTCGCACTCAGCTGTTTTATTCATTCTTTTCTGTCTCATGATACAAAGGCTACCCCATTGTTTTTTATACATAAGTCAGATCTGGGAGATTTCCCTGTTCCTATTTCACAGTTATTGTTTTTCCCCCTCCACAGAAACTGAAGTGCCACTTTGTTGTGGCGTTTGATCCCCGCCACGACACATATAATGTGAAGAGACACAAGTGCATGAAAATTAAGGAGACGGTTTAACTTTTTAACTGACTGACCATGTTTATAGTTTTGCTCTTTAGCTTTGACTAACTTCTTGCTTTGACACAGTGCTGATGTGTTGAAATGTTTTCCAGCTCAGTTAAAGTGGTGGATGTGAGGGTTGGTAGGTTAACAATTTATAAAAATGGCCTTAATAAAGTTAGTTTTAAAAAGTGCAGATGTTGATTTTTGTTACCATTATGTGGAGATTGTGGATTTGTAGATTGTAGCTGTGTTGTATTTCTTAATGTCTTATTCATTCTTTTTTTTTTTTTTTTTTTTTTTTTTTTACATTTTATTACTTTGTGGTTTTATGTTCTATCTCTGCACCTGATATTATTTCCATAAAAAAGTAAAACAACTAACTTTTGGAAATTTGAGACATTTTAGAATCATGATTAAAGGTACTGTAAAAGAGAGATAACAAGAGCATTCGTTTTTATGCCAATATTTATTTAATTGGTGATTTTTATATAAATGAAATGAGAAAACAGCTCATACAGTATCTCATGAGTCTTTATTTTCTTTCAGACATCTGAAAAGAACAAACAGAAATCGACAAAGAATCAACGTATAAAATTTCAAATCTTAAAATTCAATCATGGTCATATGATGTTAAACCATAACATCTGGATGTACAAAATTTTAATGGAATCCATGATATGAGTATGGATGTGGTTTCCTCTTCAATTCAATCAACCAGAAATGCCTTTATACATTTCAGGAGAAACAGTGGATTATACTGTATCTTTAATGATTTCTATACTTACTGCATTCATACAGTCTATTGATCCTGAGGATATCAATATCGGACATATCATCCCTCTGTCCAATAGGCACAGAGGAATCTGGGATGAGGTTAATGGTGTCTGCTCCATACGATGATGAGAAGGCAGTCCTAGAAAAATAAATAAATAAATGAAATCATATACTAATGGGAAGTTGTCTTTGTTTATTTTTATATTGACTTTAAGTTGGCTAGGAGGCCTGAAACATAATTGCCAATGAATACTAATGCTGCAACATGTCAGGTCAATGCTCAAATGGGCAGCTGTTTGCTAACACATTAGTCATATTGGCTGTGCAGGTTGTATTAAATAACATAAAGAGATGTTACCTTCCATAATGCATAACAGAGGAATAGTCATATGGCGTGTTCAAGTTATTGGTGTCCATTTTTTGGAAGTTGTGTGCATTTGCTATTGAATAAAAATATAGAATTAAAAAATAATGTGCATGAATGAGCTTGAAAATTATGCTTAGAGTAAAGTCAAACAAGACAGAAACTGTTTAATATCCATATTCAGTATTATAAAAAAATATTTATATGAATAAAGATACATGAGTAAAACAATGCTTTTTAGCAGTTTGTTGATTAATATTAGAGCTCACCCGCTGGGACATTTTCCCAGTTGATCCTGACATACTTGTCCCTGTCGCTCCTTGTATGCTCATGGTAGAAGCCCAGTGCGTGGAGGAGCTCGTGCTGAATGATCCCATGATCAAGACAACCATACACAGACAGAGAAACCACCTGCTGACCTCCATCTCTGCCAATAGTGGACCAGCACCTACATCACAGTGAAAGACAGAATGACAGGTTTGAATCCAGGCAGGTTGGCTTCCACATTACACTGACCACTACCTCTACTCCGCACTCACCCAAGTTCACTCTCAATGCTCAGGTAGTCAGACTGGCCACGATGAGGAACAAAACGAATACAGGTTTTCTGGTGGAATGTTTCCATAGCTCTCTCTATTGAGGCCCTTTCACTGTCATCTGCAATAAAAACAAGATAAATATCAGTTTATTGACACCAAAATACTTGATACAGATCAGTTAAAATGTCTTTGATAGATTTAGGACTAAAGTAAAAGTTTTAAAGTAGAGCACATTTTAAGTTCTTGATATTATGAAAGGATGAACAGGGATTTTTACTTGTCTCTCTTACAAAATAACCTGTTGCAAAAAGGTAGAGATTGTACAAGTGCGCATGGAAAAATGATTAACACAACTGCACTTTTGATGAATGAATCACTGAGCTCTTACAAAAATAATCACTGATGGTATAGGGCACTCACAGTCACTGTAGGATTTTGGCCATTTGCAATAGTCATTCCAGCATTTCATGGCATTCCTCTTTTTTGAAAGGGCCATGTCACCTTCCACCAGAATATGATTGATGCCTGGAATGAGACAGTATGTGGACAGGATATGAAACAGATCCAGACAGGTACACTCAGAATATACTGAGTGTACTAATATTGGTATATACACATGCACATGATGTGAGCAGGTGAGGACATTTTTCACTGAATAAGTCAAATGTACCTTTATTTGCCTCCAGAATTTTTGAAGTTATGTCCAAACGGTGAGCTTGATTGTTTTTCACACCTAAAGTAAGAATATTTGGTTATCTAGACTAGAAGACCTATTTCTTAGTATAATGTGTTTAATATATAGGATGAGAAAAATCAGTTACCCTCCTCATGAGATCGCACCTGCAGAGGCACAAAGTGAACATTAGTAGTAAAAATTTACATACTTCCATCAAGACTGGGACTAATTCATGGATATGGTATTGAACTATATGTTTCTATTGCATTTTGTATTGCTTCAAGTATAGTATTATCATATTGTTTTATTATGGTTTTCGTCATGTATTGTTTTTTTTTGGGGGGGTGTGTGTGCCATGTTAAGTTTCCTCTGTAAAAACTCTAACAGTCAGAAATTTAAAATTGTGGCATGCATCATCTAAGAGAGTCAATGAGCTCCAACTGCAAGGTCTGAAACAGGTGAGAATGAGTAGAGTTTTTGTTGAGTTTGCAGTTATCTCTCAGATTATGATAGGCTGTTATTTACTTTATTTTAAGAGAAATAAATTTAAATAAAACTGTTGTAGAAAAATGTATTTGTTGTGGCATATGCCTTACCAAGGTGTCGTTTTGTGTTGAAAGGCCAATCAGGACAACCAAGACAGCAGAGAAGAGATTCCGGTTCATCTTCCTCATGGGGCAGTTCCTATGGATGGAGCAGCTCAGGTAGATTTTTGTTGACCAGCGACCACAGAGGTTGCAGCCTTGATTTTATACAGCCAAAAAGGGAGGAACTGCTACTGTAAACAGACTTACTGTAAAGACAATAAGATGACTCCCAAACAATGAAAGAATCAGCTCCAACAAGAAACACCCTGAAGCCTTACAGGTGGCAGACGAGACTGAGCACATTTAAGATAAATATTGCCATATGTGAAATGGGTATGTACTCTATATGTATATACAGAGACAGTACATGTGTGTACATGGCTGATCTATTAATCAGAAAGTATTGATAATGAATTAGAACTATAATGACAAACTGCTTCTTTTAGCTGAAGTCATTTGACTGACATGTTGACACAGAAAAGACTTAATCCTCTGTAAAACACACATGCACTGGTCTACTCCCAAAGGTCTCAAATGTCTCATACTGTTCTATTATGTTGCTTCCCTTTGGATCAGGGTTATAACAAAATACTGGTAGTGTTTATAAAATTGTATACAATCTTAACAAGTACATTTGTCTCACTGAACAGAGAGAGAAATAAACCTCCTTATACCAGACACACAAACTCTCTCCACAGTTACAAAGTCCAGCTGACACAAGGAAATTTAATGTCAGTGTATTTCAGTAAAAGTTCAAATTATGTCAAAAATATGTACAAGCATAGAGATTGAATTTTCTTTTGAGATAGGGATCACCTAACCAGCGTCTGCGGGTCTGTCTCCACAACTACAATGGTAAAGCCACTTTCCATTTCTAAAAAGCAGAACAAACTAGTTCAAGCTCCTTGGCTGGCATCTCATGGAAACTCAGTCCTTCAGTAAAACAACCAGTTGCCATTTATTCTCATTTAGTCATTCTTCATTATGTCAGAGGAAAATTAGACTCAGCATTGGGTAATATGAGGCTGTCTGGTGGGCTGGCAAGTGATTACAAAGTCTTTGCCACTAAACAGCACAGGCAGAACTGCTCACTCTACACTAAGCCATTATTTAACTATTAGGATGACAATGTTTTCCACTTCTAAGCAGTTTCCTGTTACACACACACACACACACACACATGAAAAAGAGAGACATAAAGCTTTAAGTATACCACTTTAACCTCATAACAACTAGTTTCTCTCTTTATTTCTCCTTTAACAGCTTCGACTTTTTATTCCACTCTGTCTTTATTTTATACATTCCTATTTTTTTTTTTTTTTTTAATTTTTAGACATTTTAGATGTATTTCTCCAACATTCAGTCTAACACATTTGGTATATTTGGAACAAATTTGACTGTACAGAATGAGACTGCTGGCACCTCAGTGAGATTCTGGTAGGATATTTGTATTCAACAGCCATAACAAGGGCAAACTGCATAAGGAAAAATAAGCTTAACTGGGCTTCTTGGCAAACATCAGAGGTTAGCAACAGACAGTCACTTGGTGAAGTTAAACAAATCCCAAAAAGGAAGCAGACATGCAAAAAACCGAGACAGATAGGAAACATAAACAAGCAGAGAAGCAGACAAGAACTGAGGCTGGAACAGCATGTTCCAACAAAATTATGTATGAAGTCAAGTTAAATGATTAACCTTCCCTCTAAAATTCACCATGTTTGTTTATTATTTTCTTGATCTTTATGGAAAAAGAAATTTACTTTAGTTCCTGGCCCATTTCGGTTATCACTGTTTTTAAGACATTTTCATTGAGTCATCATTAATATTCTAATTCCATTCATCAACTTATATATTTGTTCATATAAATAGATTAATCGACTAAAACTAACCTCTGAAGATTTTTCAATGCCACATTCCAGCCTTCACAGGCAGACAGCACATAACAGAAGTAGTCATGCTGATCCCACAACTTACATTTATTCATCATCATACAATATTTATTTACAGTTATTTACAAAAGACATAGTTTTATCTTGTATTTATTTTACAGTTTAAAAAAAAAATCAGAATAAAAGCTATAGAAGTGACCCTGTCTGTAACCTTAAGATTTGAAAAAGCACCATGTATTTTGTTATTCTGTAATGACATCAGTCATGTATGTCCCAAAATATACACCTTTGCTCTGCATCTTTAGCTTTGTTGAAAGATGTTTAAAAATGCACAGATTTCTCCAGAGTTCTCCATGGCAACTCTTTGATTCTTTAAGTAATGCTGTGATGAATGACAGGTCTTGTGTCAGTAATTCAGATAAACAGCAGTCAGACGCTGGTCTCAATGTGAGGTGACATCTTACAGCTCAGCATGTGGGACAGGAGTCTGTGCTGGTGGTGGTACCTGACACACACACACACACACACACACACACACACACACACACACAGAGAGAGAGAGAGAGAGAGAGAGAGAGAGAACATACAGACACTGTGAGTAAGCTGAAAATCAACAAAAAGGTACTTTAACATATTGGCTCCATCATCTGGCCTGGAAATGTTACTACAATGATTTTGTTTTAAGCACTTCAGTGTGTTTATATGTAGTTTGTGCATATGTGCCACACAACACTTTTTTATGACTCTGTAGGTCTCAGTTCTCCTTTAAATGATTTGATTAAAGCAGCAAAACCACTGGCGTCCTTTAACTAAGAATATATGGTTTTAACACTTACTTGCTAATGACCCTCTGTATCTCTCTGTTCTCCTCTTCTCTGAGTTTCAGTAAGACCTGCTCCAGGATCGGAAGCTCCAAGTTCAGATACTGGGCTACCTGACAGAGAGAGAAACAAAATAAAGTATGTTTGCCTTGGTGAGAAAGAGGCAGACACTTGACCTTAATTCTACCAGTTATTAAATAATTAGTATTATTTCAAGCCTGTGTTGGATTTTAGCCCTTCATGAGGCACTCACATCATTGCTAACTTCCTCTTCATCCATATCCATCAGAAAGATCTTCATGATGTCATCAGAGGGCCCCTGCAGTATGCGCTCCCAGAGGGGCTGGTCTCTGTTACTGAGCTTTCTTTTTTCTGGACAAAACACAAGCACACAACTTAAGTGTGGCATTTGGTCTTCTTATATTGTCTTATTATCTAATTTCCTGTGCAAATCGGGCGTAACGAACAAACCAAACCTCCACTCTGGTGAATACAGTACAGAGCAAACTCCTGGGGGTCATTCTCTATCTGTAGGATGAACATATTTAAACAAGTAAATTCACAGTTCTGGTTGGCAGAAGGAAGAAGGTGAAAGTATAGGTGACCTATATAAGTGCATGTATTTTACTGATTGGTGACCTCTGATTTAAATTATGCAGTTTTACAGTGATTTTTCACTGCAGTTTCAATAATATGTACAAAAACTGACCTTGAACTTGTTTAGTAGCTGTTCAATGACCTGGTTTGTGGTCATCCTGCTAGAGATTCGAACTTTAGTTGGTGTACCAAAGGATGGTGTGAAAATAGAGGTCTAGAGAAAACAAACAGATACATGGATTATGGAAAGGGAGGAAGGGATGGGCATTGCAGGCATGAAGGGGGTCTGCTCATCAGACGTCTACCTTATAGTTGTAGAAGTGTCCGTTGATAGAAAAGCGATGTTGTCTTTCTTTCTCTCTTTGTGCCGCTGACTTTCCCCTACCCCTCCTCCTCTTGACCAATGAGGCATCACTCATGCAGCGAAAGAGGTTGGACTCTGCCTCCAGCTCTGGGTTCTTCTGCCTCACAGGACGCAGTGTGGTGGTCTCATACACAGGAGGGCCTTTGGAGTGTGTAAAAAGCCGCACTGATACAATGTTGCATATTCAACATTTGCTGGGAAGTTAATTACAATCTAGAAATTGCTTTCTATCAGAATTTGATTAAGTTTTATGCTTTATTGTGATGCAAAAGTGAGAATTTTTTGTCAAGGTAACATAGTTGTGAGAACATTATGGAGCTGTGTGAGGAGAATGAAAACAACCTGGTAAAGGATTTTTGACTACTGTTTCCTGTGCTGTCTCAGACATCTCATCTATCTGGTGAAGGTCAGCATATTCTCCCCATCGTGACATTCCCCTGCAGAGAGTGAGAGCGGAGAGAGTCTCAGAAACATGTAGGAACTAATCTTTATGTTCAGACATAAATGATTCACACAACTGTTTTAAAAGCTCACTTTTTTGTATACTGCATGAAGGACACTGCAAATGGTCATATGTCACAGGAACTTGAGGATACTCAAGTAGAGATTAGAGGTTATTCACACCTGAGAGTGAGCCCTCTACTGTGCTCACTACACTTCACAAGTGGTAGCTCAACAGTTATGCCTATCCCATTCCTCCAGAAGCTCATAGTTGAAAAATAATGGCTGGTAAAGTTGGGAAACACAAGAGCCATTGTTCATTCGTGACCACCTCTGTAGCCCAGTATCTGCACTCAAGGGTCTTTGTTACTATTATCACACTCAACAGAAGTTGAGGGCTGTAGTTGAAATAGTTAAGTCAGTTTTGTCCAGTGGTGTGCAGCGAAATAGAGTGATTGAAGTACACATACACCAGTACAGAATCCATTAAAAACAAAACACTGTCACACTTTTAAGGCATGTGTCACTCAGTTCAGACTTACTGCACCTCTGAGTACATGCAGCTGTCTTTTCCAAAACTGAATGACTCTCTAGTTGTCACATGGTGTATGATGAGGATTTAAAAAAAAGGTTACAGATTCAGTTAAATGTTGACAAAGAAATAATAAGAACCCTTTAAGTTTATGATTATAACTGCAAAGAGATCTAAATTCCTCATATTATCTCATAATACACAAAAGCTGAAATCAACCTCTTGTTTCCAATTGGGCTGACTGGACTGGTGGGGTCAGGTGAGATCAGAGGAGCGAAGGGAAGCATCTGTTTGTCGTCCTGTATTTTCAGCCTGATGGGTCTCCGTACTCCCCAGGAGATATTCAGGAAACCTTCTACCACCACCTCTCCATCAACCCCCTGTTACAGAGACAGATGCATAGACACCTGTATGGTGTATAATTATAGCCATTCATTCATTTAACATACCATGTTTATGATGTTGTATCTAGGCTAAAGATACTACTTATGCCTTCACTTTTCAGGAAGTAATAATTTTTTACAAAAGGAGAGAATCTTGTTGAGAGACCTGACAGTCTCCTGATACACATATGATTTGCTGCAAAGTTATGACAACCATCTAAATGTAGTAACAAGGCTGACTGTGATTACGATTCATGTGCAACTACATAGAAAATGTTTGAAATATTACCTGAGAGTAACTGAGATGGAGCTGAGTGTGGTCTTTCAGGAAGCAGTTGTAGGTGTTCAGCAGTGAGAAAAACTCTGCTCTACAATGAACACAACAGCACTGAATGACAATACAGCTTAACAGCACAGAACTGTAATATTTTTGTATTTTTTTGTCCCGTCATGGCTGATTTAATTTAAATTAGCTAAATTGAATATTTTGTGTTGGTGAGTACAAGACAACAATGATCCATGTTCTGCATGCAAAGGTGCTTTATACCTTCCAGTATAGCTCTGTTAAACAAATCTTGAAGATATAAGAGGTGTGTCACATGCATTTGTTGTACTAAAGTCCTGAATAGTGGTGATGTTGCTGTGGAGCACTTTGCTGTTAAATGTCTGTCATTGTGATGTTGCTGTGGAGAACACTGTTGTTGAATACCTATTTTTAATTGTTATGTCTTTTCCATCATCCCTGATAATATCTACTTAATGCAGGACTTTAACTTTGAGCTTTAACTCTTGTCATTGATACGTTTTCTGAGTGCTTGTTCCACCACTGATGGACTATATTATACAGCTATATCATGCACTGGAGTGAAGCAAAATCCATCAGAGCTTCAGCTGACTATAGTGACCGACCTGGACAGCGTCCTCCCGTCTCCTGCCTGAATCACTGTAAATGGCCCTGCTTCATTCATCTCTGGTTGCATCCACTACTGCAGAGAAAACAACAACAACGTCCTCTGTAATCACACCATGCGGGTACAAAATTAGAGTACACATGGGTGAATCTTGACCTTGAATCTTGGAGACAAATAGTAAAGACTGTTGACTTGTTGAATTGTGTTTCAATGCGTGTGTTGCTATGGTAGAAGCTCCTAGATAAAGACACCTGACCAGCATTATGTCAACCTGCAGGAAGTAATGCCACTGAAAATGAACTGCTCTGCACTTACACAACCAACACAGTGACACTCCCTCTTAAAAATAAACAATATAATTACTCTTACCTTCTCTAACATCGCAAATCAGAGCTCTCCTCCTGATTCTGTTTCTTTGTCTCTGCCTCTTTCTTCTGTCTGGGCTTTAAATATCTCTTTCCAGTCTCTCTCCCTGTCTCTCTCTGAAGTTTTTGTGTTATATTTATCCCTCTCTCTCTCTCTCTCCCTCCCTGTAGCCGTGCCTTTACTCTTTCACTTTCTTTTTTTTTTTTTTTTGGTGCTTGCCTCCAAGAGATTTAATAACAGTACTCCACCCAGTAACCAGTGATGACAGTGTAGAGCCAACCATTTGTTTATTCTTCAGTCAGAAACACTGAGCCTGTGCCTGTGAGCAGAGATTGTTGGAATTTCCACGTGGCTTCTCTTGTCTTAAATTCCTCCCTTTTATGTTGTCTTTTTTCTCTGTTTTCTGTTCTTCTGAATTTTTGTAAATAGCAAAACACTCTGGAAGTAGCAGCCTGTCCTGCGTGTCCCTTTGTTTCACTCTTTCCATCTCTCTCTGTCTCAGCCTGTTCTCTGGTAAGAAATATCTCAGGTATTCAGCAGCTGTCATCCCAGCAGCCCAACCACTCCCTATTCTGTTTGACAGTTTACTCTTGTACAGAGTGACGGACCATTGTACACCAGCAAGAGCAACATTTAAAAAGGTGCAGTACGCAACTTTCCAGACACTGTTTACAGGAAATTTAGGAAATCCCTAAAATATGGCTAATATGGCTGTACTAATTTCTCACAAAAAGCACACATAAAAATCAGGTTTTCACATGGAAAATATTACCATAATGAAATGCTGTGTCAGATGTAATATTACAAGTAAATATCACTTACAATTCACATATTTAATATCTCAAACAATCATCATTGGATTACTGCACACATGATAAACACTGAAATGTGTTTTAAAGGTTTTCAAATTCAAGATAATTAATAATTAATATTATATTAAAAGAAGAAGAAAGAAACAGCAAGTATCCCCACATGGTGGTTGTACATGAACATGGCAGCTAAGATGAGCAATGCTGAAATGATCCTTTAATAAGAGTATGAAAGCAACAAGAACAAGCTAAACAAGAACAAGCTAAATGTTTTTCAGACACCAACTGTAACAGCAGGATTATTTTTATTACCTTTATTTCCTCCTCAGCTGAGGAGAAGGAGAGAGGGACTAGCTCAAGGCTGTTTATACTTGTACTTAGAAACACTTTAATCTGCCTTTCTTTGTCTGGCTCGTAACAGGGATGAATGGGCACCTGACCAGGTGGAGTATACTAGACCACAGCTACTGCTTTAGAGTTGCTTACTTGTTCATTTTTAAATCCTGGTCGTGCAGTGACTCCCAAGTGTGCATGTGCATGACATGTGGCATTGCTGGAGAAGGGCAGATGTACTCTTACATAATCAAGTTTAATAAAGTTTTAAATAGCCTCTTCATGGCAGAACAAATACAGAATATTGTGCTTTTCTGGGGACACAAGTCCAAAGATGCATGTCTTTCTCTTTTGCGTCTAACTTTACTAACTTGTGTGAACACTTCACTGTGTGTCTTTCAAGCCTTAACATGCAGGTTTCCAGGTACCCTGGAGCAAATACATCAGACCTGTGAGTGTGTGTGTCTGTGTGTGTATGCTTTATAAATCACAGGCCTGTCAAAAGTCAACAATAAAGGAGAACTACAGATAAACGGTCAACATTACAAAGTCAATAGTGTGAGAGTTCATCCAACACAGAGAGCAGTGGTCTTAACCTTGAGTTAAAGGAAGACGGCTGCTCCAAACCTGAAGGCCAGAGGATCCGACAAAACAAGACCGTCCAATTTAAAAGAAATATGTCCTTACTGGAAACACAACACCTTGTTAAGAAACACTTCCCCCTCTTTAGTGATCCATAGTGGACTGTTCCACTTCACTTCTGGTGAGGTATTACCACATTAGTTTAAAGGTTTTTTGCACTGGTGCCAGCTGCTGAGAGAGATGGAAACATTAATGAATCAAAGCAGCCCAACTGGTGGCAGCGGTGAATAAGACCTAAGTCATATCCCTGTGAGGCTTACTAGACAACAAATTTCTTGGATGGATGGAAAATGCAGTGGCAATGGTCCCAAATGTGGAGCAGCACATTTCAAAAGAAGGCTGAGCAAGACTGTGGATAAAGCCATAATTTTTAGATTATTAGATATATGTAAAGCAAAGGGCATTATATGCCTGTAAGAGCAATTCAGTGCAACATCCAGAGAGGAACTAGATGAGAATGCAAAAGCCACAAGACCACACTCATATGGAGGGTAGAGCAGAGGATGCAGTGTATGTACATGGTAAAATACAAGCTTTTTTTATTGTCAGCTATGAAATGGAGAAATGTAGCCAGAGGGAAAAAAGCCAAGGTAAACCATGACACACCCAGTTTCTTCCTTTACTGCCTTCCTGGATGTCACACCCCCCTCTCTTTTTCTCTTTCTCCTGTACTCCACTCCTTACTGCCTGTCTTTCTTTGTACTACTCCAGTATGTTACACTTGTTCCTTCTCACTCACATGCACAAATTTGACCCAATTATGTAATTTTAGTGTAGTGCCCCCTGTTGAAATGCTGATCCTGAGAGCTCTGTTTAATTTGAATAAAAAAACTTTTGCTACTGTAATTTTTTGTGATTAACAGACCCATAATTTCATAATTTGAGTTGTAATACTTTCTCAAAGTTATGAAAAGGATATTCATCCCCACACATAAACTGTGCAACTTTGGTTGCATTAATTCTGAACTGGGACATTGATGCTCATCTCCTGTCATTGACAAATAAATCAGAAGTTGCTCGATATTTACATTCATTCATATAATATTAAGGAAACTAATCTGACATTCTTCAATGTTTAATATAAAAATAATATATAAATTGGGCACATTGTATCAAGACAGTGAATCCATAATTATTTTTTTTAAGTAGAGGAATCATAGCCCTCTTTGGTTTTGCTTTCAGTTCCAGTTCAGCAGTGCACTGTAACACACCAAAGCCATAAAACAAAATGATCCAAAATACATTCAGTCCTACCTGGCCAGCCAGTCTTTGAATCTGCTAATAAATGAAGCTGGTTCACTCCATGTTTGGAGTCTTGTACCTTGTGTGCATGTATGTGTGTGTGTTTCATAGGTCCAGAGTACAGTGTGTGTGGTAGGAAGTGAACTTGCAGCAGCTGGTTAATTATTGCAGGACATGTTGAGACAGTGTTGAGAGGGAGGGGCTGACTGACACCAGATACGACTCGCCTGCTTTGTGTGTGCATGTGGTGTGTATGTATCCTTAGAGAGAGAGAGACACACTTCCATTTTTGCCTGGTATGAATCTAGACACCAAGACTACAAATGATCAAATCTTTACTTGCTTGTTAATGACACCCACATGCCATATATCATGGTAGAAAGCTAAAGACATACTAGCTGTAATTGAAAGGCCACTGGTAGCAGCATCGGAGAATAGCCAGTATGCCTCCAGTCCTGGCAGATGATGGCTGCGATGCCATATACTGTATAGTAGAATGAACAGAACAGTAATCCAGGAAAACTGCCTCAAGACAAACATCAAATCCAAAGTAATTGGATTCAATGTGTGACCTACACACACACACACATACTCTGGTCGTTGTGCGGATTATTACACACCACATTATGACTCAAGTGAAGTGCAAACAGACATTGGTGCCACAGCAGGAAAGGTGTTGTAGTTAATCCCTCAGACATAGTTAGGCAAGCCAGTGTGTTTTTAAAGAGATATCTGACTCCCTTGCGCATGAGGAATAAATAATAGATCGGAGAGATATTCATGTTGATGGTCTGTTTCAGGCATGGAGTACAACAGGGATCAGTCTTTGGGCCTCTATTCTTCATCTTCTGCATGTTACCCTTTGGTCAAACATTTCAAAAGCAACATATTCCTCAGGTTCCGGGTCTCATTGCAGAAATTAGTGTCACATTTTATAATAAGTTTAATTTTTATCATACGTGGACTTCATTGTCCAGTGTGAAGCATGTAAAGAACTGGCTCCTTTACTTCTGACTTGCTAACCCCATATGAACCTGAGTGCAACCTGAGATCATCTGGTCGGTCTCTGTTAGTAATTCCGAAGCTGAGGCTAAAAACCAGAGGAGACAGAGCCTTTGCAGTCAGGGTGCCTTGGCTGTTTCACATTTTTTGTGAGGCACTTTGTAAATCAAAGTTATCATTATTGTTTTCAAAAGGAACAGAAATTTGCTGATGTTTATTAGATGATCTGCTTTACTCTTTTCTCTTTATTCCCTCACAGGGACAAACATGTGGGTTACAGAGCAGCTCCAGCGGAGCAAGTCTGATGTTAGTGTCATGATTGGGGAACTGTAATTGAAATGCAAGGTACACTGGGTTTCCGTACAGTTCTACCCTAAAACAGGGGTTTAATTTGTCATTAACAGGTGTTGGTTCTTGTCGTCGCTTGGACACATGCACACAGGATTCAAATGCACAACTCAGAGACACTGATGAACAGTTCAAACAGTCCACCTTCATTTAGTTTGTGCAGGCAAGAGGAGGTACATACAGGGGAGTCAAAAACAAAAAAACCACAACCCACAACTGAGATGGCCCAACAGACAAAGTGGCAGTGTGCAAACAGGAGTGGACCAGTATATATAGTAAGGAGCTAACGAGGGAATGGGGAACAGGTGAGTAGGTGGGTGTGGGAGGAATCAGGTGACCGGAAAGGCGGGAAGGGCTGGGGTTACTGCAGGGCAGGTGGGAGTTGCAGGGTGATGACCAATCAGGTAGAGAATGAGTGAACTCACTAAGGTAACGTGTGACCATGTCTATGTATTTATGCTCTGTCAAGAGGAAACTGTTCTGTTTGTTATGGAATGAACAGCCTTGACCTGCCTCAGTTAGAATAACCAACTTTGTGTAATTCAGTGCTCCACAGTTAAGGAACATACCAGATGACTTGACACATGTGATGCAAGTACATTGAGCAGAAGCCAGGTGGAGCTATTTAGCTGTAAACTTCTTGCAAACAGTAGGCCTATGGTAATCCGCGACTGTAGCAGAGGCAGTATCCAATGCTTTCTGACATGTTTGCAAAACTCAGTTTTCACAGGACTTAGTTGAGTGTTATGACGAGGAGCAGTTAATTTATGTGGCAGAAGAGGGCAGTATCAGTACAATAGCTGACCAGAATCACACAGCTGACTCAGTAATCCTTGGCAAAGTAGCAGTTTGATTGCAAATTGTTTCTTTTTTTTCTGTTGTTCTGGTATTTGTTCCCTGGATGTGTTTGACATACCTCAGTGGTGTGTTGCCTTTATTCAAAAATAAAAATGACTGAAACAGAAGCTTGTTCCTTTTCTGCCATGCAGTGCAAGTGATCCTGCATGACAGCATCACCTAGTGGTGTGAAGCATCATCAGTGAAAAAAACATCTAAAATCATACACTGGAGCTGCTTTATGTGTTGCAGAGACAACATGTGTGTTATTTCATCTTTGACATGAAGCTCAAGAGAGATGTGAGTCTCATGTGTGCACATGCACAATATGAGAATAGACATAAAGAAGACATTACCCTAAAAATGTGGGAAATTATCCATTATTGTATATGGACCTGGTGTGTTTGTTAAAGGCAAACACTGTACAAGAAACTATAATCTACTATCTTTGTCACATGATAAAACACATAACACCACTCATGGTAACACTGCCGATCACAAGTGATGTTATTCCTCGAGAGCACAAAACTTCATTTTAGATTTTGTTAAGGCCACACTCATACCTTATTTAAAACACAAAAGCACTAGATGACAGTTTCCTCTTAGCAACAATGTGACAGGTTAACAGAACTGAAGGAGTACAATAGTTGACTCCATCCAAAGCAGAATGGATAAGGAGCAAATGAACTGAAATGCCATTCCTTTCCTAAAATAAAACAGGACATACAGGCTAGCAGGCAACAGGTGGACACAAAGGCTGCCTCCTGGACTGTGTGTGTGTGTGTGTGTGTGTGTGTGTGTGTGTGCATACTATTGAAAAGAGTATAAGAGTATATACTCTTAATGTTTGTCCCTTTTTCATCCTATATTGTGTATTAAAGTGTGTTGCACCTTAGATAAGATTGGCCACAAACAGGATTGTGGATGTCTGAACAAACAACAATATGTTAGTGAGGATTTGTACTGTATAAACTGTATACTGTAATATAAAAGAATGTCTGTGATTTGCATGTTTTAACTTCACTGTCACAAATGTGACTTATTTTGTGACGTGACACAAAAACACTGAACCTTGAATGTAGTTTGTCCTGAGGTTCAGTGAATAAACAGTGGACTGACACTGTTGTTGATTACTGTGAATGTGGATGACTCTCTAGCACTGGAGCCTCTGGAGCTTAGAGTGTAGCTACAAAACCTGAGTGACTGTACATGGGGACAGCTCACAGCTGCCACTGTCCATCACAAAATTAACACACACACACACACACACACACACACACACAGACACAGTGACTGAGCTGGTCCATGTTGAGCTCAGAGCTCATGGCTTTCCCTGGCTGAGACACACGCAGACACACACGGTGAAGAAACACACCGAGCGAACCAACAAGAGGGTTTCCTTACCTGCCATGGGAATCTAAACCAGCAGTTCATACTGTGTACCTTTGTCTAGATGGATCATTTGAGAACCAGTATGAAGACTGTGGAGACCATTTCAGTCATACAGATCTTTTTTCTGCTGGTTCTAGTCACCTCAAGTTACAGCATACAGAGAGGTAAGCAAGGTTTTCATATGCTGGCACTCTGTGAGCTTTTAAGAGTGTCTTTTTTAAAACATGAGCTGTCACAAGTACACTCAGATATCGTACATAAACAGTATGAATTCTGTATACTGTCTTTTACTTATTCATAGAAATGTAGAAGCCATGCTGTGTTTAATAATGTTTACATTTTTTTAAGCCATAGGCCTTTTTTATATATATTTCCTCCAACTGTGTACAGATGTGAATGAATATGATAAGTTCAGAGAGCTAAAGATCAACACAGGCAACGATGACTAGATGAAGGAAAAAGAAACATCATGAAGAGCATCCCTCATTCTTGCATCTGCATTTTACCCTCTGTAAAAATTTTCCCAATGAGAGAGCAGGAGTTTGCCCACGTGTGGCACTGAGATCACCTGTTTCCACTATATCTTGCAGGGAAAAGGAGAAGGTGTTTATAGGCCGCCATAGTGTAAATGTGACTAAATCTATATCCTTCCTACTCTCTGACATATCCTCTCTGCAGGGTGTTGTAAAGGTGGTTAGGGACCGGCTATTCCCACTGCTGCTATTTCTATTCCTAATATGCTGATTTTCCATATGTTTGGGACACCTTCAGACCACAGCTACACTGTGAGCAAACATGAGGGCATCTCATAGGCCATTAAAGACTTTTGACTGCAGTTACTTCAGCCTTGGCTTCAAGATCAGGACATGTGAGATGGATACCATATCAGATGCTGGCACAACTTTGCTGTCACATGCACAGGCCTGCAGGGCCGATCATAGACATACAATACATGTTTTATAAGCAGAGATATACAGTGCATGCTGCACATCGGCTCAGGGAAAACAGGTGGTGTAGATGCTGTCACATTCACTGCCTGAGCCGGCATTGTAGCTGGTGAGCCGGGCTAGGCTGGCACGACTGGATTTGGCAGATTACCCGTACTTTGCATAATATGTCAGTGATTACAAGGCTGAAACAAATGTGGATGGTATCTTTCTTGTCATTACAAACCACCAACGGCATCCTGTCAGCAATCATTTGTAGATACACAAGTGAGAAAATGATTTACCTGGCAATAATATGTTATCAGGTAAGGGAAGTTCCACCAAAGGTGACCACTGGTGATGTTTTGCATTCAAGAAAGTATATGTAGAGGTTGTTTCAGGATATAGTCTGAGCTACTGGAATTCTTGGAGATTTCACAATCATCATGCAAGGTTATACAAACAAGATAGGTGTAAATTAGTCAGCATCGTGCCTCCAGTTTTAATGGTTAGCTACAGGCTTCCAGGCCCCAGCCTTGTAGTTCACAGTTCAACATATTTCCATAATGTAGAACTATTCCTTTAAATGCATGAGGTTACTTTTTAACATTTGTCAGACTGAACTTAAATGAAGTGACCAAGCAAGCAAGATTTAATCATCTGCGACTTGACTGGTCACAGTTTTCACAAATGAATATTAAGCAACTCTGTCCTGACAAGAGCTGTAAAAGTGTATTACTTTATTATTATTGTTGGCTTTTTGTTGTGGTTTTGAGGCGTGGGTCAGTTGAGCAAAAGCTGAGATAGCTGACATAAAAGGATTCACTTTCTTTGGGTGCTGCTGGGTTGAGCTGGTTTTTATTAGCTTTATTGGGTTTAATTTGAAATGAGCAACAAACAAAATGGATGTTGATCATTATTAATTTGTCCTCTAAAAAAAATGTCTCTCTTGTAAATCTTTCTTGAGGGCCTCTCAATGTCACAGTGGTGGTCTGAATGAGACAGCTTTGGTTAAATGAACTACAGACAGCCTGAGCCAAAACAATGCCACACCTTGTTTACTGGAGACAACATGTAACTATCTTGTCTTTGATAATAAAGTATCTAATAAATTAATTAGTGTCCTGCGATTGATTGATACCACATATGCATTTAAAGGCACCATGGAAGGTTAAAGATTGTGTTTAATGTTGCTCAGCAGGTCTGTGTGAACTTAACCAGTATAAACAATGGATGACTTCTTTGCCGATCCCCTGACACACCACAAAAACAATACTATTTTTGTGTTTGTTCTTGTTTGACCACACTGAAAGTAAAAAAAAAAAAAAAATAGTATCTGTTCTGCATGATAGTGTCACAGAGAGAGGCAGAAAGAACGAGAGAGCACTGTTTACAATTTAACTCAAAGTATGGAAAAAACCTGGAGGATAAACTGCAAATCAAAGCAAACACCAGAGGAACCAAAGGTTATAAGTTACAGACTCTACAGAAGGGCCAATTTTATGGGATTGAAATGGAGTTTGGAAAGGTTGACAGAGATCTAAAAGATACTGGAGAGAAAAAGAAAAGATGCTGTTAAATTGAGTGCAAAGGATTTATTCAGCAGTCATTGTGTTGTGTTGACAAAAGGCATCAAAATGAAGTAACAAGAAGTTGTATAAGACATTTGCGTGAGCAAAAATTGGCAAAGCTCTCGTGTAAGTGAGTACGATATACTTTGCCATGAACATTTGCTTGTTGGCTACAGTATCTGAGGATTTTTCAAGGACATAAATATCTAAACCTATTCACACTGATAGAGTACAGAGAACTAGCAAGTTGGAACAGTTTTCATCTCCATCCTGCACATTGGCAACTATATATTTTCATGTTCTGGAGTGGACACACGCCAACACTAAAAATAAGGAAAGGAGGTGATAACAAGCGGCAGTTGATTTGGATCAAGTAACTTTGTGTAATACATACAATAAAGGCCAGATGTGACCATTGTTAGCCTACTGGCCTCAGCTGAAGGCTTGAACAGCACTGCATCACTTTTGGTGTCCAGAAAAAGAGAGAACAACTCTCAAGGTCAAATGAGGCTCTGGTTTGCTAGAAATAATGAGTCATGTGGCTAAACATGGGCCATGGTGAAACCCTCATTCTTCAGATGTTGTCCATCTGTTAGACATAATATTGGCAATAGCAATAAAAAAAAGAAAAAAAAAATCACTCTGCAAACTCACTCCAAAACCAAGCCTCTAGAGTAACAAACTGCAATCACATAAATAAATCATTTTTTCCCCTAAGTTCCAAAAGTTGGATATTCTGACTTTTACAGTAGCAAACTGATAGCAACAATTTCAGCGAAACGTGACCACAATTCTACCACAATGTAACTATCAGAGTGCTACATTTTCAAAACAATGTTTGATGAAACACTTAAATACAAGTCTACAACCATGATAGCAGCTCTGTGAGGCTGTATCAGATAAATGCTAATGTCACATGCTACATAAACATGCTCACAGTGACATTGCTAACAAGCTGATGCCAAACAGCCAACATGTTTACCATTTTCACTATCTTAGTTTAGCATGTTAGCATGCTAACAGTTGCTCATCACTACTAAACCCAATGTACAGCTGAGGGAGTTAGGAATGTCATTAGCTTTGCATGCTGCTAGCATGGCTAAAAATAAGATTTTAGACTGCATATATGAAACAACTTAATAAAGGAGATAGACCAGTGAGATAATTTCACCTCACTTTGACCTTGGCTAAAATCGTATCCCATTGTTTACAACAATGGTTTGACCTCATGTCAAGGTTTTAGTGATTTACAGTAGCTTTCTTTCCATCACCAGTTCATGAGTCAAACAGCATTAGTGTCCTTGAGTTGAGTGAGGGGATGTGGGCTTGTTTTTTCCAGCTAAATTGTTGTGAAATCTTTGTATAGCACAGTGTCTTTTAAACCCTGAACCACGCCTTTATCCTTCTTTCTTTTCTTTCTTTAGTCTCTATTCCCTCTCCCCTCTTCTGTTCTGTACTTTGTATTCTCTTCTCTCTTTTCTGTTTTGCCTCTTCCTCCGCTTAGTTCATACAAAGTTTAAAGCAACCTTGATGTCTCTGATCTGAATCCACATATAAACAACTACCTCACCCCTGTGCTGCTACTATCTTCTTCCATCCCTTTTCCTTTCAACATGCCTTTGTTTTTACTCCCCCTCTCATTTTATCCTCCTTAATATATTCATCCAGAGTGAAAAAATAAATATCAGACTACCTTATTTAGTTGCTTTCCTTTTTACCCTCATCTCACTTGTCTTTCCTCCAACTCCTTTACATGACTGAAGCTCACTATATGGTTTCAAATAAATATTGATCACATCTTTACTGTGGATTCACCTGGTTTATATCATGAAAAAGAACAGGTGGTTGTAATAACTTGTATATTCAGTGTACACAGAACTGATAATTTGCCCTTTTTCCTTTAAATAAAGACCATCTGTTGAAACAAGATAGCAGAACAGTGTGTTCACTGGGGACGGAGCCTGTCCTTGAACCCTAAATTAAAATGTTCTTGCTTCAACTTCTGCTTTGATAAAAAAATAAAGCTATGACAAACTTCAGAGCTTCAGATCGAGTTCAACTACTCTCTCTTCTCTGTCATACTCTCCACCCTGTAATCCTTTTCTTATTTTCCTCTTTCTCCATATTGTATTTACATTTTCAAACCTCAAAATGCTTCAGGTGTAATTTTCATCTCCCCCTAAAGATCATCCCTCTTCTGCTCTCCTTGAAAACCTCTGATTTGTCAGTAGTCGGAGCTGGACACTGACTGACAAAAACAGATGACTCAGTCTAAAATAAGAATGCCAAGAATGTCAAATAATTTGGCATTCTGAAAAGATGCAGCTGTTTGTACTTCACTGAGAAAGAATGTAATGTGTTTTAAAGAAACAATATGCTAAGTTTTCAACCCTGTCTCCCATGCTACAAAAACTTATGCATTAGCAAGTACATTTTGCGATAATTCCCTGTTCAGTGGCCACATCTGCATAACAGTGATTTAGCTTGATGGCACATTCAAACAAAGTCCAAAATCAGCGTTTCATATGGTGATAGAATTGCTTATAAAAGAAGAGACTATTGTTAAATTTGGTTCCAAATGCCAACTTTGCCAAAAACTCCAATGGTTTTCTTGTTTTTCCTTTCTTGTATGTCCCAGCACCTCGTATTATCACCTTATTAGAGACAGTGGATGTATTACTGGATCACAATGCCACCTTTATTTGTGAGGTGGAGTCACGTCCCCCTGCTGACATTTCCTGGACCAAGAATAACCACCCAATTATGTAAGTTTACACCAAAAAACATTTTGAACCAGGCTATAGTAAACCAGCTGTAAACATACACATACTGTATTTGAAATATGGATTGTTGCATGTGAGGTTCACATAGGACATTTGTCCAATGAGTGCATTTCTTAAGCTTGTATAGTTTCAAGACAATGAAAAAGTATGGTGAAAAAAAGTTGGTTGCTTCTGCTCACAGACCGTCCTTTTTGTCTCACCAGGTACTATGACCCCCGGTACATTACGAGGGAGCAGGGACAGATGCTAATCATACCTCATGTAAGAGAGTCAGACAATGGAGAGTACTGTTGCCTCGCCAGTAATGGCATTGGAGAGCCAGCCAAGAGCTGTGGAGCGCTGCAGCTGAAGATGAGTATGTCTACTTTCTTTCAAGGTTTTAGGGCCGAAATCTTACACTTAGGAACGACAAATTCCCAACAGCATTGAGATAGAAGGCTAAAACCATTAAATCTTGTCTCTTGTCTGTCTCTACATTAGAACCACAGATCAAACGCCATCCTACCAATGTAACCCTTCTGGTAGAATCCAAAGCAGTGTTGCCCTGTGTGACCCTTGGTAATCCCAAACCAGATGTCACCTGGCTCAAAGATGATGAGCTCATCAAGGTATGCAACATCGACATCAGTAGAACATTGCTGTCTTTTTCTCTTCTAAAGAGAAGAGGGGGGAATAATTCAACAAATTTCTCGTCTTTGCCAGGTCAGTGACCGTGTTACCATCCTCGACTATGGTGCACTGAAGATTCATAACATACAAAAGGAGGATGCAGGGCAGTATCGCTGTGTGGCCAGGAATAGCTTTGGTTTAGCCTTTTCAAAGCCTGTCACCATAGAAGTGCAGGGTTTGTATTTTAATGTAGCTTCACTTTGTATGCTTGTATGTAAAAATGCACTTTAAGAAACTGCTGTTAAACATTATTGTTTGGCTGCAGTGTAACTTCATGTGTGTCTATACCATTGTGTTTGTGTGTGGTTTGTGTATGTGTCTAGCTCCGGCACGGATTCTGCGGGTTCCAAAGGAGAAGAGAGTGGTGTACGGCAGCCAGATTACCCTTGACTGTAATGCCACAGGAAATCCAATCCCCACCATCACCTGGCTGGAAAATGGGAATACTGTAAGTGTTTAGATTCAGTGTTTTAGGGTTTGACCAGTAAGGGCCAATATTAATGGTATTTGCTGATGGTTTTTTCTGTTGAGTCTCTTGTCAGGTGATGTTTTTTTTCTGATATTAATCATATTTAAACATGAACATTGTAGTCCCAAAGACCTCTAAAACAACAACTCTGGATACTAAAACTCTCCAAAAGCTATCCATCCGTCCGTCCATCGATTTCTGCCCACTCCCCTTGGACTCTTAGAAATGCTTGTCATCTTGTCTCCTTTACAGTGGTTAACTTTGGCTCTAATATCAGTCAACACAGCCAGCATCAGAGAAATTTCATCACGTAGCAGACATTGTGACACATTGTCAGCTGTAATAGAGCCTTACATAATGGCAAAGCTGTGACAATAACAGGGTAAATAGCCAGGAAAGCTAGCATGCATTAAAGTTTGATGAAGTCACAAGTTTTATTTATGAAATCTTCATCAGCACATGCTCAGAGATCAGAGATTAAACTATACTGAAGTGCTCCATAGTGATACAGTTGTATACCTTAATATATTTAGTAGACAAATTGCTAACAAGTAAAAGCTGAGGCAACACTGTTCTTAAGTATTTTTGAAATAGTTGACCTGCATTACACCAGTTAATTTACTGTCTGTGTGCTTTTGCCTTTATAATCATGTGCATAAGCAAACACAAATAGGGAAACCAGGACACTGGGACACTAGGAACACAAATCCACTTATGTAGTACACTCACACATACAGTAAATTACTCTATATCTGTATTAATCCTTTGTACACTCGCTCTTTCTGTCACTCTCCCTCACACACACTCACTCACACACTCCAGATTGGCTGTGGGATCAGTGATATAAACAGCAAAGGAATTCTCATTATGATGACAGGGGATTGAAGAGATTGCCTTCCATTTAGCCAATAATACATAGCGTTGTCAGCTGTAATTGGGTTGTTTTTTTAAGCGAGCGAGTGACGCAAAGCTGTTGTCAAAGAAAAACCATGTAAGGTAAGGTTCTTAATGGTGTTGAATGCTTTGTGATAAGTGCTGACTTGTGATTTGAAGACTGTGGTTTGATGATAGTCCAGCTACATAACACGGTCCCACTGGGATATACAGTACACTGTGGCTGTCACAGATTCACAGACTCAGAGAGGGCTGGTGTACAGTACTATAAACACAGAGGACAGAGGACATAAACACAGAGTACGTACCTGCTGATGAATATTAGAAACAAACAGCATAATGAAACAGATGTAGTAACCCAGAGTGCCAAAAGTCCAGATGTTGTAAAACAGGGGTTAAGCCTGATAATCCTATGATTATGCTTAACGTGAGTCACAGTGATGGTTTGGTTTTAATCACCTTTGCTGTTGTAACCACATGCAAAGATTTTTGGAGCAGCAGGAGGAGACATTATTAAATGCAAGTATGTTATTGATGTAAAACAACAGGCCCTTGTGTCCCTAAACAGCAAGTTCTGCACTTCCTGTAAAATGTATTCAAGAGAAATGTTAACAGATGAAGAAAGAACAATGCTCTGTTTAGATTTCAATATGGTAATCACAAATTGATCAGTGGCTTAAATCATAGAGATTCCATACAGGACCACCCAATAGATGTTTTTTTTTTTTTTTTTTTCTGCAAGGCAGCAGAAATTTTATTTATTTTTTACATGTGACATTGCAGGCAGACATACACCAAATAATGTCTGGTTATTTAATAGTCTTGGGTGCTAGCTACAATGTGATTACAGGCCCATAATGCTTGTAAATACTATATATGTGTGTCTCTCTCTGTGTGTGTGTGTGTGTGTGTGTGCTGATTAAAATGACTGTGGGAGCTGCTTTTTTGGCAGCTTGTTGAGGTCATTAAATTCAGTGGCGCTGCATAGAGCTCGTCATAAAAACAGATGGTATCAGACACAACTTCAAATTTAGACACGTTGCACATCAGCACCTCGACTCATTCACTCACAGGCACATTACAGCCTCTCACACATTGAACATATATTTAGATATATGTAAGTATGAATATAGAAACTAGAAAGAACAAGCATCTTTCATCTGGCTATATCTGCATAGTGTGAATACCAGGGACTTTTTAAATCTTTTAAATGGTTACAAGTGATTACAAGTTATATTAATGCCAGACACACAATGCATGCACTTAATTTTATCAACTCAACACCCATGACACTATAATATAATCAGTGCAATCAGTTTATACACAATTACATTTTGAGACAAAGTTCTACAATTTCATTGGAGAAGTCTGGGTAGAGAGATTTTCCTATTTTCATAATCACTTGTACTCTTTCATGTTCAATGTCACTGTTCTCACACACCCCATTTCCAGCTGGAGCAGGGAGCTGTTTTTAGTTTAAGAAGCTCTGATGGCAGACAGACAAGGTTTGCAGCTAGCTGGAGAACATAGTGGAGCATTTTGCAGCTAAGGAGCCAAAGATTTGTTTCAGGAGCTGGTAGAGACCAAGAAAGAGCTGGATTTATGTTGAATGTTTCTCCATGAGTGCTGGATGTCCATAGAGCCAAGAGTTTGTTCTACTCTCAAGAGGCCAAAAAAAAAGACATTAATGCAGCTTTAAGTGTGATTTCTTCTTTCATATGATGACGTATCCCTGCGATCTTTCTTTGTCCCAGATCTCAGGTGCATCAGTAGAGGAGACCTTGGTGGGAGAGGTGATTCTGTCCGTTCTTAAAGTGACAGTGAATAAGCCGGCTCTGTATACCTGCCTGGCCTCCAACAGACACAGCGCTGGAGCCAACACCGTCAAAGCAACTGCACGTGTCACTGTCGCAGGTAGAGACATGTTTTGATTTCCATTCCATGCTAAGATGATATAAAATCACTGACTGCCACAGCAGAAAAAAGCTAATAGTTATAGTAACTTGTAGCTATTGTGTCTGTCTTTGTGTTGTTGTTGCTGCTGGTTTGCCTTGTGTTATGTTAGCTGCCAGTTATATTAGTGGTGTTTTGTGTGGCCTCAGCTGTTTGGTGTTTCCCCCATTTGGCTGATTCAATAACACCCATCCACACACCCCATGACAACAGCCACCTAAAAGAAAACACACACACACACACACACACACACACACATCCCTTCTTCCTTGACCACACACACTGTCCTTCCACCTGGTTGTCCTCTAGTCTCCTCAAAGCTAGCTATGAGTTGGTGAGAGAAGCACCATGGTTGGTTTTCTCTTTCAACTAAGACTGATTTTAACCTCTCCTCTCTTCTCCCCTCTCCTCCTGCTTGTGCTCCTTCAACCAACATCTTCTGGATATTGCCACTTCCCCATAGAGTGGAGGTAAGGAAAATGATCTGTGATTTACAGCTATGAAGTGCTCTAAACTTCATTTCCTTACTTTTTGTGTGTCCTAGTTTATGTTTACATGTAACATATACAATTCAGCAAATCATCTTTCATGAGTATATAGAGAAATGTTTTCATTTTATGTGTGTTTGCACTGTGTTTGAAGACATTAAGTGCTGTTGCCTCCTTTGGGTCTGGTTAGGACAATATGCATTTCAGCTTTGTCAATAAACCTGCTATGCCAAGAGGGAGCCGTTTTCTCAGTCACCCATATGGTGTGAGTTGAATCTGAACTTTTCTGAACCACAGCACAACCCCCTGTTACCACATCTGGACTATGTAACTACAGAGAGATAGGAAGAGAGAAAGAAAAAAGTAACAGAAAAGCGCCCCCGGGATGCTAGATGAGAATTTCCAAAGAGACAGTGGACAGCAGGTCACAGATAGACAAAAAGGTCGGGTTTATTGGTTACATCTTACAATTTGCCAACTCATGACCACATTTGGACCATGTATTTATAGGACGTAGAAACAGAGAGAGCAGAGAGGAAAGAGAGAAAGTGAGGAGAGTTGACCTGGCGGGATGATGGGGTTGATAGATTTACAGGTTTGCTTGAGGTTTGATGGAAGCACCAAACTCCCCAAGAGGCGACATCTGGAGTTTGTAACTGCTGGTTTACACACAGGCAGAGAAAAGTGGAGTGAGGGCTGTCAAGAGGGACAGGCAGGCAGAGAGACCTCGGATGGAGACAGACAGAGAGAAATGTGGCTCTTGTCCATGCTGGAGGGCTGAGAGACATAAGAGCTGAAAAGCAAGCAGGCAGGCAGGCAGATAGGCAGGAACACAGGGAGTCAGTTACACATACAAGGCAGGTTTATGTACAGTATCTATGACTGACCTGTTATATCAAGAGGCAACAAGGAACTCCAACGGCCAAGCAGACAGGATGTAATTTCATATGAACCGTCTGCAACTTGTTTCATGATCAACATCTGGATGGTGTTAGAGATATTCCAGTTGATAGACCATTTCTTAGTATTTTTTAAATGCACACACCTCCACAAAAGTTCACCAACTGTCAGCCAAGGCAGTAAAAGACTGATTGCTATGGGGACCTGTAGTCAGCATCTATGTCTTATTATTTTTCTCTTTTTTGGTTTCAGCTTGGCAAAAACAAATACAATATGTGTTCACTTGTTCATCCATTCCAATTATGAGGTTAATATTAAGGACTTTTTATAGTGAATGACATGGTTAGCTAAAGGCTGACTGATGCTGAGTGAAGCAATCAGGTCTGATAATGTTTTTCCTTCCAACAGACTCTACAAGGGTGTCGCAGGCTACTGCAGTGCCTACCGAGGAGACGTTTGCCGCACCATCCTGCGAGATGATTCGCTGGTTTTCTTTAACTCCTCCCTCTCGGACCCCGAGGACATGCAGGAGTACCTGGTTCAGAGCTGGTGGACGGAGCTGGAGGGACTCAGCGTGCTGTGTAGCCCTGCAGTACGCTCCTTGCTCTGCCACTCCTCCTTCCCTGACTGCAACCCATCAGGGTTAGGACCTGCACCTAAACCTGTCTGCAGGTTAGCATACGTTACTCTTTGTTCCGCTGTATGAATGAAGGAAGTGAGAGTAAATTAACAAAATCAAAATGACCATTGTTGAATGGGATTATCATCTATTTTCCCCTTCATAAAACAGAGAACACTGTCTGGCAGTGAAGGAGCTGTACTGCCATAAGGAGTGGTTGGTACTAGAGAGCAGCAGTTCAGTCCAGCCTGGGCTCTTCAGCTCTGTCACTGGGTCCCACACTTCACTGCTGCCCAACTGTCAGGCCTTACCAAGTCTTCACTCAGACCCTGATTCTTGCACACATGTCCCTTTTGTAGGTAAGATATCCCTTACTGGGGCAGTTTGGCATTTAAAAAAAGAAGCAATTAGAAACAGTTATGAGGGAGGAAGCATGAGTTGGCTAGGTTCAGTTACTAGTGGGCTGAGGGCAAAATAAAGCCTGGACTGCTACACTGGAAGTCACCAGTATGGATGAGGTCATTAAGAGGGCTGAACTAAGCTGAGCCAAAATTTACAGCTGCAGGTGTGTGTGTTTACTTTGTAAACATACTGAAGCCTGGCTTCCTCTTGATGTTCAGTGTTTTTAATCTGCATTTCTACATTTCAGACATCAAGAAAGATCAAGTTACGAGTAAGTATAAAAAGCATTTAAGCGCAACATAAACATATTCAGTGCTAATCTCACACAGCAATGAATTAGTCATTTATTAAGAGTAATGATAAAAATGACATGTTAATTCTACATATGCTCTGCAACAGCAACATGTTACAATGACAGAGGCCGTTTCTACCAAGGCAGTGCGAATGTGACGAGGTCTGGGATACCGTGTCAGCCATGGAGCCAACAGGTATTGTGTGTGTCTACTGTTCCTAAAGCCACTTCACAGATGTGTAAAACTGGTCTAATATTTGTAGTATGCACTCATGGGAATGTCCTCATGCAGTGGAACAAATAGTGTTTTGTTTTTGTTTTTTTTTTCTTTTTTAGCAAAAGGCAGCCAACACAATTAATGCTTGTGTCTAATAAGTGTGACTGGTACTTTGAGTGTGGATGTTCAGTTTTATATCAAACATCTGTGACTTCTACTCAGAAACAGAAAAACACACAAAAGTGCTTGCAAATGCATACACAAGCACACACAGACACAGGCTCACACAAACACACACACACACTCCCTGTGGCCCAAAAGCCCCTTTATGTTTTTATGGATTTTCTCAGTGAGAGGGTCTGTTCGGGTGAACTGTTACTACTCTCCTGTGCAGTGTCTCTCTCTATGTGTGCATGCGTGTGTGTTTGTGTGCCAGGTCAGCAGAGAGGGAGGGGCTCATCGTGTCACATCCTGCCTCTGGAAGCAATTAGCTTTCACACGCATATGCTGCACATACTCCCATTACCAACACACACTGTTGCTCACACACATACACATACTGTATGCATAGTGTATGTGAAACTGAGAGAACTCTAATGTGAGTCACAAATATTAGCTCACAAGACATTGGAATACACTTTCTATTCACAAATAAATAGTTTTTTTTCCTCCTTCACACACACACACACAAAACCATGTGCACATTAGATCACGTAATGCCTGAATAATGTCAATACTACATCTAACAGTCTCGAAAAAAAAAAAAGGTACACAAAAGTATACACATAAACAAAGTCCCTGTGTGGTTTTATTTCCCACACAGGGAGAATTATTATCTGCTTATTGGCTGTGTCTGTGTCTTTTCCAACAAACATCATCTTTAATCTGAAAACACATGACAAGATTTATTGTTTCCTACTGGCTGACAAAGGCAGAAATGCTTGTGTGTATGTGTGTGCAAAACTGCACGTTGCAGTGTACACGTGTCTGTGACAGTATTTTGTCGGTTCAATGCTACCACTACAGATGCATGTACATTTGAAATCAGAGAAGCAACATCACCTGAAAATTCACCTGAATTTTCTAGGCTTTGGATTTCTCTGCATGTTGAAGCAATGTGCATGGGGATGTGGCAAACACAATATAAAAACACTGAATTGTGGTTTCTATTTTAAGCCTCTCCAAAACCAAAAATACAAGAGCAAAAGTGTAAGAATGGATTAAACAGTGCGTTCCTCTGCTCTATGTAAGCTGCAAATTTTAGCATGTCTGGCTAACTAGCTTAGTAGCATAACATAGCATTACGTCCAAGGCATTATTACATCCTTACAGGTTTCTTGTTTTAAAAACATATCAGCTTGAAACATTAAAGTTAGCCAAAGACAGCATTTTCAAGGATTTACACAGGATAATAAATTAAAAGCCTGCTTTTGTCTACCACTGTCTGAGATAAAGGACCCATTGGGTGAAAAATTACTAAGAATTCAAAGTAGTAAATCTGCCATCATTATAAACTGCATGTTCCGTGTGAGAATTTAAAGCATGACAAGCATAGCAGCTGTAACTAAAGGGAGCAGGGTTTAGCAAACTGTTGCCTACAGCACCATGGTGAAAATGTATTGTCTGTAAAGTCAGCTAGGATTTAAAGTTATTATGAAGCGAAAACATGGCATCTGCTGCTTCTAGGAAAAAGGCTGGAATTTTGTGATATGGTGTGCTGGCCAAACATAAGTCAAAAGGTAGGCTGTTAAACATGATGGGATTATTTTGATGATGATTCTTAAGTTCCTGGCCAGCAGCAAAGCTTTCATTTCCTCTTGTAAGTACAATAATAGCATGATTGGGATCATGTCTGCTGGAACAGTTCTCCCACAGGGCAATGTGAAGCTGATTGCACCATTTTGAACTCAAAAGGCTTACACATCTTTCACTGCATGAGGTACACTTAGAGGGTTAAACCAACATTCTTCTTTTTTGAGACTATGTGTTTCAGAAATACTGATTAATAAATACTAATTACATAATGTTAAACTTCATTCATATTTTACCTTAATTCACAAATTCCCTCTCTACCCACCTGCCTACCACAGAAAAATAAGTAAATTAATTTTCTACTTTCTACATGCTACATGTGAATCAGGGACTTAGTGTATGCATTTTTCTGTTTGCTAATGTACAAAGAAACCAAAGGAACAATCATTCCATACAACTGAGCAACAACCTAATTTAAAATATCTCTAGTATGTCTGATCCCTGATCTATGAAGCTCTGTAAACACTCTGAAAGCAGATTTATTGCTTAAAGCAGACTGTAGCTTTCACCTGCCTGTCCTGTCAAGAGGAACAGATGTTCCTGATTTTTTTCCTGATTTTTTTTTTCCTTTGTGTCGTTTCTCTATAATCTACAGTTAAAGATCACTCACTGATGCCTCAGTTTAAAGTCATCATTTACTGTCCATGCATCATAGGGCAGATCTTTTAACTCAGTGTTTTTACAGTGGAGCTAAACCATTCTGCAAACATGACTCCTGAAGGAAATGAGCCCAACACTCTAATGTTCCACACACCATATATTACCCTACATGGTAAAATCACATTAGTATATTCAGCACACACTCAACATGTATGTAAGCCGCAGAGTTACATGTGACATGTAGTGTGTATAGTGTGAGTAGAGTCTCATTTTGTGCTGAGTCATAGCAAGGAACTGCAGGCAAACTTTGATTCAGTCTTCTTGCACAGAGACTTTTGAGCACATTACTGATGAATAAAACATGCAATGTCATCCTGTTGGTATGTTATGACTGTAGCTCTGTTTGAGGTATGAAAAAGTTCCATCAGTATTTTAATGATACTGTTTTCACCAGAAACATCATTTGATATAATTTTATTTTGTCCAGGCACCTAACACAGCCTTTGTTTATCCCTGTGAAGCGACCTCTTGTGGTCATTTGAATAATGACAGTAAAAGTGGATATACACCAACTTGACATTGTAACACATACTGCTCCAAAACATCTGCAGGGAGGAGATTGAGATGGATGGTTGGGTGTACAAAGAGCTGGACTTTGACAATAGAGACTTGCATTACATCTCCTGCCAGTAGTCAATGGATTATTTTGGAAGGCTGTGACAAACGACCTAACTTGTTGTTTAGCTATGAAGAGTTGTTGTTTTTAGCATTCCTGGCAACTTGAAGGTTTCACTTCTCAGGAAATTAACACTGTGAGCAGTTTGCTTGACCCATTCAGCTACAGCAGCACATGCGCCGAATTCAGCCTTTTCAGCTCATAACTTCATATCTCATGGGATAAGTTAGACTAGTGCTCTTTTGATGACTAAAGCTCATGACACATGAAGACACCAGATGTTCAGTATTTGAGTTGGCACTCTAGATTGCTGAAACAACCATGTAACCCCTGGTGTCCCTCATTATAGAGCATTTTACAACCCATGGTTATTAAACTGTAACCTTACTGTAGACCCTAAACAGAGCCTTGAAAATTGTGCTAAATTATTTGGAAGGTCATCTTGGTTTCATTTTTGATGTGGGAGTCAGAAATTTCCTGGAAAATTCAATTCAAATTGGTTTGAAACAGCTCTTAAACATTCCAGGAAAAAAGTACAAGACAAGAAATTTATTGATCAGACTTCACTGATCCCTCAAGTCAAGTCTGTTTCCTCTTTACCCCCATATAGAGCATGGGGTCAGCAACAGAACAGAGCAGATAATGTTTTGCTCAAAAACACTTGTGGATGTGGAGGCTGGCTCCCAGATGTACACACCTTACCCTAGGCACTTTAGGAAGTAGAAAGAAGCAACAGAAAACGTTTTGCAAGGTCTACTTTCCAAAATGCAACAGTGCATGACCTCCTCCTCTGTTCCCTTTCCAGCTAAATCTGTACTTCTTTTTACTTTTTGATAACACCTCAAAGCTTTTTGAGAAAAAGTCAACAAAATTCTCTTCACCTTGTTGATTCCCTTTATGTTTTTCTCCTCTGATCTGTAATTTCTTGTCCTGTAGGTCCCCCACCAGCACCGCCTGTCTGTGGATGTCATTCCAGAGTTGAAGAACTCAGACAACCACTGTAGGAACCCAGGAGGAATCAGCGACAAGCCGTGGTGTTACACCTCAAATCCCAACATACGCTGGGAGTACTGTGCTGTGCGGCAGTGTGGGGAGGCAAGCACCGCACCAGGTACTGCCTTTTCTTTTGTACCTTGTTCTTTGGTTTCCATTTCATTGTTCTCTACCACTAAAACCCATTAACTCACTTACAAAAGAGAATGATTTATGCAATACTACATTGCATTATGAACTACCAGATATGAATGAAAGATGAATATGCATCCACTTCAGTCAAGGCATTTCACCATGTTTTGACCTGGGAAATAACCCTTTGCCAGTGGCGTGAATGACTAAAACATACTAGGGGAAACCCTAGTTTGTCAGCAAATACTTCTTTTTGGTGTATTTATCTTGGTGTTGACTTTGTTTCTGTTTGTCAGTGGTGAAGCCAGAGACACCAGGCCCTCGTCAGACTCCTCGTCTCCCCCCCACGACCACAGTATCATCTCCAGCTTACTCCATGTCTGTCATTGTCATCATCCTGACCACACTCGCAGCTGCAGTGTTCCTCATCATCACCATCCTCGCCTGCTACAGACGGAGGAAGCAGTGGAGGAACCGAAAAAGGTTAAAGAAAGATGAGATTCACAGCTCTTTATCCACCTCTGTTTCTCACTCATCTGCTTTCTGTCCACAGAGTCATGGAGACCCCAACGCTGAGTGCTCTTCCGTCAGAGCTCCTGCTGGACCGCCTGCATCCCAACCCTATGTACCAGAGGGTTCCCTTGCTGCTGAACTCAAAGTTACTGGCCCTTGAGTACCCACGAAATAATATCCAGTATGTTAGAGATATTGGAGAGGGAGCCTTCGGACGGGTTTTCCAAGCGAGGTGAGAGGGGGGAGATGAAAACTGAAATTGGAGGAGAAGTGGGAGGAGAGAAGAAGTGATTAAGTTAGAAATGGATAAGGACAGAAGCAAGAGTTCAAAACTCTGAGAGGCCTCTCCCACTAATGGGAGTCAGATTTTAGAAAGAGGGACAATTGCATGCAATTTTACATTACTCAGACTAATATTTAATATTGCCATGTCATCATCATAATCACTGCCAGTGGCTAACATGATGATGCAGATATTTCTCCAGCTGAGGAAGAGAGGGGTGAAACAGGATTCAGAGAGAGTGAGAGAGAGAAAGAGAGGGAGATAGAGTGGCTGCACAAGGCCACTGGTCGTTCTGAGGATTGCTGCGTCATTCACAAAGTCACAAGGAGAGCTGCTATCGGTGTCACTTACACTGCACATTGACTCTGCTCACAGCAAGACACAAATGTCAAACTAATCTCTATGTTCAAACTAAATACCAGATGAGAGTCATATAGCGTTCGATTTCTAAAAAGCAATAAATCTCTTCAAAATATATATTTTGGGCTGAGCGGTGGGTGTGACCTGCTTTATGCTGGTTACAGTATGTATAACAACTGTGAGAAGTTGTCATATAGCAGAATAAGAGAGCCAATACATCCATGACTAATAACCACTGCAGCCAATTAAAATGTTTTCTCACAGTAATTCATGGCAGCAAAAGTGATAAATGACAGAAATTAAAGTTTTTCTAACCTTGTGAGACTCTACATTATTAAAATTTATCTCCTCCCACTCAAGTCTCACAGCCCTTTCGCCTTTGCAGTGTCCCTGATTGGTGGCCTGTAACTGATACAAACAAACACTTGTTTTCACACAGAGGAGGGGTAAGATGCCTCTAAGAGAAGTGTCCCATGAAAAGTGGCAAAGTGGGTTTATACAAAAATGTTTGAGATTTTTACTGTGGACCTTAAAGAAGCTAATGGTAAGTTTTGCTATCACTACATAGCCAACATTAGCATTTACACCTGTTTCTTTACCAACATTGTGAGTTCAGCAGCAAATTTAATTTCTTTCTTTGCCAAGAGCTGTCTCCAGTGGTGGAAAGCAAAAGCAATATTTTGTTTGTAGTTCTATTGCTCTCTATTCTTCTACTGTAGTTAGCATGTTAACCAGCTAGACTCAACGTGGCTGGTCAGTATTGTCACTTTTCGATAGTATCTCACTGTAGTGTCCAGATTGCCCTGAAGAAGATGCACTGTTCAGGGGGGACATTTTAACCTCTGGTACTGTAAACGCAGTGATGGCTGAAACTCTCGGCAAGCAACCATCCCCGCCACCAGTTCCAGGCAAAAAAAAAAAAAAAAAAAAAACACAAAACATGCTCAGCAGAGAAAACTTATGAATAGCCCCTTTAAATATCACTGTGATTGCTTGTTTCACAAAAAAACAAACAAAACACCCTTAACTTTTAATTGGTTTATTCATAAAGGACAATGAAGAATGCAGAACTGTTCAGAATTTCCTGTTAGAACTACAGTGTACTGCTTCAAATTGTAACACATCAGCTCCTTTTGTCCTTGATGTTACACAGACACCACATAGAGTCAATGCCAATATGTGGAGCACACCAGATGAAACAGGGTACAGAACATACAGCACAGTACTGTAATAGTTTGTGGCATTTTAACAGTAGCATTGGTGATGTGCAGCCAACCAGGTCTGTGAGATGTCCTTCTGGCCAGCTGGTAATCCCTCAGTGAAAACTGGAATGTTGCAGTATACAGACACCCCTGGGAATGTAATACACTCACACACACACATATTTGTACAAGCATGAATGTAAGGGCACTGATATCATGTATTCCTTTGTCAATGTCTACTAAATGCTTGACATTAATGTAAAAAGCTAATTCTTTTCATTTTGACATGAGAGTCTAATGCTGAAATTTGACCTTACAAAGATAGGAATACAGAGCACAAACACACATATGCAGTCATACCTGCATACATGACCAAAACAGGCAATGTGCAAATAAAGACATTCTCCTTGTGCTCACAAGCACTCAAGAGGACAGATAAACAGTCATATATGTGCACGTGCAACATGCATACACAGAGACTGAAATAGACCCAGGGAGTAAACTGGTAAACAACTTGTTCCCTGACAGATGGGCTTCAATCTGTAGTGTTACCATATGTGTGTGTGTGTGTGTGTGTGTGTGTAGTTTTGCCTGTGCAAACTATATATAAAAATCTACACTGGGAAACAACATGCTCACTTTAGTTTGCCCCTGCAGTGAGGAACACAGGAAGTATGTGTATGTGTTTGTGTTTCCTTTCAAGTGACTGACATTTACAGTACACTGCAGTAATGCAGTTGCACTGTTCTGTTGGGCTGCTTGTTGGTAGACATAAAGGACACATTCAAAACACATGGTCACAGAAATGTGGTTAATGTATTACTAAAAAATCCCCACAATACTAAAATGTATAGTACTGTCTGTGCTTAAACATATGTCTGTTTGTTGCAGAGCACCAAACCTGCTGCCAATGGAGTCTTTCACGATGGTTGCTGTGAAGATGCTGAAGGAGGAAGCCTCAGCTGACATGCAGAATGACTTCCAGAGAGAGGCAGCGCTCATGGCGGAATTCGACCATCCAAACATTGTGCGACTCCTAGGTCAGTGTGTGTGAGAGAGAAACAGAGTGTCCGGGCCAAAGCAAGATTCCCAAAGAAGCTGCACTTACAGCTGCATTTTACATTGTACAGCCTCTGGATCAGTTTGTTTGCTTGTGGGAGAAGGAAAGTACAAAAACAGATATTGAAACAAAGAAAGAGCGAAAGAAAAGAAATGATACAGGAGACTTTGAAAAATGGTGCAATGGACATTATGCTGCACTTGTCATTAAATCAACCATGAACACACAGTAACAGAGAGAGCTGTCTTAGCATAAATCGTCAACATGTGCAAGGCATTCCATTGGATTGTTGCATCTTTCAGTTGTGCATGCACCTTTAAAAAAAAAAAAAAAAAAAAAAAAAAAGATAGCAATAGCTTTACTCCTTATCTTCTTGTAACATTTCTGTTTTCTTGAATTTGATTGTTGCCCTCTTTTTTCTCAGATGTTAAACCAAAGGGAATTTCATCTTAAAGGAGACCTGGATGAGGAAAATGTTTGAGTGAGCAAAATGTGCAAAAATAAAGTGCAAATTTTGTTGTAAATTCAGGTCCCAGTTCCCATACAAGCTGTAATTCTCCTGAATGAAGTCATTTTCCTCAGACCTGTTTAATTCTAGTACTATAAATCCACTAGAGATCCAGACAGGCCTGTTTGCCAGTAAACAAGTGTTACTTGACAACTAATGCGCCTTTGTTGGCCTGAGTAAAACAAATGTGCTCCATTAAAGTTTATCTACACTAATACAGCCTATCTAATCTAATACAAACAGCTCGCATCCAAATATATTTCCAGGAAGACGTTAAGAGATACAACACGCTCTATTTGGCGCTGTCAGTGAGTAAACAGATCCATTGGTCATTGGCTGTGCTGGAAGACGTTTGTTTACTTTGGTCTATTCTACAGCTCCAGTGGTTGAGAAATATTTTTAAATCAACATCCACCACTGCAGAAAAAAACATGTAGATTTTTCAGAGACTGTGTCGCATGTTTTCCGTTCAGTTTTGAGTGACATTACTTTTGTACGACTCATGGAGAGTGACACACTAACAGCAAAGTCTCAGGCATGCATGAAACTAGAGTTGATGAGATTATTTAATTAACCTCTAATTACCCTCTGGGCTAATAATATACTGCAAATCATGTGTAATGTATGCATCATAAATAACATGTGTGTCAAAATTAGAGATTCCATATGTCTGCATGTCATTACTTTGTTGCATGTGCAGTATGGGGCCCCTGTGTTCTGTATATTTAGCGATGGAATGAAACATAACTACTGTTGAATTACAGCCCTGTATTTTCACCCCTACCCTACCCTCCGGACAAACACACACACACACACACACACACACACACACACACACTTTGGTCTTTCTATAGTTGTGAGGACTCTCATTGACATAATGCATTTCCTAGCCCCTTAAACTAACTAAATGTCTAACCTTCACCTAAACGTAATTCTAACCTGAACCTTAAAACCAAGTTTTAACCATCTTAACCAGGCCCATTGAAATTGTGAGGGCCGGCCAAAATGGCCTCACAATACCAACATGTCCTCACAGCGATGGTTTAGAACCAAACTTTGTCCACACAACCATAGAACATGTAGACACACACACACACATACACACACACACAAACACAACCCATAGAGCAGTAATCAGAGCTTGTTCTGAGCTGTTCCACTCTGACACACAGGGCATGAACTAACTGAGCATGACCTCCATGTCTCCTCTTCTCGCCGTGTTTGCATGTTGTTGCAATTCTTGTGATGACTTGGACATCACAGAAGACAGTATTTAAAAAAAGAAAAGAAAACAATACAATTCTCCCAGAACTCCCAGATTCCAGTTTTACCAAATGTGAATGTGCTTCACGTTGACTGTTGCGTTTTTTTTAATTCTATGGTACTGCAATGAGGCACGATACATTTAATTTATTTGTTCCAGCTGTTCGTTGAAGCTTAATGATGTTTACACGGTCAAACTTTCAAAACAAACACTTGGCGGCACAGTTCCATTCACTGGGACTTTACACACATTCCCCCAGATTCAGTCTGACATATTTGGTGGAATTTTAGGATTTCCACCAGAAATGAAAATAAAGTTCTGTGTGTTTGAGTCGACTTTGAGAGTTTGTAGTGACTGGGCTACCGGCTGGTCAGTCAGGTTCCAATTCATGTTTTACACAGAAACAGAAGCAATGAAATGCAGTCAATCAAAATTATGATTGTGGCCAATATGAGTCAGTACATTTCATTGCACTAACCACATAAACTGCACTAGTCATGCACTAAATAGGAAAGAACACAGACAAGATCTGCAGTGCCTCAAACTGTTGGCTGTAGAAAAAGAATCTGAAACTACTGTCTTGACTCCAGTGGGGTATTTCTTTTCTTGTTGGCAACCCTGGTGATTTGAAATTTATATATATATAATCTTTTCTTCCACAAAGCTGTAAGGGACTCAAAGTTTGTGAATGCCAGGTTACACGACTATGTCTACAACTTCAGCAGGGCTGTTGGGGCTCTGCACAGTCTTAACAGTGTGTACTGTAATTCCTCTAAGCAGTGCACATTGCAAAAAGCATTCACAGGAATGCATAAATAAACAAGCAGACAGCCACTCTTTTATAGACTCAAAGTAAATAAGTAGTAAATAAAGTAAAATGAATTTGGTGAGTGTAAACATTTGCCTGGGTAAGACACGGATTAATAAATGGATATTTTTAAAAATAATATATCCAAACACTTTCTGTCCACATCAAGAATACAAACAAGTTCAGTTGTGGAAGACGCGTCACTGCCAAATACACACAACATTTCAAGTTTGCAGAAACTTAAATAATGTTATTTGTAAGTTCCCTCAGTCGTAACTGAGATTCTCAAGAAGTACAGCCTCATAACACTTCCAATTTTAGAAATTCTCTTTAATCGAGAGGCTGAGAAGAACACAAGGTTAATTTAGAAATGCACTAAGTTTACATCACATCAGCAATGTAAGACTGTACTTCCACTATGTGTGAGAGTTTATTTGTGAGCATATACACATCTCAGGTGGTTTGTCTGTGTTTATGTCTAGACTGAATATATATTTACCTTTTACAATGAATGAACTCATTGTATAATATACTGTAGACAAAAAATAGACCTGATTCAGTATGATTTAATGATGTCACCAATGTGTTTATATGGTTGGCTGTTCTCTCAAACCTCTGTGGTGGGAAAATGCAAAGCTCACAAGCCTACCTATACATTCTGTACAACACCCATCATCAAATAAAATTGTCTGTATTCCCTCTTCAGGTGTGTGTGCAGTTGGTAAACCAATGTGTCTGATGTTCGAGTACATGGCCCACGGCGACCTCAATGAGTTTCTACGTCGTCGGTCTCCAACACAGTCAGTGCGCACCCTTAGCCACGCTAGCCTGTCGGGTCGCAGCTTCTCCTCTGAGATGGAGGCGGGACCTCTCTCCTGCTCCGAGCAGCTGTCAATTTCCAAGCAGATTGCTGCGGGGATGGCATACCTATCGGAGCGCAAGTTCGTCCATCGTGACCTTGCGACACGGAACTGCTTGGTAGGGGAGGAGATGGTGGTGAAGATTGCAGACTTCGGCCTCTCCAGAAATATCTACTCAGCCGATTACTACAAAGCCAATGAGAATGATGCCATCCCAATTCGCTGGATGCCTCCAGAGTCTATTTTCTACAACCGCTACACCACTGAATCAGACGTGTGGGCCTATGGTGTGGTGTTATGGGAGATTTTCTCCCACGGGATGCAGCCGTACTACGGTATGGGTCATGAAGAGGTTATTTACTACGTGAGGGATGGTCACATCCTCTCCTGTCCTGAGAACTGCCCTCTGGAGCTGTACAATCTGATGAGGCTTTGCTGGAGCACACACCCCTCAGATCGGCCCAGCTTCAGCAGTATACATCGGATACTGGAGCGTATGCATCAAAACACACTAAGTGTGAATGCTGAGCCTGAGGCTGACTGCTAACCTGGGAGATTTTCACATAAACAAGTCTGTCCCTGTGAGTTATGTAGTGATTTAGTGCATAATACCACACTTTAAATGAACTCTGACACTGAGCCTGAGCAGACAATGAATACTCAGACTGTGAAGTGCCTTCAAGCTCTTTTCCTGGGCTTTCCAAACCCTTTTGTATCATAAACACCTGTCATATTTTAGTAACTTGTGTATTGCTTACTTCTTTAATTCAGGACTTTAATTCCTGATCAGACCCATCAGACAGGTCTGCTTTATTTATGAAAAATGTTACATGCATGTATGAACAGACCCCTGACCCTAAAGCCTTAACCTTTGAAGACTTGAAGCCACTAACCATACAGATGTACCCCTAACCATAGAAAAATGTGCTTCATCCATTGCCTTTAGAATTTCTCCTTTTCATTTTGAGCTCTTTTTACAAATGGTCTGAACACTGAGGTTAGAAAATGAATGGAACATGACAGCTTCATAGTAAATTTTCTCCTTTAATAGTCACCTCTAGCAAATTTCACAGTGGCACACAATCACTTTATACCATTGCTGTTGATTGTTTTTATAGAAAAGTTGCTATTCCATTTTTGGGCATTCTCTATATACTTTTTTTTCCATCATGTTGTTGTTGATCTGTCTTTTTTGTTATTAATTTCACCTTTGCAACAGTGTTTGACACACAGACTTTGATATACAACTTGTAGAAGACAATGGTAAAATTAGTTGCCAACTTGCGTCATAGTCGCCATCGTCTCTCACCGAAACACACACACACACACACACACACACACACACACACACACACACACACACACTGACACGTGTTTAATTATAATTTTGCTAAACTTCATTAGCTAGATTCATGCCCTTTCCTCAAAATAGACTCTTTGGTGGGTGAAGAAGCCAAACTGTCCTTGAGGTGAAAAATATCCTTATTATGAAAGATTGAATTTTTAATTACTCCTCACAAAGTCAGAACTTCTCTCTTACAGATCAAATGTTGGCCCATGGTCTGATTTCATCTGTGTTTAATTAATGTCATTTTTATTACACAATACGAGTACAGCATTGAGAACATCTCATGTCATCAGTCTTTTTGTCATGTGGATTACACAAAGCAGTTTTTGTTCTTTTAAATTTGTTTTGTACATTTATTAAATTAAGAGATTAATGTCAAATTAGTGTAAATGTTGATGTTGTCAACTGAAAATGCCTTTCAGATGAAGAACATGTTTTATTTCTTTTTAAATGTGGTGTGATATTGTGTTTGTGTTATATACATAGATTTTCACAATTTTCACCACATTTACTTCCCATCAAGTATGAAATGTCTTTGTATTGCTTGCAAATAAACGTAATTATTAAACACATTTGTGTTTTAGATCTGGGCGAAGAATTACAGCAATTTGAGGAGTGGATGAGAACAACATGCATGCTCTGTGAAAACCCACTCCTAAATACTGGAGATGATGTGATTTTAGTGACTTCAGATGTTACATGGAATGAACAGGAATTAGGTTAGGTTAGCAGGTTCTTTGTCTCCTATTAAATCACTGATGTCTTCTGTGGCTCTGGGAGAACTTTATAAAGTTTGAAAAAAGAACCTAATGAAGTCAATAGCTACCTCAGCATGGCTGTGACAGTACAATTGGGAGATGTGGGATTTGAAAGAAGAGGGTGTTTAGGAGGTGGGTGGTTTAAGAAAAGATGCTACTGAGTTGCATTATGGGAACTAGAGTATCCAACTTTATTTGGAGCTTGATTCACAGGGGGTGGGTTAGGTTAGGATTTTTGAAACTTAATGAAAATGCAGTGTTAAATTGCTGGAGTACTCTTCTAATCCTACCTTAATTGAATCTAACATGAGCCTGAGATAAAAAAAAAAAAAAAAAAAAAAAAAAATGTAAAGGACCTCGTCTGGAATTTACCAAAACTAAATGCCTGAGGACCAGTAAAGGCTGTCGTATTAATTTTCTGCATCATTAAGAAAGTGTTGAATGGCATTAGCAACACACTGGTGATTAATTCAGATGTAATTTTTCCTGTGGGCAGGAGAGAAGGCCCTGGGATCATTATAGTTCACTCAAGTTGAGATGGTGCATCATGTGTAGCGGTAGTGATAGAGGAACAGCCAGAAATAATAAAAATAAGAAAAGATTCATCATATGGAGACATGAATTGAAAGCAACTGAAATTAATCCATTTATTTTTTCATATCTTGAGAATAATGACAGTTTGGTGATGCTGAGACAAGGTAGAGTTGTGGGGGGGGGGCAACATTGGGCGAGAGGAGGAGTTCACCCTGAACAGATCGCCAGTCCATCGCAGGGTCAACACATATATAAACAAACAACTATTCACACTCACATTCACACCAATTTAGAGTCACAGATAACCTTCTTGCTGTGATGCAACAGTGCTAACCGTACCAAATTTCACATGAATTACTTGAGATACATTTATTCAGGCCCTGGTTGCATCATACCAAGATCAGTCCTGTCATGTTCCCAACATGTGATTAGCTGCACCCCCCACCCCACCCCACCCCCCAAAAAAAGAATAAAGTGGGAGGCAGAGGCCCCATCTAGATTGATGTCTGGTGTGGCTTCATGGTAAGAGTGTGGAGACAGGCAGATATATGTCACTGCACATCAGAGAATCAGCTGCATTTATACATTGATTTCATTATGGAAGGTTCTGGAACCTCAACTCAGCAGCTCTCTGTTTATTTAATCACAAGCCCCCCCCAATACATGTTCCGTAACAGGCCCTCACTCCCACCACACCCACCCAAAAATAAATAAATAAAAAAAGCACACCAGGTATTTTATTGTGTGGATGCTGCAGTTTTACTACTCTCCACAAGAGGGATCACAGGGGTGAGCGGCTGCAGGAAAAGAAGGGTTGCCACACAGACCCCAGAGAGTGATTATTCTGGTGAATTTCTGTGAGAATTACAGAGAACCTTGTTGTTTTCTCTGATGTGTCCAACTTACATGTGTGGATTTATATAAGATTGTGAATGTGTCTGTGTTTGTTTCCTGGTAATGAATGAATGAGTGCAGTCTATGTGAGTGTGTCTTTTGGAGATGCCCAAAGTAAACTGTTTAGAGTAGGCAGCATGGAGTTTGGCCTTGGACTGCTCATCCCTCTTCTCCTTGATCTAAACTGTGGATCAGACTGTCTTACTCCCACTTCCTCTTGTGTTTTTCCCTCTCCTCACTTTTCACCTCCTACTCATGTCTCTGTCTGGACCATGTTTAGTGCTGTTTCATCTTTTTCAGTCTTTTCCCATACTTTTCCTCATTGTTTTTGTGTTTTTACAGGTCCTTGTCTGCTGTGGGCTGAGGCTGAACATTTTGTGATCATTTAGCAGGCATCTTTGTTCTGTAATTTCATGAGAAGGCTGGAACTGAACCACCTCAGATACCACACAGTTGCTTTTTTAAAATCAAATTCTGAGTTAGGCCAGTGCCTAAATCATCAATCATCATCATTGATCATCAACTCTCAGTCGTTTCTTTCCTCGCTTCCCATCACCACCGTTTCCTTTCTTGTCTGGATTTGCAGTCAGTTCCCATCTCCATGTGCATTGTCTTTGAAATGTTTTGGTTAAAATGTATCACACAACCAGCTGCATATATTGGGTAAGCAACACTCATTCACAGTGAATTAGCCATTTGTCTCTTCACCAAACAAAAGGTTTATCTGAATGGACTCTCTAACCTTCCTGCCAACTTCCAATAGCTCCTCTCAGTGTTTGGCAACCAGAGATTATTGCAGCCACAAAAAAAATCCTTCCTGTTTTGTCATGATAATCTCCTTCAGTTCAGTACATCTTCACTGTGCAGATATTTGATAATGTCTCAGAGGAAGTTGGATGTGTGTTGACATTTTCTGAACATTACGACAGAAGTGCTGCGATTCCTGGATATCTTGGCGCATTCGCAATCCAGCTTTTAATGTTTTGTTGACTTTTCCGCGCATTATAAATTTTGCTGGCAACAGGATTGCTGATTCTTTTAACCTATCTGCCACACATGCAGTAGGACATTTGACCACGGGGACGTATCTGTCAGTCAGTAAACCATGGTGGGACAAAGATGTGGCATCCCCCTCACTCAGCGACAGTGCAGGGGAACTTCCTGTGTGGCCTCACTGGCTCTGATTGGCCCATTCAGGGAGTAACAGGAAACAGGGAGACATATATCAGTCAACTGGAGGCTAGCACTCAAAAGCTTTGGAACAATAAACATAACAGTGTGCACACACACACACACACACACACACACACACACACACACACAGCATTCTTTCCTATAAAAACATTTGGCTGCCGTTGCTAGGGCTGCTGCTTAATTCATGTCACTCACGACACGGTGGCCCTGACTGCTCTTACAGTAGCCTCGAACATACACACATGCCACACTTGTACAGTGTGGTACTTTGTGTAGCATCTGCTTCATGTCACAGTCCACACGCTGTAATGTAAAGTGACTGCTTTCTAACTTAAAATTTTTCAGCATTGAGGCATGCGCTAGTCAGATTGTTTGTTTGTTTGTTTTTTACCAGCAATTCAAGATCACTGCAAACTTAAGGTGCTATTTTATCACGAAGAGATCATCAAACACTGGCAGTACCTTTTAAGCAACTTGTTTAACACAAAGAAATGGCTGGAAAAGGGAGGAAAACCAAGCAGCAGCATTTCCCCTTTCCCTCACCTCATCTGGACATAAGTGGAGTGTGCTCTTATAGTGCCAGGAAGCTTGGACCCAGGTGTTCCCAATAAATGACGACCTGACCACACCCACTGGGTGTCGGCAACACAGAACACAAGGACAAAGACAACAGCCAGCCCAGCAGCTAAACAAGGGAGGTGGCATGACCAAGGTGTTTTGCTCAAAGTGACAAACCTGCAGGGAATTATCACATTAATCTGCAGCTCTCCTCTGCTTTACTGAACATTGTAGCCAGTTTCAGATAATTCTTGACTTTTGCAAAGATGTTTTGACCACACAAATTTGATGCAAATGCTTGGTTTGGTCTCCTCCAAAACCTGAAGGAAATTTTACTGCTTAATGCTCTACTATGTTGACCAGCTAGCAGCTACCTTTATCTGTCTGCCATTTGGTAATGGACCAGTAGCATTCAGAGCTGGGAAGGCATTCATTTCATGACGGGACAAAAATGTGACAAGTTTTCTCTGGTAACTGTATCAAGTGAGTCAAGATCAGACAGACTTTACTGAGAACTAATTCACTGAGCATTTTCTCAACTCTAAACCTGCAAAACCACACAAAAGTAATCAAAATCAGACTGTGAAAAAACAGAATTTTATAGTATGATATAAACACATGGTACACACAGACTGGTGTTGACAGTCAAGACTGTCCAAAATGTGTCAAGGGCCTCAAGGTCAGTGGATTAATATTAGGTCTAGCAAGAAACCCTGCATGTCATGGAACATACATTATCTGTCTGTGACCCTGTGGGTTCCCGTGTTTGCCTGTCACTGACTTTTTGGACGTCTTGGAAACAAAAACACTGTGAGAACAGAGAGAGACCAAATCGAGGCTACATGTTAAACCCTCAAAAGGTAGTACATCGATAGAATTAATTGGCAGGTTTAAGTATCTTTGAAACCATTTTAGCTGCTTTAATTTCAACAAAACCAGGTTTCACAATAAAAAACACAATAATTCAGACTTTTCTCATGTTTTTATTGTTGCTGGGATATCAACACTATGACTCTGGCTGGACATTCATTGATATTGGCCCCTACAGTATAGATAGTATGTGTCACAATTACTCACTACAAACTACTGGTACATGGTATATTAAAGCTGAGGTTGATTTTTTTTTAACAGCATTTTAAAGCAATGTTTCACTCTGGAAGAATAAAATGTCTCAGACCTACAGCTCAGAGGATCAGTCACTGGTCCCAATCATGTTAATGGTATCATTATGTGTATACTCTTTGGGATGAACAGTAATGTTTGGTACAGCATTACGTGACATGACGTGATGAAAGTGCAACACATACCAGTTGCGTCATGTTACATTGTGTCATGTGACACCTGCAGTAAATATCAGGTGCCAATCTGGGAGCGAATAAAACATTTTCTGCAGATCATTGGCGCACGTCAAGACACTACCAGTGAATTTTGTGAATTTACATATAAAACAGTTGATGTAGGTGTTTTGACGTGTGTCATACGCTGCCAGTGTGTGTTGCCCTCAAGAATGAATTTCTTTGTTTTGTGTTGACTCCAAACGTTATATCTCTTCAACAGTCAACAATTACAATTACTTCATTTGTGACCATTTTTTGAGGCTGTGTTGTGTATCTGTATTATTTAAAAAAAATCACACTTTCTGGTGAATGTCCTCAACAAAAGTGAAATATTGCTCCAACACTGACATTAATTTTTGTTCTACTTTAAGGCAAATGTAAGACAATGGTGTTAGCAAAACACAAACTTAAAGAGCACCTTAACACCACCTGAAAATCTTGGCTTTGCTGACCTCTAGTGATTTAATTTGTCACTTTGTTGCAGTGATGTACAAGTGTACTCCAGGACACTGTGACATCACTGCTGGGTGTGGTCAGAGGTGAAACAGGCAGAAACATTCAACCAGAGAGGGCAGTAAATCACTGCTTTTCAGTCAGGTGTTAAGTTACTCTTTAAAGAGGAGACATGGAAGGCACTGCACACATAGATATCTGGTTCTGGGTCACAAACAAGTTAATAACTGTATCTACAGGGAGTTCATTAATTAGGGTCACAATAAAACCATAAAAACCATAAACAAAATCCTACAGTACATTTGGACAGAGTATAACACAGTTAAATTTACAGACACAAAAACACTTTCCCTTTGGTGATTAACTTTGAATAATATATTTTATATACATACATACTGTACACATATACTTACAAAGGTATACAAAGAGTGACTCACTGGTAAACAAAGACATACAAAGACAGAAAGTTTAGTTGGTTTGCTATATAACCTGAATCAATACTTGTTAGAAAAATGGTTACAGTGAATGTCAATGGTTGGGTCCAGAGTTGTAGATTGGCAAAGTTTGGTCAGTGAAACAATGAGTGGCACTCCTGCTGCCACCACTCTTGTGAGGCCTTTCGTGAAGTTAACAAAAGTGAAAGCTGCACAAACGCAAAGATTAAACATAAGAAAACAAAATTTTTATGGAAGATCGTTGCCGTGAAACTTATGATTGGGCAACTTTGACAGTTAAGAATACCATCTGACCTCATGTTAGCACTGCAGTTTAAATCCCTGACAAACATCTTGCTTCCTGGAAAACATTTGACTGTATTTTTGGCTGTGATTCTCACTTTGCTGTCAGCTGTTGGGAGCTTTGTCTGTGTATTCTGGCCAAAAACTGTTTTGATTCAAGTCACGACAAAGCATTCAGCTAGCGGTTTTTAACAATGTACGTCATAGCATCACCACGCTGACTTTCAGCTGGCACAGAATCACAAGTTAATGGCAGAAGGCAGTGAGTGCACTTGTGGAAATTATATTACACCGCTCAACACTACATTGACTCAACTCTGGCTCACCTCTCACTAAGTCTGTTCAACAATCCTTAAGGCAAATATTATCAGAGTAAAGTATGAGTAAACTATAATATGGTCATTGCTGTCAGTAGACCTTTAAATCAGAATCATAGCCCCTAACATGTAATATGGTGACATCAACAAAACATAATATATTCTGGATGGGTGTCAATAACAGTTACACCTATTATTGACTGTGGTACTGTAGTTAAATCCCTGACAAAAATTAATTAAACATATCCCAAAATGGGAATTCTAGCCATTCTAGTCTTTTCTTTGGCTCCTTAAATCCCACTGGATTAAAATTCATACAGTGACATAGATGAATATACGTCACTGTCTTCTGTTCTGGACAGCTGGCTGTAATTTGAGCAGGTCAGTGTTTTGTTTATATCAGCTGCTGTATCATTTGTGGCAAAGTGGACTTTGTAAACTACAATTTTAAGCAGGCATTCATTAACATCCATTTTATCCTCATGTTAATGTTTATGGTCCACCTTTATACCTCTCACAATGTTAGGAAGATGTACTAGTTCTATGTTGTTCACAATTCTAATTTCATATAGTTTACAGCAATTTTCAGTTTCAAAACCACCAGGGAGCAAATTTTTCACGAGTGCTGAATATTGTTTCACATTCACTTAACTTTTCCCACCCCCCACTTTCCCGCTTCTCTCTGTCAGCCTCATGGATACAGAACACTTGATAAAACCACGAGAGGCAGACAACAGCACATTTCGTGTCATAATCTGAAGTCTGTTAACGCTCACCAGACATGACCTTCGCCTTGTCTCCACATAACACTGTGGCACAGAGCCTGCTCTGAAATGGCAAACATCCTCCTCCTCTTTTTGGTAAGATCCCTGGAACAACTCGTCTCTAATTCCTCAGAGAGAATAAACAACTCAGGATTTCTTGCAGATCTTGGACCCCTCACGTATTTAAGAGGAAACTGATGGGATGGTTTCACAAAAGGCTTTTTAGTAGGAGAGGATGGTTGGTAGAATAATGTGTCCCTGTAGTATTTAGTCTGTAAGGTCACTTGTCATTTAAAAATGAGTGATGAATCCAATGTGGAAAAGGATAATGGCTCTGGTTACTTTGACACTGGGTTGAATCCATAATTGGCAGAACAATACTGCAGTGTTTTTGGTAAGTCGCTAAACATGTCAAACATGTCATACATACATATTTATTCATTTTATAAGCACTGGCAAGACACTTAATTAATTTGCCACTTTGGCGCCTATGGTTTGGAATTTTTCAAATCCTGGAAATTGGTCTGAACACTATCAACAAAGCTGACCTTAACTCTCCACAAGGTCATTTTAAAGTTAAAGCTGATAGAGATCGCTTGTATCAACTTTCAGTTACATGTTATAAGCACAAAACATCATGTGCTGGTTTGAATTTCCACAGTCTTTTCTCCCAAACACAAAAGAAAAAGGAAGAATAGTGTTCTAAATCTGGGCTCTGACCGAAAATGCTGCAATTAATATGAATTAGTCCTTGAATGGATGTAACCCATAACAACAGGATACAACGTTAGAGAAGACTGGAGACAGAGGATGGGTTATACTGGCATTACCTTCATTTCACAGATTACTTTTAAATAGTTCATATCAGCATTGCCCTTAACAACACATTTAACACAACAGAAAATAATAAACAACTAAACAAAAATACTAACAGCCTATCAGAGTCCTTGAAGATCAGATCATTCTGAAGTCGATGAAGTTGTTTCACCTTTCTTCATAGATGCCATTCTCTTTGTCATTGTCATCCAACTCATCATCAAATCCACTTCATCTAACTGCCTCCATTCTCATATTTACCACGTTCATTAGTTTGTATCATATTCACAGTCCCTCTTGACCTTCCCATACTTCCATTTACCCTTTATTAGTCACTATTTCCAAAAGAGATTAACCCCTTCAAGCAGCTCGATTAATCTCCATGATATCCAGCCCTCCTTTATACTACGGAGTGTTCATTATGATGGTGGTGGTGGTGGTGCATACCACTGCCGCTGAGCACCGTGTGGTTGATGGACGACGCTGACCGGTCAGACCCCTCTGCTGTCGTTCCGTTCACGTTCTCCTGCCGCTGGCAGCACAGGATCTGCCTGAAGGTGGCGCTCATCTCCTTGTCACGGTAGGAGTAGATGATGGGGTTCATGGCCGAGTTGAACTCGGCGAGAAGCAGGAAGAACTTCTCGAAGGCTAGGACATTGCAGCTGGAGCAGAAGACGTCGAGGAGGAGGATGACCAGGCCAGGTGTCCAACAGACAATGAACGCACCTGAGAAAACAGCAGAGAGAAAAAAAAGAGCTTAAATTGGTGCTGTTTTTCAGAAATATACAAAAAATACAGCTGTCAGTATCCCACAAACTATTTAAGTGACACATAAACCCATTGGTGTATCTAACTGTTAGCTCAACGTACTGTATTTCACCAAATCAACATTTTTTTTTTATTTGTATTTTCACGGCCATGACATAGCTGTACCAGGACCAGGGCTTTCTGGATTTCTGGAGTTAAAGTTTTGATGACTTGCAATTTGATATTCGAAAGCTGATGACTTGGTTTTGAGTCAGACTTGAATTTTGCTGGCTCATGCTTGGGAAACAATGATTCACTTGGACTTGAAACTGGATACTAAAGACTTGAAGCTGGGACTTGATCAAAAACACGTCTTTTCAGCATCACCTTAAAATGTATACCTCATCATGTCATACATGGGATTCGTCCTACTACCTCCATCTTCACTATTAGGTGAACATTATGTTTTTATGACATCCTGTGTCTGAATCCAGCGGACCTGCTTGTCTTTCCTCTCTATGTTAAACTACAAAACAGCAAAAAAAAATTGAAAACAAAATGGGTCTAGAATGAAAGAAGAGAGAAGATTTAGTGTAAAGTAGTCATAGGTGAAGACGCACTATTTTACAGACAGAGTTGTTGTTTTTGGTTTGTTTTGACACAAATAAAAAAATCACTCTATAACCGCATGACCATCACTTGACAACCACACCGCCATCAATCTACAGAAATAAAAAACAACCATGCCACTCTATAACCACATGTAGAACTTTTAAATGATATATTGCAAGAACAATGTACTTACATTTTACTGTGTTTTCAAATAGTTTGTTATTGTGGGTGCATTAGGTTACCAGTAACAGAGCCCCACAGGTGAAAAATACCACTAAAAGGCTGACTTGCAAGTCAAAATCCTGCTTACTTGCATACGTAAATGCAATTGCATGAATCGTTAATAACACCATTCCATTAGCTGCAATATATGTGACTGAAAAATCAATTGATCTCCTATGTGCTTTCACCACACAATATGATCTTATCGATCACAACACACATATTTTTCTAGTTCGTTATGTGATAGAAAGTACATACGGAAACACTGTGAGGAAGATATCTTATTTCACTTTATATTACAATGTTACATAATAATATACTGTGGATAATTTGCTTCATTCAAAAGAAAAGCCCAATTTCAAAGAATCCAACATGGATGAGAGTATGGGATTCCTGACATCTCAGGAAATCAACTCAAATCCTCCACCATCCCTTCCTTAACAAGAAACATGTACCGAAACAGAAATGATTGACCTCTACCTCCTCTACCAGCCCTATCTCAAGTATCTCATTGTCATATGTATAACCCTCTAACCTCATCTGGGTGATTACAATGCATTAACATAGTGGAGGGGGGGTTACTGACTCATTACTCATGAATGTCATGTTCAAGTGTTGTGATTTCAGTCAACAGATGCTATTTGTCCTGACTATAAGACAAGTGTAGGACATTACACTCTTGAGACAGTAAAACAAAAACTTGATGAGAAATTAGGCAAGCAGAGACAAGAGAGAGAGACAATACTGACAGGCAGGCCTGTTATCTGTTAGTGTTTTGCAGGCAGCAGCTGCAGTGAAGGCTTGACCTCACTTCCCAGCTATGCGGGCAGACTCTCCAGAGTTAGATAAATTTCTCAAACGGTTCACAGCCCAGCAGAGAAATTATCTGAACTATTTCTCAGTGAAACATCTTACTATGGACAGCACAAAAGAAATAAAAAAACACCCCAAAGAAAAATACTTCAGACCAATACTATGACTGTATTATGTTTCCATCAACAGTGTTGCTGAAGGCAAGAAACATTGTCACTTAATACAGTCATTATATTTTCCCTAAACATAACCTATACTCTTGTCCAAGTAAGGCATGAACACACAACAAAACACACAACACTCCCAGAGTTTTTTTTTCTTTCATACATTTTTCCCACAGAATGAGGAAGAAAACAGTCTTTGTGTGAAGTTATGACCTGAGAGGTTTCGCCCTTGGATTCTTTCATTTCCTCTCTGAATCCAGGGGTTCATAGTTGCTTGCGTTACACCCTCCATCTCAAAAATAACTCTTTACATTGCCCAAAAAAATGAAGCCGGTTTACCATGACCATACAGACCAACATTACTGCCATATCAGGTTTACAGTTGGTAAACCAGTGTTTTTGTTTACAGAAGAAACAAATAGATTTTTTGGCAGATCTAAGTGAATCCTTTTTCCTTGTCACCTCTTGAAAAAGGAAGAGAGACAGGAAAAATGGAAAGTCAGTGGAGAAAAGTAAATAAACAAGGCTCCAAAACAGGCCTGGAAAATGTGGAAATGTATGGAAAACTACTTTGACGCTTTCCAAGTCTTGATAGAATTAGGAATCACACAGAAGCAAGAGACACATACAGATGTTATTATGTCTTCCTCATATCAACAGTGTTCTATATGATACATAGTGGTATTTGTAGTTTTAAAGGACAATCTTCAGTTAAACAGTGGTTTCACCTTGTTGGGAGTCAAGTTGTTCCACAACACTAGACAATATTTAAATAACTCAAAATCCAGTCAATAACCAATTTATCTAGGACCTACAGGTGAAGGACTATCAACAAAAGAGGTCTACATGAGTGGTTTGATATCAGAATAATCACTGAGACCTTTAAGAGACAGGGTAGCCTAGCAAGTTGAATGTGGGGTTAAAACATTGCCTGTTTAGTATCAAGTATGGATCCAGTGCATATGGAAGCTCAGTTCTGCCAGAAAACAAAACAAAAACAAAAACAAAATTAATTGTGATATAAGTCAAAACTAAAAAATAGTAGGTAAATTTGACTTCTGTCTCAAAGTTATGATTCAGTATCTCATTATTATGACTTGTAAAGGTCCAATTTTTGACAATTTATGTCATGAGTTTAAGTAACCCCCCGCCACCTTCCTGGTGGAAACGAGCTTCCATAAGAATGGGAACTGAGGTCTCTGGGAACAAAAATAAGGAAATAATGGAGACCAGACTATGGCAATGAACCCCGCACTCCCCACAAACACACACATGCAAAACCAAGGGTAGACACGGATAAACACTCACATGTGCAGACACAAACACACGCAAACACTCACTTACATAATTATACTCAGCACAAAGACAGATGGAGGAGGACTCCAACACACTCAGAACATTTGGGCGGTGTTAAGAAAGCTCTCACAAGAACTGACTGTTCCATCCCACCATGCTTAGCCTCACAATCAACATTACAATTGTTATTATGAGCAAAGATTTTGAGGTCTTTTCTGTCTCTGCACACCACCACCCACCTTCATTAGGAAACATGGATTTCTTCTCTAATCTAACTTTGTATCTGTCATGAAAGGCTTTGCTCTAATAGCTGACATGTCATGTTTCTTCCATTTGTCATCACAAAGATGTTTATGACATTGTTTTTCACTATTACTGACGCATTGTCTATTCCTTTCCAGAGACAGCAGCTTGTTCTATTGCCCCCAGTCACATGTAGTGTGGCACAGAATTACTTGCTTAAACAATCATGCTGGTGGTGGTTTTGCATGTTTAGTTCTTTAGCAAGGAATTACATGTTTTTTTGATTGCCTGCATCATAGGCTGCGATCAGCTTTCACATATTTGGCTCTGCTTTGAAAAACAACTTGCAGAAATTTGAAACATGCTCAAGAAAGGTAATCCACCGCAGTGAACACTGTGCCAGGCAACTGACATTGTTGAAGTTACATTAGTGGTGATTTTCTGGTCATTGTAAGTCTTAAGATTTTTATTGTTTTCCACTATGACACAAATATTTCATAATCTGGTAAGATCCAGATTTTATTCAGAGATCATTTCAGCTAACAGGTATTTCTGTGTATCAAGTAAAAAAAAAAAGTGACTTCAAAACCTCCCTATAGGTCTCTGATCCTTATAAAGCTGTGTCTCACACCTCTGAGACACTGTGCTGATGTATTCCATGTGTCATAACATACTTAACTCATTAAACAGCTTCACATTCTGCTATCTTGGATTTTCATGTCTTACGATTATTGCTCACATGTCCTTGCGCGGGCTTAGGTTTCCACTAATGTGCAATTCTCTCAGGCCCCTAAAAAGGAGTAAACACCCAATATTAAATTACTCTACTCATTCTTCTGTAAGTGTCACTCCCTTTCTTCCCATTAAGTCTCTCTATCTGCATCTCTCTCTGTCTCTTTCGCTCTCACTGGTTTCCTGTCCTTCTCCTCCTCTCCCTTTAAACATCCTTTAATTTTTAATGTCCTTCTTCAAATTTCTTTTCTTGAATTTTTCCTTCTCTCTATATCCATGTCTGTCTCTCAATTTTATCCTTTCCTCACTTCTGTTCCTCTCCCTCTGTTTATCTCAATCTATTATTTTTCTAACTCAACCATCATCTGTGGCTGTGACCATGATCCCACGAAAATAAGGTGGCGGACAAAAACCATTATGTATATTTCTGAAACGGTCCAGTGGTTTCCCAGCTGTCCACTGAGGGATTTCTTTTTCCTCTACTGTCTTTTTCACATCAGTACTTACACGCACACACACACAAACACACACACACACTGAAGATTAGATAAATGTTCACATTCAGTGGAAGGGTGTTTACGGATATTGATAAAGAGCTGTGTGGTTTAGACAGTGATGGAGTCTGGTGGTATCACAGTGATCTAATTGTTAGAGAAACAAGATTCTGACTGGAAGTACAGTGAATTCTTTGAAATGACTTTTTTTTTTTTTGGTGGCACAAGAAGCCTGCAATATATCTATGGAGTTGCTGGTTAGCAGCAGTGACTCACTTCAACGTGTTCAGATTTCTAGTTTTCAAACCTTGCTTATTTCTTTCTCATTGTTTTGGAATATAATAAAAAAAAAGTCAGCGGTTAAAATAATGCACACTAGTACTGTAGTGTTCTGTTATGATTTAGATGAAATCCAGATTGTTAGCCACATTCATGCCAGTCACCACCAAATTCTTAATCTAATTTCCCCCGAAACTCCATCTGATTTAAAGCTGCACTTTGGTCCCTCTGTTTTATGTGTTTCAACTCTAAAATAATACCAGTCTGGTCCTATCCTGCATCTGTGTTGTTGACAAAGTTGTCTGTGTATGGCTACATTTTTTTCTCTCCTGCTAGTTGTTTGGTACCACCAGATTCTTTTACCTCAGGCTATGAATGCAGATGTTCTCTGATTAGAAACGTCTCTGTCATTCTATACCAGAATGAACTGACAACAATCACACATACACCCATGCGCATTTAGAGCCCGACTGATACTAGATGTTTGAGACCATTGCCAGTATAGTTAATTGATTATTTTATTTTATTTTACTTTATTTTTTTTTTAATCTGATAACGATATATTTTGTTTTTTATCAAAGGATTCAGGACTCAGTTTCTGATCTTTCATCTCTTGGCAGAAAAACTCAGATTCCTTTCCAGAGCTGTTTTTAATTGATATCAAAAATCAGTAGTTGATCTGGATAATACTTGATTGCACTTCAGATCTTTTAGTTGTTAAATGGGCTTATAAATACAAGCTTACTGTGTTTCTAGGAGGCAAGAAAAGCTACAAGAGGAAGTCAAATATGTTTTGGGCGCACACTCTGGAAGCATTCAATGATACATGTTTAAGGAGACTGAAGAGTTTGCCAGAAAATAACAACTGATGCTGCTGAAACAGGATTCATAAGGACAGATGCTGCTATTGTGAGTGATTAGAAAAGCTGCTCTGTGAATGGCAATTTCTTGCATTACGTGCTTTACACACACACACACACTCAAAACACACAGAAAACAGGTGACATTGCAAGCTGCATACCAGTCATGTTTCAACGCTGACATCGGATTGGAGGGTTTGGCTCGTACTTAGCTCTGATTGGTTCTGCTAGCGAGAGTGATGGAAATGTATGCGTATGTGAGGGTGTGTAACCATTACTTGCAGTCTTCACTTTGAAATCTAGCTATGAACATCAGTGACCACTTGGGTTTTACATTGATTGGTTATACATAGTGATTTAGAGACAAGTGTAAGACATTGCTGGGCCATCTGTTTGCATGTGTTTGGGAGACGATATGTCTTGGCACTCCGCACTGTCTGACGATGCAACCACATACGGCGCCATGGGCTCTAAGATAATCAATTCATTCACAGAAGGCTCCCTACATGAGCCAACACCTGACATACAGACACACACACACAAGGGTCATGGTTAATTTGACAGCGCTGTTGACTCATTGAAGAGTGATGAGGAGAATCTCTGTTAGTGTCATTCAAATTTTTTCAGCAGAGAGGCACAAGTGGTCGAAATCTAGCAAAGCTCTATATGACCTGAAGTCACAGATACATCAGTGTCAGTTGAGAAGATTTGGTTAGTGTTTAAGTTTCAGCTCATAGTTTTTGGTAGATGTCTAATTAGCAACAAGATCTACATGCAACGACTTTTACTTTAGATCAGAATCAGTATTCAACAACAAATCTGGCACACCTGCGGGAGGTTGCACCAGCCAATCGCAATTTCTAACGTAGCCTAGTTCTAACACAAGTGTTTTACGAAGTGGAGACTTTTATGCATCATTAAATTACAAAGAGTAGCACCAATTAAACTAGGTGCTAGCCTGGTGTGACCCTGATAGAATTGCTGGTACATTGCTTTTCTTGGCACGTTACCGCCATCTATAAATCAGCAGGACTGTGTATTTTTGTCGCCTGCATGCAAGTGTGCCTCTATGTGCATCCTCATACTCATGCACAAGAACTCACAAAACAGAATTTCCTCTGTAAAAACTTTAATCCATAGCGCAACTAGTGGTCAAAACCCCCACAGAGGACATTTAACGCATAGGATGCAAGGATGTTTTAAATATCTATTTGTGAGTGTGTGGTTAAATGACTTTTCCACAAGTGTCCCTATCTCTATTATCTTTGGCAGAACAGAGTACAAGCCAGATTGTGGTTTTATTTTCCCATCAGAGTTTATGTGAATGGAGCCAAGCTTGTGTCCTGTTGTTCTTAAGTAAGGCGTGTGAATGTGAAAGAGGCTATGTGCATGTACAGTATGTGCCTGTACGTGTGTGCGTGCAAGTGTGTGTAACCAATTTGTCTTTTTTTCCCCTTGCACCTCATCCTGTCCTTCTGAGAAGAAATTGCCCATAGCTGGTTTTACAGCATCCTGAGAGGGACAAGTGAAGAGGACAGTAGGCTGCAAGGGAGCAGTTATTATCATCTGCTCAGCAGATGGGAAAAGCTGGACTGGGTATGGTTGTGGAATTTACTTTCTGGTCAAACGGCAAAGGCTGAACTCATCTTAACCTTTCCCTAGGAAGACGAACATAATCGAAACCTAGAACTCAATCGCAGTTTTAACCCCAGTGGAAACTGAATGCCTTATGACCTTTTTTGTTTTATACTGGCCAGGGTAACACAGGAACAGGCAAAGAGGGATTTTTCTAAAAGAAATGGGGGAGAAGTGTCCAAGAGATGTGAGTAAGTGATTGTACTGTATATCCAGTCGAAACAGACAAGTACCTCCCTTCTATCAGTGCAACAAAAAAATACAGTATTCAATATCCTCCTCAGTGCTTAAAAATGACCTCATTCAGAAACAGCAGTGGATTCCAGACTGAACCAAAACACATCACACCCTAACACAAAAGACTTACTTTCCCAGTATGAGCCTGGCATCAGTAAAAAGAAACAAATGTGATTTGTCCTGGAATTCCAAACAATAATGATTTAAATTAATAATAGTGAGATGTGTTGCACTGTCATAAATATAGAAAAACTGTTCTTACTAAAGGCAAACAATCTTTCAACCTGCCTTTGTAGCTCAGCCTAGTCTTAAACTCTACTTTCCCACATGACACTACAGAAAAAAGAGAACATTTTTGTTTATAGGAGTGGTCATGTTTTCCTGAATGCTGCACATTAAAATGAAGGTGGCGCAGAAAACATGCATCCCTCAGTTATGGATTAACCACACTTTGTTCTCTGATTCTTAAAGATGTTGAACTTTCCTTTAATTGTGCCAAGCCAGGCCTTGAACTGCAGAATTTCATATTGTGAAATGAAATGGAGCGTGATGCATGTGGTTTAATTTCTGAAGAATCCTCTGCTGTTTCAGGATGAGACTTTTCTCTATGGGGGCATTTGTAACACTGATTTAAAGAGAGCAGGAACAGCTGCAATGACACAACTGAACTTTCAAATTACCACTAAACTGTAAAACATTGAAGAAATACAGTGAAAGTGAGACACTGTGTTGTTAATGCAGGCCACGCGCCTCTGTTCAATCATAATTTAAACTTTTACTAGCACGCCTGACATTTACTTCACTGATAGCCTGTCTCTCTGCACCTTATAGCCATTAAGTTGCATGGAAAAGCCTGCAGATGAGACTCAGAGCAGCTTGACTCTTCTAATGTGAAACTGCTGGACTATGAGAGAGGCTAAATGAGTAGAAACAAACAAAGCATCTCTAAGCAGTGGTATGCTCTTCACGTTTATACATACTGTAGGCTACAGAGCACATTCTGCTGTCCACTGCTTTGAATTAAGTGTGGAGTAAAGACAACAGAGCCAACAGGATGAGATAACACAGCACATAGGAGACAAATCACATAGAATCCTTCGGTATGTTTTGTCTAGGAACAACACATCCTGCTTCCAGGCACTAAGAAGTACTTTTCCCACAATTCACACTCCAACTTACTTTACACAAAATAGTCTGCTACTGTGCTTTAGTCTGTCCAAGTTAAAAAAAAAAACCAAAAAAAACAGCAATTCTTCTATTCATTACATACCACTGCAGAGGCCTGGAGACTTGCAAAGTGGGAAACATATCTCTACTGAAGGCTTGGACATAAAACTGTCAGACTGCACACACAGCTCAGCCTGAAGATAAAACAGACACTGATTCATCAGAGGAGAGTCTTGTCACTGCATTGATGTATTAGTGGACAAAAAAACAATACTACAATACGACAGAGAAGGATGACTCTGGATTATTAAAACTTGTGGACTTGCTGTCAATATTTGTCAACTCTTAACATGTAGGCAAAAAACTGACATGTTGGGGCTCTGAAATCTGATAATAGTCATACGTAGTGCAGCGTAAAGCAATCGCCAAGACATAATCAGGTTTTCTGAAAGTCTGAATCTGGTTTGGAGTTTTAGCTTTCATGATCTTCCACACTGTATGTAACAGCTGAAACAACTGGATCTTCTGTACTCATATGCTCCTATTTGGCATCAGCAAAATTGAACGTAATGGAAATGCAATGGTGTCTTCATTCATAACTATATCAGAATATATTCAGATCCACTGAACATAGACTGCTCATGCAGAATCACAGCAAATTAATGTAGTTTGTAGGGAACAGAGTTGGCTGAGATGGTGTATATGAGTCTTGCAGTCGTGCTAGGCAGACACAGTGCTTGGACTCAGAGACCTATCAACAGATTCATTGTTCTGTTGCTGCTGATGACTTCACATATCCCACTCACTGCTGCACAGATAGCAGAGTTACCCATTTACAAACAATCGAAGATGCATTCGCTCCTAGCCACAATGTCAAGCTAGCTTATAGACATTATCTGGAAACCAGTAAAAGTACAGCCACTCATGTGCTCTGAGGCTAAGATTTAAGGCACAAAAAAAAACTCAACATGTAACCCAACATGCTCATTAGCTCTTGGCCTTTCCCATTTGTTTTCTACACTTCATGCACATCTTACTGATGAAGTTGCTCAAAAACCCAACTTATAGCTATCTAGAGATAGTTGCAGTGTAGTGGATAGATAGCAATAGCAACAACCAGACAGAGATAGTAAATAGAACATTGTATCTCTTTCTTACCCAAAACAATCACTACGGTTTTCAGCAGAGACATCATGGTATCTCGATTGCGTCTTGGTCCAGAGCTGTGCCGTGACATCCTCATGGTCCTCTGCCGCACATACACAAAGATGTGGGCATACAGCGTCACCATTACAACAAATGTCACCAGGTTAAACACTGCCCAGAAGACCAGGTACGAGTTGCTGTAAAGCGGTGCCATGTTGGAACAAGTCTTAAGACTACAGATACAGTTCCAGCCAACGCTGGGGATGGCCCCCATGACTATGGACATGGTCCAGATAATGACAATCACCACGACCACACGTCGGTTGCTCATTCGTGTGTGTAGCTGCATGCGGAACACAGTGATGTGGCGCTCAATGGCGATGGCAAGCAGGTTGGCCACAGACGCCGTCAGGCTGGTATCAATCAGGCCTTGGCGCAGAAGCCACGTCGAAACAGTCAGACGCCTTGTGTTTGGTCCCGTGTTGAACATCAAGTAGAAGTAGGCCAGTCCAGCAAAGAAGTCAGCAGCTGCCAGGTTGGCCATCAGGTAGTAGATGGGGAAGTGGAATCTCCTGTTGACATAGATGGCGATCATCACCAGAAGGTTGGCAAGCATGATGAAGATGCACACTGTGATGCCCAGGCCCATCACCAGCCTGCTGACGGTGTTCCAGTCAGTAGCAAGGGTCTTGCCACTACGGTTGTAGAAGAAGGCGATGGTCTCATTGTAGTAGCACTGTTCCTCATCCATGGTGGCAGTGGTGCTTTCTGAAAGGAGAAAATATAAAGCATTAACAGTTCAGAAATTTACATCAGGGTTGTTTGCCTTTTCATTAAACAAGCTGATGCTCTCACAAGAGACGTGTTCTTCCTGTAGTCTCTTGGTATTAGCAGGGATGCTGGAGATTGAATTGTAAAAGACAGGGTTTATTATTCACATGCACTGATCTGTAACACGGCTCATCATCTCAAAACAACACCCACAGATTAAAAATAGAAAAGCTAGATTTTATCAGTCAATCATATCTTATTTTCCTCAAGTGAATCCAACCTTGAATAAACACCCCAAATTTGTGCCAAATGTGTGATGTTTACAACATCAGTAAAGCACAATGAACAATGGACAACACCAGGTTGTTCAGTCAAAGAGCTTGATATACAGTCCACTGCAAATTTAGATCAGATTGTATTACTGTGTAAGTGAAACCTAAAACTGGCCCAAAATCTTACTATGAAGCTCTGGGGGTTTCTTCAGAATTGTGCAGATATCAGTGAAGGTGATCTTTACTCTCTCATACACACTCTCTCCATACATGTATTACTCCAAGATAGCTAATGAAATTCTAAAAAAATTAAGCATCTATCAACAGTTTGTGCATCTGCATTGCAAGGATGCTTGTTTAACCATTTAAGCATTTTAGCTTTTGAACTATGTATTGACATGAATTTAGGAAACACAAACAAAATCTGTCTATACTAAACAGTATGGCCTCTGTTTCCCTCGTTTCTTAGCACATGTTGAGTTTTTATCCCTTAGTCAAGAATGAGTAAATCTCTTTTTCAGGAAAATGCATATATTCCTCTTTCATAATGTTCAACACAAAGCAGTGCTTCGGGAAACATGTGGACTTAACCCGGTTCCTGAAACGTGGAAAAACAAAAATCCCCTTTGGATTTAGACGCTGCTTGATCAGTAGTCATTTGTGTGTGTGTAAGAGAGTGTGTGTGTATGTGTGATGCCCTGGGTTTTTCACATACAGCCATCATTAAGACAGGAACAGCAAAAGGTCTAGAAATGATGAAATGATGAAATGATTCTTAGAAACAAAACCTGTACTGTCAACGAGTCAGTTTACAGCAATGCTGCACAAGGGTGGTGTTTATGTGTTTGTATGCCTGCATGCTTACTTGCTACATGTGAGCAGCTGCGTCTGCATTTTTGTATCTGTGTGCCGTGTGGTGTTAAAGCTAAAAACATGTTTTTTCCATTTGGCCAAGTTTTACAAGTGTTCCTGCTTTAAAAAAAAAACGCATCAGGCAAAACTGAGAAAACTAAGCAGCAACAGCCGCAACATGATGCTTAAGAGTCAACTCACACACACAAACAACACACAGGAAAACTGTGTGTGTGTGTGTGTGTGTGTGTGTGTGTAATAAGCTGCAGTCCCTCACAGATGCCGGCTAGTCTCTCTCATACATCCCCAGACCGGAAACAGGACCTCAGGGCTAGTAGAGTAGAGTGTATGTGTGTGTGTGTGTGAGTGATTCAGAGACAAAGAGAGAGAAGAGGGGAAGCAACTGAAGAAATAAGAAGGGACGAAGAATGAAAGAATGAGTATTAGAAGTTCTGGGTCAAAGGCCAGTGTTTTTGTGGAAATCCGTCTCTTCTGATTTTACCTTCTAATCTGACCGTTCCAATCCTTTTAAACCCTCTTTTAGCTCTGCAGTGACACAGCTAAAACTCCCACTTTGCCAAAACTGAACTGGAAACATGAAGGTTTTTTTTTTCCTTCTCAGATTAATTTGCAATGGTGGAAAAACGGTCACAACCTTTACCTCTCAGAAATTCACATGAAAAAATAAGGCGTACTCCAGGGATATGAGGCAGTGTTGAAAGCTATGAAAGCTGAAGATTGCCAAAAATATTTTTCAACTCCTGCACCTCAACTGCAAAGGAGCACTAAATCTCACTGGTAATATACTGTTTTGATAGCCGTAATTTCCAAGACGTGTTACATAATGCAGAGGGGTTAGTTTAGCGAATCTATGGCCCATAATTTAGTTCCTCACTGTGTTCCACAGCACACCATGCTATGAATTCTATATTTGGACTATTTTTAATCTTATTCCAAGCCAAAAGCAATAGTACCCATCAACTATACAGTAGGCTGGCTCAGACTTTTGGCAGCGTACCATATCCTTATATCCCCTAGCCAAAACGGGTGTGTATTAGACCAATAACAGTATAAAGGAAGTCCTAATCAATTAAATAAACGTTTTTCTGGACTCTGTTTATATCTTCAATTTCCTGAGGCGGGCCGATAAGGAACACCATCTGCAGCCATGTTAACTTGGGCTGGCTATAAAATATTATTTCATTAACTGAAATAGCAATGGTACATTCTATTAGCTGTATTGAATTATTGCTAATACTGGACTGCTTCATACCAGCCAGATGTACCTGCTAAATTTCTGCAAGTTGATTTCTATCAGACAATTTTTCATTACGTTTTATTGTATGTTTATATTTTATTGATGAGCAGTGTCCATTGTGTTTTTAGTGCAACTTTAAACACCATTCACAATATTAAGCCTCATTTGAAGAATAGGTTTGCAATTTTTCAAGACTGTCTTTAAACAATAGTACACACTGAAAGGAGTCTGTTTTCTGTAATCATTACTCCTGTTTTTATTGGTCTTTAGTGATCCACTGCTAATGTGCCTCCAATAGAAGTGATACATTCTTAACTTGATAAGTTGATATGAGACATAATGAGGGAACTTTCCACTAAAAAGGCTGCAACTTTGGAAAATACCCATTTGATCTGTCTGGCTCAGACTGCTGAAGGCTCTTTTTACAGTAACTTCAGATGAAACTTTCAGACTGTGTGGCTTCCTTTGCATTAAGTGTGTCATGACAGGCTCTGTAAGTGGCACATTTTATGGAAACAAACAGCGAAATTTGTGTTGATGCACAGAAGCAGCAGCCTTTTCTTTAATCTTTTTCTTTTTTCTTTCCCTTTGGTGCCTGTGGTGATTTTTTAATTACTTTAAAAAGTGCCTTATCTGACCTGCATGTAATTTTGAGGTTTTTAACTGTTGCTCATATCCAGACAAAGCAGTAACTTAGCCATTAGAAGCACAGCAAAGAGAAGCTGAGTGACAGCAGGATGAATCCACATAGAGGTGGCCTCGACGGCAACTACCACAGCAGATGAAAGCCTATCTATTCTGCTTGTCATCTGTGGTTTATGGCCATTAAATGTCTGGAGGGAGCAGTCACCGGGGCATTAAATGCCTGAGGCACGTCGTCAGTACTAGAAAGTGGAGGAAGTGTCATTGGCCTCTCAGTACACATTCCCAACACTTTCATCAGACCCTTGGAGCCTGCAGAGAGAGATCCTGTCATTGTGTGTGTATGTGTTAGTATGTGTGTTTGCTTGCAACAGCCGGTGGGTGGGTCTTGTAAAAAGGAAAGATTGAGTAAGAAAGGGGACACAGAAAGAGGGGATTTTAGATTTCTGTATTCCTGCACCTGGGTGTGTGTGTGTGTATGCACACTATAAAAGAGAAAGTTTGAATTACTACATTGTTGAAGCATTTTAGTGTGTGTGTGTGTGTGTGAGTGTGTGATTGAGAGAGGAAAGTTTGGGAGTGTATGCGCATAATGTCTTGAACCACGGGTGTTGAAGATAGAGAACAAAATCCTCACTGTGCCTGAGTGTGTGTCGACACACTCTCTTCATGCTTGTTAGTAATGTGTGATGAAGTCTGGTCGTGTGGAGAGACAGAAGAAAGTGTGTTGTGTGTGTGTGTGTGTGTGTATGTGTGTGGAAGTGTCTAACAGGCTATGAAAGGACCACCCTGAAATCCATACAAATGAGGTCATAACTCAAGCATCAGCACCAGGGCTGCATCCGTATATTCATTTCGTACAGCTAATTAACACATAGACACACACATGCTCACAAGTAACTGTAGTCTCACCCTCATTGTTACACTCCTACACACACTTGTTTGCAAATGAGCAAATGCTTAAACCTAAATATACTACAAAATAAATGGCATGACATTAAATTAAACAACACACCCTTACAGGATGAGATATTTTCTTCAGCCACTCAGTTGTTGAAAGCTGATGCAACTCAATGACTAAGCCAAAAGTCTAAGCCCTATTTGCAGCTGCTTGAAAATGCAACATTCATTAAACCTCACAATGCTTGTTGAAAAAAGCAAATCCTGAAGATGAAGAGTTAAAGAAAAAAAAATATATCTTGACATTTTGAATTTAGGGACAGTTGGGATGCCCAGAATGGAATGGCTTCATGTCCTGCCAAGAGACTACAAAAATGTCAATATAAAATGTTATTGTGGCCAGTTGTCGAGATATTTTTTGTACACAAGATTTGTTGCTCTTGATGAAAGAGATGGATAGACAGGTGTATGAACAGACATCCAACAACTGAGACTGTCCTCCCAAGAAAAGCAACAGAGACAGTTGTTTCAGGAAGTGCCCCAACACGACATACATTATGTTTATGTTCTAGTGGTGAGCAGCTGTTGTAATTATGGAGCACTGGAGGAAACAGTGTGATATTACGGTACGATATAACGGTCAGAGGGGATTGATGGGTAAAAAAAACAACACAATATCTAACTTTAACAGGGGCAACCATTTGTTGCTATTTACTACTGATGACCTGCAGTCATTCCCTGACTGTAATCACATGGCTATTACTGTAACCACGATGACGAATGTCCCCTAACCTTAACGAAGACATAAATTTAACCCAAACCACGATCTTTCCCTAAACCTAGCCAAGTCGTGCGCCTTTAAATAATCAAATCTTAACCATAGTGTTGTCACATCATAAAACTGATTTATTCATGAAAGTGATTCATAATAGTTTTAGAAGCAGCAGCAGCAGCAGACCATGTCCTATCACTGCAACTAGTATAGCAAGGTTTTCTCTTATTACTGCAAACATTATTATTACCATTTTCCCCATTTTTTATTATTGTTACTGTCACTTTAAAATACATTTGCTGTTGTTTTGGCAAAACTATATCTTCAGAGTAAATGTACTGCAAGCCTGAATGCCCTTTGTGTTCTTACCTTTAGTCTGACACCTACTGAGATAAACTGATTTAGTCCAGTCAAGTCAAGTGAGATAAACTTCAACAAAGCCAAGTCTGTTCCCAGTCTCTAAACAATTCATCATCCAGCCCTCTGTTCATTACTGTTAATACAGTCCTGAGAGAAATAAACTTTTACGGGGAACACCACTGAATTTCAGGTTTGACATGTTATTCCTACACCGAGAGAAA